>NC_135783.1:25902279-26213112 GCF_051106095.1 Pogona vitticeps | reverse complement strand
TCGCATGGTTTCAGTGCTGGGTCATGTTGCTGCTTTGTGCCGAGGGTATGTGTGCCATGGTGACAACAAGGTGGACATAAACCATAGACCATCTGCTTATAAGTACTAGTATCAGATTTTTAAGAAGTAATGAAGAAGTATGTGCTATAGTTATTTTTCAAGAAACAGGAAGTTAAAGGATTAGATTTTCAAAGTTTGTAACTGTAATGGTAAATATCAATAAGGCTAGCATTACCCATTCTAATGGTCCATATTTCCAGCCAAAGAATGTTGGAAAAACTTAGTAAACACCATGCTCCTTTGAAATGGTGCTTCATGAGACCAAGCTAGACAGAGACATAATGAAATATGCCTGGATTGGGCTCCTGCATTTTGCTTTTTCTCATCTACAAAATGAAGTGAGGACTTGCTGAACTAATTTGGAAGAAGAGAAAATGAATGATGGGGTTGCAAAGCTTTTCACAAACCAAAAATGTATTGAATCAGCAGTGTGTGCCTTTCTAGTCATAGCTGTCAGTATCCAGCTTCTGCATAGTAAGAGATTTGAGTTGAGCACTAGCATTCTGACCCAGGGTCAACTCCAAGAAATGGGCATTTAAAAGCACACAAATAAACCTCGGCAAAAGTGAGAGACAGATCTAGTTCAAAATTAATATTAGCAATTGCCCCTTTCTTCCCTATGACTAGACACCACCAGACCATATTAAAAACAAAAAAAGCAAAAACCCATCATCTGAGTTGCAGTAACCGCAAGCAGTCAATATACTCAGACCTCTACTTAAAAAGACACTGCAGAAGCCAGTGGTCAGAATCCTTCCATTCAAAGTTTCATTGTTTCCTCTTAACACCTCCACTAGGTTCTGGAGATCCCCAGAATCTCCTTTGGCCTGGGGGAGCCCTGGGGAAGGGGGGAAGGTAATCATCACCAGGATCAATATATCTTGCGGCCAGTATGTAATAAACATTATCTGTGACTGGATAAGATGGATATAGCAGATATGGAAGCTCAGGCTTATTGATCCAATAAGCATTTCCAAGAGTGAGGGAGACTCTGATGTACTGAGTGCTGTAGGGCTATACTCTGAGACCAGCAAAACACTCCAACTGTAAATGTCTTCCATCTCCCCAACCTTCGCCCCAATGTTTTCTCCTTGTGCTGCTCCTGACCTGTCTCATGGGAGAATGGGTATCTCTAGTATGAACGGAAGGATCCCTCGAGTGAGAGATTAAAATAGGTTGCACTAAAGATAAGGACCATTTAAATGCAAACCAAGCCTCTCCAAATTCCTCTGTTCGGACAGACCCAGAGAGAGAGAGAGAGAGCCTTGGGAAAGATTCAGCCAATGAAGAGTTCCGAAAGACTGAAAATCTCACTTTTTAACTCTCCCTTCTTTCCTCCCTGTCTCCCTTCCTTTAAATTTTTGTGGTCCAATAATTTTATTGCTCAACCCTGCATTTTTCTTTTACCAACACAGGTAAGCTCCTTCTTTTCATCATCATCATTTAAAGGAGGCTTTATAAGATTACATTTTAAACATTCTTGTTTACATGTCTGTGGTCCCTCTAGTGTTGAAGCCTGAAGGCCAGTCTAATTAAGTCTGAGCTACAGATTTCAAATCTGCAAAGATGCCATAGGCAAGAACTTGAAGAATAGGTTTTAATTTCATTCTTTTCCCGTTTTTAGGGCATCCTCAGTGTGTTCAGCTTCCCATGGCTACTAAACACTAGATGGAGCTCTGCTATAATCTAAGAGTTATGATCACTTTGAAGTTAAGAATAATGTAATAGGGCATGAACTGGAAATCACACACACTGTGTCTCTGATTTTGCTAGTTGATTGTGATTATTGGACATACCCACAATTGGTTGTGCACTTTGGTTGACCATCTGGGCATGTGACAGCTGGAAAAATGTGAAAACTTGAGTGATTACCCTGAAGCGTGCACTATTTGCCAATAGGATTTTTAGCCCCTGGCAGTACTTTCACTTTTCCTTTCCATTCACTGTCTACAGCCCCACTACCCGCCATGTGGATATTGAAAATTTTGTTGCATAGTTTTGAATTTCTAATTAAAATTCCAGATGCTACTGCAATGAATAGATTCACAGTGTGGTGCAGTGGACAGAGTGGCAGACTAGGACTCTGGTAAAACCACTCCTTGGATATCTTACTTACCTTGAAAGCCCTATTAGGGTCACTATAAGTCAATTCCAACATGACAGCACTGAATATACACACGCTGTAATGAATGAGTAAACTCTTCAGGGTGAAGGCTGCTCATTCAAATTGCACTATTAACACTAACATGTTGCATTCTGGACTTCCTACAACATAACTCTAGGCTGAAGATCTTAGACTAGAGAAAGAGATCAAGTTTCAATTTGGAGACGATGTGTAGCACCAATTTGGAGTCTCCATCTTCTGCTTGGGGATGACGTCTAGCAATGGGTGGGGCTAGGTGCACAGGGCACGACGAAAGGAAAATAGGTGGAGACAGATGTAATTCCTACAAATTTGAATATTCTATCACCAAACATCATATTTGTCACATTTTTATCCTACATTCAAGGAAGTTCTTATATTTTTGAAGCTTATTAGCTCAGTGATTTAGGTATCTGGCTGGGGCCAGCCTGTGTGGTCTTGGGCAAGCTGCATAGTCCCAGAATGCCCCCCCCCAAAGAAGGGAATTTCTGAATACTCTACCTGGAAAATACTGAAAAGGGTGGCCATAAATCCAAAATTACTTGATGGCACGTAATGATTATAGCTTTAATTTTGTGTTCTTTCCACTATGGGTAAATATTTCATATTGAGATCTGACAAATTGACTTGTTAATTCAGGAGCTGCTGTCCTCTATTCACAGTGTTGTCAAGCTGATGTAAGAATAATTTATTCTTGTATTTTGCTGCAACCAAGGAAGTAGGCCCCAGGCCATGAGTGTTTCAGCCAAACAAATCATTTTAGTCTTTAATGGATCACAAACCCCTTTGTTATTTTTGAAGCAACAGATAACACCTCTGGAAATTTATTATTGCTATAGTTAATATAACTGCTGTTGAAATTAGAATTAGAAATAATGCTTATTGGGAAATTTAGATTGAAGCCAAGAAACACCTTTTAGAAGAAAGTGTTTCAGCTTGGCCAGTGGCTCTTAGTATCTTCTGGAAAGAATTTTACATTTTAACAAGGTTACAGAGAGTACTACTAAGCAATGAGATGATTAAAAGCTTTCCATTCAATATCTGGGAATTGTTCAGCTGCAAATGCACGTTGGCAAATGCAGACAATAATTCAACTAAAATAGATGGAATTCATACTTTTATCAAGAAAAGAAGAATTAGCCAAGAAGAATGCACTTCCATGCCAAATCACAATGGGCAGGGGGCGCATTTAAACATCTGCAACTGAGTTGAAGGAAATGGTTTTTCGATTCCTTTCTTCTCCGTGGCAGCCCTTCCGTCCACCTATTCACCTCTGAAAACGTTACTTAAGGTTCCAACTGGAAGATGGTTTTATCATGTTTCTTTATGGAAGTCCTCCCCCAAGTGGTGCATGATGTCACAGCACATGATTTTTATCACATCGTTCGTGGGTTTTTTTCTCTTTTGCCACTGGAAACTGAACACATGTTTTATTTGCAAGTCCTATTATTGAGGTTCATATCTCCAAGGAAATCCCTTTGTGGGAGGAGAATAGGTTATTTGTAAGGAACCTGCATTCCCCTTAATATCTAGTTTGAGTCACAGATATTAAGAGTACCCTTCTGAATGGGATAGGGTCCCTTCCAGATCTGCAGTTCTAAGATGATAATAATGATTTTTTTTTAGTTCAACACTTAGGTAAGTCCCACTGATTCACAGAGTCTACCCTAAGTGGAAGGGACGTGGTGGCGCTGTGGGATAAACCGCAGAAGCCTGTGCTGCAGGGTCAAAAGACCAAGCAGTCGTAAGATCGAATCCACGTGACGGAGTGAGCTCCCATTGCTTGTCCCAGCTCCCACCAACCTAGCGGTTTGAAAGCATGCAAATGCAAGTAGATAAATAGGGACCACTTCGGTGGGAAGGTAACAGCGTTCTGTGTCTAAGTTGCACTGGCCATGTGACCACGGAAGATTGTTTTCGGACAAACGCTGGCTCTATGGCTTGGAAATGGGGATGAGCACCGCCCCCTAGAGTCGAACACGACTGGACAAAAATTGTCAAGGGGAACCTTTACCTTTACCCTAAGTGGGACCAACCAGTGGACTTTGCCCAAAAAATTTAAGAACACAAACATTTCACACCACTGACACCAATAAAAGAGGGTATCAAAATCAAGCAGAATATCCACTAAGGAGTTGATAAGCATCAACATTGACGAGTACACAGGAATGTATTTAAAGTTTGTTCCACAGACAAGAATGCCATCACAGTTTGCACCCTAATGCTTGAAAAAATAATAATTGCATGCCATCAAGTCAATTCTGACTTATGGCAATCCTTTCCAGAGTTTTCTGGGTAGAGAATACACAGAAGTGGCTTGCCATTCCCTTCTTCTGAGGCCATCCTGGGACTGTGTAGCTTGCCCAAGACCACACAGGCTGACTCTTCTCCCTGGAGGAACAGTACAGAATCAAATTGTTCCACCGACAGATGCCTATCGCACTGAGCTACTCAGCCAGCTGTTTCACCAAAGCTTTGTAGAAAATCTGGCTAGTCTGCAAGTGATTTCATCTGTTAGACCAGAAGTAAACTGAAAATTGCAAGGAAAAAAAGGCAAGAAAAAAAAAAGCAAGAAAATTGTCAGCATTTGGTAACCCAGTTAGCAAGTTCTCATGGAATTAATTTCCAGAAGAAGCACATAGATCGCAGGGAAGATGTTGATGACATGCATGTTCAACTTTTTCAGCTTTGCAAATGTATAAATGTAATGAGGGTCTAGATGAATTTTTTTCCACAGCCCCTTGAGAATTATCTGGCATAGCAAAGCCACAAAGGCCGTTTGGAAGGAAAACACTTTCAGCTCATACGAGTTGCTATCCCATTTTAGTAAAATGGGGAAATGGTAAGAACAATGAATTCCATATTGAGTTCACATCCTGGCACACCTAAAACTCGTAGAGCCTGTTTTCAATATGTTTAGGCACCTGATCCATGTTCCAGTTTTTCTTTCTTTTTCTGAAGTTTAGAAAATCAGTATCAAATGCCTGGCTGTTTTATTTCAGAAGAAGCATTGTTTATTCTTGGACTCCTTCAACAGACATCTTTTTTGTCTAGGACCTGTTTTCTTTTCCTTATCAGATTAAAATAGAAAAGAAAACAAGTCCAATTGCAAGAGAAATGGGCCCCACGTGCCTTTCAATTCCCCCCCCCCTTCATTGAGGGAGGAGGTAGACGAAGAAGTATTAAAAATAGTTTTCAGTGTTGAGAGACTCAAGGAATTTACAACTGTTGGCGGATATGTTAGCTGGGAAAGCATTTTCCCAGTCTAGGTCCCAAGTAGACCAAAGCTGACCGGGTCACCTTCTTTCCTTCCTACAAAGCCAGAATTGCTTCTGAGGGTGTAGAAATCCTTCTCGATGTTGCAGACGGTTCCATAACCCACTTTATCTTAACCTCTCAGCTGTTGTACATTTTTAAACCAGCATGATTTTCAATCATCTTGTTTTACCGTGGTGTATTTCAATTATTTAAAAAAGAGGAGAGGAGAAACGGAGCTGGTAGACAGATCGTGTTGAAGAGATTGCTGAATGTATCAGAGCCTTTCCATGAATAATCCAAGCTGTGTGGGACTGCAACTCCCAGAATCCCCATGCTGTTGGGGATTCTGGGCGTTATAGTTCAAACAAGTCATGTCTCTCCGTTGTTAGCTGAAACGTGAATGTGTGTACCCATGATGTGGCCGCCCAAGCTGCTCTCTAGGAGATCTCTCTCAGCTTTTCTGGTCTTAAAGCCCCTAATATTTGCCTCCACATATGCTCCACCTTTATATTTGTAAATAAAGTTAATATGACCTTCCAGGAGCCGGGCCTGCTGTCTCTGTGCATGTGCATGCCTGATCGCTATTTAGGATGCTTCATTATGCTTGCTAACATTTTTTTTAAAAAGAGAACTGATGGGAGAATATTCCTGAGAATATTCATCAGCATCAAAAAGAAGGCCAGATCAGATAACCAAGAAGAGAAATACTCAGGCAGCCTGAAGTATCTGTCTTTACCTCTACTGCCCCCTGCAGGTCTTTTTGGTTCTTTGTGGAAAGCCTTGTCACACTTTTAAATACTTCCAACAGAAGATTTACCCAGAAAGGACTCCTTCAACATCTAGGATGATTAGTGTTCCACAATATATATATTTATTTATTACTGATTCTCTGAAGAGCTATTGTGAAATCAACATAGACTTGATAGGACAGTGTC
The DNA here is from genome assembly GCF_051106095.1 of Pogona vitticeps. Classification (NCBI taxonomy): domain Eukaryota; kingdom Metazoa; phylum Chordata; class Lepidosauria; order Squamata; family Agamidae; genus Pogona; species Pogona vitticeps. The sequence goes on along the minus strand of NC_135783.1, from coordinate 26,206,716 downwards.
TTAGAAACATTGCTTTTATCTAAAGAAATGAAATAATTGAGGACCAAACCTTGATCTGTCTTACTTAAGAGTATCATGCTCATCATAATTTTTCCATGTGCTGGGCATGACGTCCGGGGAGGTGAATGGCCCACCCTATTAACATACAGTGGTGCCTCGCATAGCGAGGTTAATCCGTTCCGGATTAACCTTCGCTAAGCTGAAGCATCGTTGAACGGGGCAGGGATTTCCATTGGAACGCATTAAACATGGTTTAATGCGTTCCAAATGGGCCAAATACTCACCGTTCAGCGAAGCTTCTTAATGGCCAGCAGCTATTTTCGCACCCTCGCCTCGCTTAACGAGGGCGCGAAAACGCTGTGCGCGGCCATTTTGGGCCATTTCCGGGCTTCCGGCGGCCATTTTGGCCACCGAACAGCTGATCGTCGGGCTTCGTTTTGCGAAGATCGGTAAGCGAAACGCTTACCGGTCTTCGCAAAGTTAATTGTGCCCTATAAGAAAAACGTTAAGCGATCGCATTAGCGATCCGAAAAAACGGATCGCTATGCGATTTCGTCGTTATGCGGTGCGCTCGTTAAGCGAGGCACCACTGTACTTAGCCCCACACACTTGAAGATTGTGCTCAGATCATCTGGTGAGCCATTCTATACCAGTCCTCCTTTTCTGTTTTCAAAACATGTGCAACGGGACAGATGTTGCTGGATAAATCTCGCATCAGTGAATGCATCGGAATAGGCAGACTATATTTTTTCAGATGATCCTGGCACAATGGAAAAGTACATTTCCCAAATTCCCTAGGGGCACATAAATCTCTATTGCTTAGACGGTTATGGATCCAAAAGTCTGTTGTGGCCAGCCTTCTTCACTGCCAGTTTTCTTCTCTGCTCAGATGACAAGTTTGAAAAGCTTCACTACACTCAGCTGCTACGATTTCAAAATGGGCCAATGACTATAAACTGCCATTTGCCTTTTCTTCTGAAGTAACTGTGGGTGTTCACACCATTCTTCATAATCATCTGCTTTGAGCTTATAAAGGATATCAAGATTTGTAGAAATCAACAATGCAGGTCTTTGTTTGGGGCTTGGCCAGCACCTAATATAAAGAATATATAAAAAATAGTAATAAATTAAAATAAGATTCATGAGTTGCATGTGGTTCCCGGATGGCAAGAAAGTCATTAGGGCCACCTTGTTCTAACCAAACAAAGCCCACACAAGACAGTCACCCACCCCATATTCACACACACATACACAATACTAACTGTAACGATGACTTAGTGGCTGAAATCATATTTCTTTGTCTAGTACGTTACAACTAGAGTAGGCTCTTTTAACGCAATGGGACTTACACAGAAGTTAACTCACCAAATCCTCACTGACTCAATGGGCCTACTGTTAGTGCAACGTACTATGCAAAGCAGCAGGACTCCAGGCAAAATATCTACCTAAATGACAGGGCAAGAACATTATAGAATACAGCCAGTATAACAAGTGATTTAGCACACTTCCTTTGTCATGCCTAGAAACAAAATGGCTGCTCAGTCGTGTGGATGGGAAATAAATAGAGTTTGATGATATTGAACTGAGCTTAGGGCTTAGGGATTGGAGCTTCCAGGAGAGTTTTGGCTTAAACTTGGGCTGTGGAGCTTCTCCCACTTTGTTGTGTTCTCTTTTTCTACAGTAAGTGCTGTCAGGTATTTCTGTTCAAATTTCAGCTTTATTAACTCACAAAATGCTGGAGCAAATGTCAGTGATTTGTAGGAGTGCACAGACCAACCTAATAATGAGTGGGTGCTTCTCAAATCATCATGTAGCTGACACAAGCGTACCTGTTCTTCCTTGTCTGGGCACTTTTCTCCAAAGCCAGTGCACATCCCTAGTATTAATGTTTCAAAGCCTGAAATCCAGCAGTGTAACTGATGCCACATACATGAGTTTTTGAAAATGAAACATTTCTGATTTCACCCCTGAAGGTTCTGAGGATTCCTTAGGATCCTTTTCATTTTAGGGAAGCCACTGGGTGCCACAGTATGGGGGAAGGTTTTTAATTTCCAAAAAATACTTCCATTAGTAAAACCACCCTGGGAGCCATGATGTTTAGTAATTAAAGAGATCTTCCTCCTGTCCCGTAGCCTGCAATGGCTTCTAGGAAATGAAAGGGAATTCCACAGGAGCCTTTGGCCTTTGAGGGATAAATTGGAAATGCTTTGTTTCTGAAAAATTGCCATGGTTAATGACATCATCAGCCTTATATGGTGTAAATTCTGGAACAGGATTTCAGACAATGAATTACTCTTCATTAGTTCCCCATATTTCCTCCCTCCATATAATAAATGCTCTCTCTCTCTCTCTCTCTCTCTCTCTCAATCTGAATCTTAATGCATATAGGTCTTCCAAAGTAAAGGCCATGGTTTCCTTTATTGAGTCAATCTATCATATATTAAGCCTTTTTCTACTGCCTTTTTATTCTTTTCCAGTGAAACCTGTTTTCCCATGGTACACTCAAACTGAGATAGACTCATTTTAGTTATTTTAGCTTCTAGGGACTGTTCAGGTCTGATACTGAACCCCTTTATTTGTTTTTCCAGAGGTCCAGGGTATCTGTGAAGTTCTCTCCCAATGCCACATTTCTAAAGAATCATCTTTTTCCTGTCAGCTTTCTTAAGCTTCCATATGCATATACAGTACAGTATAGTAATTGGGAACACCATAGTACTAATGGGCAGTGGGGTGCCATAAATGGTCCCTGGAGGGCTGAGCTTGCTCAGAGGATATGCGGTGCTGGCTGACCTGAAAGGCAGGGAAAGGTTGCATGAAAGGAAGTAACTTGTAATATGAACAGAAGGCGCCTGTGATGTCTAGTGTCTACTGTGTTTGGTGGGAAGGCCCAACAAGCAATGATGAGCAAAGCCAGGGCAAAAATAGCTAAAACAGGACCATAGTAATGCAACAGAGGAAAATGGGCTGGCAGACATGCAAGTGAGCGAGCATTCACACATATACCCACAGGGAAGTCTTCTGCCTCTGGAAAGAAGGTAAATGAGAGTGGGATGCCTGAGGGTAGCCTGAACCTGTGGCGTGACAACACCCCAGTCATCTTAAAGGATGAACCCTTATTGCCTCGTGCTGTAACACTATGTTTCAATGCCTGTTTATTTGGTGAACGATAGAAGAAGTCTCGACTGACAGGTGAAATCTCACACTAATGCTGGAGTGGACAATAAGAGCAGGCTTGGGAGAAATGCTCAGACAGATTTATCTCACCAACTTCAAATGGTGCCCAGGGTTTCATTGATTAAGAACCTTGGCTTTAAGTTCTGAACGTGTGCTTAAAAAGAATGAAGAAAGCAAACACTCCCTTTCAAACAAAACGATCCAAGAGCGACTCCCTTTTTGGAGAACTTATTTCACATTTTGTGAACACTCCAGCTGAGATGATGAATGATACTGAGAAGCCTGCGCTTACCATTGTGTGCAGTTTGGTACAATGATAGATAGACTGTAGCCTGTTATCATTTTTCCTTTGCTTAATAGCCTCCAAAAACAAACATGCGTGGAACATAAATCAACATGACTCATGATGTACTTGTTGATCCACTTATTTCCCTGAATGGTTTTTCGGCGCCAAAGCCCTTTGATCTCCTTTGGCAGTCAAATTGCTGTAACAAAACAGAAGCTCGCTGAGCCAAACTGGGGAGCAGGAGCCAGAATGGATTCCTTGGGTTAGATGTTAAATTTCCTTCCGTTTGTCTTTGAAATATCTTGATTAAACTAATCAGGGATCTTTTTCGTGGTCTGCCATTAGGTTTGATATAAAGCTAATTCCTGTCTTTTCCTGAATCTCAAAAGCCTTTTAACAAATTAAAAAAATATATGGTAATCCAGCATGCAATCTGAAACACAATTATTATTATAGAACTCATTTTTGGATTTCAGCTCCCTGACTCTCTTAGTCGCAGTCCTGCCATCTTCACAGACACCTTTGGTGGGGAAAAAGGAGAGGGTCTTCTCTGTTGCTACTCCCAGACTTTGGAATTTCCTCCCACAGAAGGCTTGGCTGGCCCCATCTTCGCTGTCCTTCTGCAAGCAGGAGAAGACCTTTTTTTCTGGCAAGTTGTGTGTCTGGCTGCCTGAGTGAGTTTTTAAATGGATTGTTGTACCTTGCTTTGAATGTGTTTTGGTTTATTATTATTATTATTATTATTATTATTATTATTATTATTATTATTATTATTATTATTATTATTATTATTATTATTATTATTATTAGTATTAGTAGTAGTAGTAGTAGTAGTAGTAGTAGTAGCAGCAGCAGCAGCAGCAGCAGCAGCAGCAGCAGCAGCAGCAGCAGCAGCTTGATCCTTTTTAGCATTTGTATATAGCACTCACTGTTGTTAGCTACGTATATATTGTCTTTTAAATTACGCAAGCCACCTTGGGTCCTTTTTTAAGGAGAAATTAAGGTAAAATTAAATAAGGTAAGAGACCTTTGGGTAGTGTGGGCAGCATATAAATTAAATAAATAAATAAATAAAATAAATACTGTGTTATGGCACAGGGTGAAGGACCTGCAGTCCAAAGGTGCAAACAGCCCCTCATTTAGTTGCAAAACCCTCCCTACTCTGGAAACCTTGCTTTCTTTGATTTTAGTTCCTGCCATTTTGCCCCAGGCTTGGGTAGTGGTATGAAAGGGTTCTTACCGCTGCCCTTTTCAATTGCCACCTGAGACAATGACTCAACATCAGGCCTGTGATGGAACCTTAGCCAATTTTGCCTAGTAGCAGGAGAAATAAGATGATTGGCTGGGGGAATGCAGGAGGTGAGCCTATCCAGGAGCACCTGCAGCAGGCGGAGCCATGAAGAGCTGGAGGAGAGGGAGAAATTAATTTGTATCCAAGGAGGGAGGTTGCTTTTTCGAGAGCTGGCATGTAACCTAAGAAAAGCTTATATTAAACTCTCTTTACCTTTCAGTTCTGACGTTGTAATGAACTTTTTTTCCCCAATCTTTAACCGCTTGATATAGAATGTTTATGGCTGAAGTCAAGTCTTTTAAAGAAAGGGTATTTTGAAAGTGGCAAGCCTGGGGTAGCGGCTGGTCACAAAGACCATAAGCATTGCCCTTTCAATTGTGAAATACTCTTTCCAAACAGATTTTTAGCCTAGTGCGTGACTACATGATCTCCATGGGTAAACATCTACACCTGCGACACCCCCCCCCCAAAATATTTTCTTTAAAAAATCGGATTTAAAAAATCCATTTTTGGTCAGGACAGGACAGAGAAGAGCAAGTACTTTCAGATTCCATATATTTATAAAATCTGGATATGTATGGGGTCCCAGACTGGCTGTTAATCTGGCTCCAGGAGTCCAGACATTCCCATATTGGTGGCATGTGTGGACTCCTGGGGCCAGATTAGGGGCCATGGGTCTGAATGCACACCCCTGGTCTAGTGCTTTCTGTTGTTTTTTTTAAATGCCAGGGGGAAAATCCTTTAAAAGGAATCGAGGTGCTAGTTCTAGCTAGATTCAATCTTGCAAACCAATTGCTGAATGCAAATTTTGCACTAATGTAATAGTTTATTTAATGGATCAACATTAACTCTGACTAGAATTGGATTCAGGCCCAAGGATTTGCTCAAATGCAGCAGAAGCATTTTTGTCTTGCCAGCTGAACCTCTACTGATTTTGAGATCTTCCTCCCTTTTCAATGTCTTTTCCTCAGTGTGATTTTTATGGTTTTACTGTGTTTTATATAAACTGCCCTAGAAAAATGATTGAAGGTCATTTGTAAAATATCTACAATATATAAATCTTTGCACTCAGTGTTAAATTGTTTTCTGCTGTGTGCTTAATGAACCAAACTAACAGAAGGCACTAAAACATACAAGAGACTATTTTGAGTTAGCTCTCCTCTGAATTAGATGAAAGAAAAGTGTGAACAGAAGGGTTTTCAAATCTCTTTCCTATTACTGCTTTCTGCAGATTAAACATAAGTCTTTGGTAACTCTTGGAACTGTCTTGTAATCAGCAAAGGATCTGAATTTAAACTGAGGACACAGCAAGAATGTGGCCGAATGATTACTCCATGTAGGTCATGACTATTCTTGGATTATCTACATGCAACAGGAAAGGGAAGCATCCATTGGGGTTAAAGAACTGAAAACAGGATTTATCGTGAGATCTTTCCCTCCAGTGTAGTATTTTAATCAAAGAATAAGTCAACCCATAAAATGAGCAGGTTTTGATAAGCACAGCTGTTTTTCCAATGTTGTCTTCGTGTAAAAGTTGCTGAATTGGCCGTCCTGTAACACTTACAATTTGTAATTTCGTTTTTTTTTTTAAACCAACCAACCAGCCATCAATTCTGCCTATATGCATTCCCCCTTAGAATCCTGCATACAACCTGCTGTGCAAGTAATACAGTTTAGTTGTGCACAGTTGAAGTACGGAATTCACTGCTAGAAGATGGATCTTTGGCAGCCAACTTGGATGGCTTTGAAGAAGAAGTTCAATGAATCCATGAATGGTAAGGTCACCCATTGATACTGCCCCGATTCTGACCTTTTTCAAAACTCTTTACACCAAACTGGATAGCTCAATCATTTCGTACAGTGGGGTCTCTACTTAAGAACTTAATCCGTATTGGAAGGTGGTTCTCAAGTGGAAAAGTTCTTATGTAGAATCTGCATTTCCCATAGGAATGCATTGAAAACCATTTAATCTGTATCTGCTCTTTACCGTCCATAGAAACTAATGGGAAGCTGTTATTCCGCCTTCTACCACTAGAGGGTGATATATTTGTCTTTTTTTCCCCTTAGGTCAGGGAACAGTGTTAAAAGCACTTCTGACGAAGCTAATTTTGAAGCAATGGACTGAAAACCAATTAATCTGTTCTGGCTGTTTTTTTGTTATGTAGAGGTGCGTTCGTACATTGAAGCATTAGTTCCCATAGGAACTAATGCAAAGCTGGTTAATACGTACTCTACGACTAGGGGGAGAAATTTTTTTTAACCTAATATGACCTAAGGTTAAAAAAAGAGCAGGAAAGGTTTTTTTTCCTGTTCTTATCTTGGATTTTTGTTAAGTAGAAGCAAAATTTAGCAAATGGAGCTGTTCTTAAGTGGAATTGTTCTTAAGTAGAGACGTTCTTAAGTAGAGACCCCACTGTACCTGGTTGCAGAGTCAGCGGTTGGCAGTTCAGTTCCCCACTGTGCCTGCTAGGGGAACAGTCAGCCTATGTAGCCATGGGCAAGTTGCACAGTCCCAAGAGGCCCCCAAAAGAAGGGAACGGTAAATCAGTCCTGTGTGTTCTCTACCTAGAAACCTTAGGAAGAAGTGACTTGACCGCATGCAATTATTATTAGTGTGGGGAAATTTTTTCCCATCAGTGACCAAATGCCGTTGGAGATAAAGGGCCACTTCCTTTCAGTGCATGGATGGGACTCAAGTCAAAAGCAGGAAGGGCCACCACTATTTTTACTTTCTTTCAGGTACCTCTCTCTTTCTCCCAACCTTGGGGGAAAAACATAATACAAAACAATATTTCCCTTGCCATTTAGATGGATAATAATTTAAATCTTATCACATTCCTGTCAAAATATTGCCCAAAAATCTCTGAACTGTCCTTTTAAAGTAAATTTTAAAAGTGTTAGAAAACACTATGGCAAAACCTAACTTTTTAACTGAGTTACCAGGTTATAGCTAATGACCAAAATCCTTTCAGCAGTTTGTATGTGTATAAGGGAAATTGTGCAAATTTTCAGAGCCAACTGCCACTCATTAATGAGCTATTGGTTGTGTTCCTGGAGTCCAGTCAAGTGATTGTGGGTGTGCCCAGGAATATAACTTGCAGCTTGTTAATGAGGAGCAAATTGCCACTCAGATTTACATTGCCTGCCCAACCCAGAGTGATGAGACTCGACACAGGGGATGGGTTAAACATGGGTCGTACTTTAATCAACGTTAACACATTAACACAAAATTCCCCTTTCAAAAGGCAGAATTATGCTGTGTGCCTGGGGCCAGCCTTGCCCCAGACACAGGCCTTAACTGTTGAGTTCTAGCAAAATCTCGAAGCCCCCCAAGGACGCAGCCCAAATGAACCTTGGGACTCAAGGCAATCTGCACCCCAGGGGACCCTTGCCTTCCCCCCGTCCCAGTGCGGAAAGCAGTGGGCATTCAACACTGTGAGGTGGGACGGCTCACACCCCTATTAGGTGCCTGCTTGAACTTACCTTCAAACTCATTACCCACCTGTGTGACCATAACAGAAACCTCACCTCACCCTTAAAAATAATGAAAGGTTAAGAATGGGATGGACAAAAACACATCTGCTCTGCAAACACACACACACACACACACACACACACACACACACACACACACACCAGCAAAGCTTGCTCATAACAAAAGGGTGGCTGGGTGGACGAAGAACTTCTGGTGAAAGGTAAGATGGTGGGGGCAATAAGCCTCTTAAAGGCTCCCCTTAGCCCCCATCGCGCCACTCTACATGCTCTCCTGCACCTTGCCTGAGGGGGAGGACGGAAAGCTCCCGCAGCGGCAAAAACTGCTGTGAAAGGAGCACAATTTCCTTACAGAGATGCAAACCACCCAAAAAGATTCTTCTGACCTCTACATTAGGTGTAACAAGTTATTTCCTAGCTTTGTCACTGCTCTCTCTCTCTCTCTCTCTCTCTCTCTCTCCTTATCCAACAGCTTGTTTGGCCTCACTGATTTAATATGATCGTGCACTTATGGGTTGTTATTGTATTTCAGTCCTGAATTAATATTATCTTGCTCAGGGGAAAAAAAAAGAGGAAAGGCTTACATTGGTGTTTCCCCTGCTGCCGCTCTCAGTGTCAGCCTGGAAAAACAAGCTTTGCACTGTCTCACCACAGCAAGAAATACTTAGTCCTCTGAGTCAACCTGCTAGTTAGTGTTCAAGTTGTGTTGTTCATAAACCAGAAACCTGATTAACAGGAGAGCATGGACTGGATGCACACCTACCGTGTTTCCCCAAAAATAAGACAGGGTCTTATATTAATTTTTGCTCCAAAAACGCATTAGGGTTTATTTTCAGGGGATGTTTTATTTTTTTTTCATGTACAACAATCTACATTTAATCAGATACAGTCATGTCATTTTCTTCTGGTTGCTGCACAATGGTGGAGGGCAGGGTTTCACTTAACTGGGGCTTATTTTGGCAGTAGGGCTTATATTATGAGCATCCTGAAAAATCATACTAGGACTTATTTTCAGGCCAGGTCTTATTTTGGGGGAAATAGGGTAGCCGGACGGGATAGCCATGCTGGTCAATATCACAGCCTTTCCAAACGTCAAGTTGCCATACAGGTTTGGATGGCAACTCCCATCATCCCTGATACTTGGGCCTGCTGGCTGGGGATGGTGGGGTATGTGGTAAAATCCCTGAACTTCCACTAGAAGCAAAAAATAACAAATCGAAGCTGCTGTATTTTGGACAGAGAAAACAAGAGAGACAACAAGACTTGCTGGAAAAGACAATAACGCTATGGAAACTGGAAGGCAGCTACAATGTTGAGTCTGAAAGACATGAGCAGGAGATTTTCATGAGATCAGCAGTCCTACTGGCTGGTGAATTCTGGGGAAGGTAGTCCAAAAAAGCAACTTTCCCAAGGCTACAGAGCAGGAAGGATGGAAAACTGAAAGGCAGTTAGATATGCTGCTGTTTTGTACCAGTAGTAGATCAGAAACCCGAGCACCTTGCTAGATTAAAGGATGGCTCATTCAACACTCTTTCTGATTTAAAGAATACAACTTTGTAGGGAAACAAATTTCCCTTGGCACAGTAGCTAGTCGCTTGATTTTCCTGTTGTTTTGATCAACACAATTCCCAGTTGCTTGAAAAATGATTTGCAGACTAATCTATTTTATACTTCAGACACTGAAAATTTTAATGTAGTGTTCATCATTAACTTCCTGTTGTCACCAAAGTGTACACAAAGGAATATATTTATCGTTTCCTTCCTAACAGCAGGAGAAATTATGTCTCCAGCACAACACCACCAAAGGCACACTTTCATCTTCACTTTTATCATAGTTTAGATAAGAGACATAATTTTCAGCAAATGTAACAGCTGGTCTGACACAGGCAAGGATGGACCGAATAAAACTAAAGAGGAACACTGATCATATCAGAACTTTGATTTAGAAATTTATTTATTATTTATTTGTTCAATTTCTGTCCCGCCCATCTGGTATATTCTACCACTCTGGGCTGCTTACAGAATATCAAAACAATTAAAAAACATTAGCATACAATAATAACAAATAGTGCAGGGATAAATAAATAATAAATAGCAAAGCAAAAGAAATCAGTAGTTGACAGGAGGGAAGGCCTGTATGTACATCCATGTTTTCAGCTGGCATTTGAAAGTACCCAGCGTAGGGGCCTCGTGAATCTCCGGAGGAAGGTTGTTCCAAAGGCAAGGAGCCACCGCCGAGAAGGCCCGGCTTCGAGTTTTTTCCCTCCAGGCTTCCCTCGGCGTCAGACTCCTCAGCCTCACCTCCTGACTCGTGCAGGTGATCCGAGTAGATCTTGGTGGGAGCAATATTGATTTCTACCTGCTTTCTTTTTCAGGAAAAGTATTTAACCAGAAACCCAAGCTCCTTTGACTTAAGACCAGACCAATATGTTTAGATAAATGTTCTTTTTCCTGCTCCCCACCACCACCACAATATGACCCGGTCTGTTATGCATGATTTTAAAATTAGACATGAAAAGGAAGCCAGTTCAGAGATAGCCATGTGTTTCTCCTTTTAATATGTTTCTGAAATTGCAACTTGTTCACTACATTAGGGAACACTCCTTTTAGAAATGGATTTCTCTGAACTGTTAAAGGAGAAACAGTTTGCTTGGACTGCACTCAGCCTACCTTGTCTCTGTTCTAATTTACTCACACACCACATATACTGCCTTTCCCCTTTTTTGTTGTTGTTGTTGTTGTTTAGTTGTTAAGTTGTGTCCAACTCTTCGTGACCCCATGGACCAGAGCACGCCAAGCCCTCCTGTCCTCCAGTGCCTCCCAGAGTTTGGTCAAATTCATGTTGGTAGCTTTGATGACACTGTCCAACCATCTCATCCTCTGTCGTTCCCTTCTCCTCTTGCCTTCACACTTTCCCAACATCAGGGTCTTTTCCAGGGATTCTTCTCTTCTCATGAGCTGGCCAAAGTATTGGAGCCTCAGCTTCCCTTGTGGGGAATTCAAATGTCACGTGCAGAACTGACTGCTTCTGAAAAATCTGTCACAATTCAAGTCAGGACAAAAAAAGAGATATGTCACATCCAGAGCATGGAACAGTTGCTTTTTTAATTTATAGTTCTCAGAATCCCCTAACTTAGTGCCATAGCTTTGGAAAGTTACTTTTTTATTTTATTTTCGACTACAACTTCCTGGGAGGATTGTATGGGGTGGGCAGATCTTGTAGGGAGGAGGTGTTCTGTCAGGTATTGAGGTCCTAAACTGTTTAGGGTGTTATAGGTTAGCACCAATCACCTTGACGCTGGTACCGAAATTAACTGGTAACCACTGCAGGTTGGCCAGAGTAGGGGAAATATGTTGATATTTCTTTACACCACTCAATAGTCTGGCCGCTGTTTTAGGGACCTGCTGAAGTTTCCATAGCAGTCTCATGGGCAGCCAACACATAGAGAGCATTGCATAGTCCAATCTTGAGACTACCAGTGCATGAACCAGCATGATGAGAGACCGGGTGTCAAGGTAGGGGCACAGCTGGGCAATCCGCCTTAAGTGGAAATAGGTGGAGCGGACCACAAAAGCTATCGGAGGCTTCATTGACAGCACTAGTTCCAAGGGTACACCCAAACCTTATCCTTAGCAGGGATAATAGGCTCCCCCCCAAAAGAGAAGGAGGCACCCAATCCCCAAACACTAGGGACACCCACCCTCAGGATTTCCATTTTGCCTGGGTTCAGCCTCAGTCTGTTATCCTTCATCCACCCCAGCACGGCATCCAGGCAGCATTCAAGGGATGGGAGAGCATCCACTGCAGAAGGATGGAAGGAGAGATAGAGCTGAGTGTCATCCACATATTGGAGACACGAAGCTCCAAAACTCCTAATGACTTCCCCCAGGGGCCTCATATAGGTTAAACAGCATTGGGGAGGTGAATATTAGAAGATGCACTGCTTGATTTTTTTTTTTTAAGTTTTTCATCTTGCAGGGTGGAAAATTGCTTTTATTTTGGAAATGCTGGCCTTGATGTTCCTGTGAACAGAATAAAAATCAATATACAGCATATGTATATCTGTGGCGTGCAAGGGATGGGCGCTAAAGCCAGAGATCTTTGCAAGCTTTTTGAGCCCTACATTATTTATAATATTCTCAGAACTGGACCAGGCCAGTCATAATGGCCTTTCAAAAGAAAAAAAAAGGAGAAGGAATCAAAAGGCGATCCATGACCTGTTGGTGTGTGGTATAATAATCCCACAGAAGAAGATGAAGGTACCATCTGCATAATACACAGATTTGTGCTCCAAGAAATGACTGAAGAGAGAATTTGAGAGATCATCTTCCAGTACCCCAAAGGGAAAAACAGTAGCTGTGATGCTCAGACTACAGAATGGGATGGTTTTTTTCCCCACTTACAGAGAGACATTACAGCCAGACCAAAAACTTTTGAAATTAAATTTTTGGTGGATTTTGGAGAAGGGTTTTAAAGAGATGAGCTCCAAATTTTAAATTTTGGTTTCAGCAGTTTTACTAAATGACAGCTGCTTCCTCTCTTCTTTTTTCTAAGAGCCAAACTGGACAATGTTTTAATTTTTCCAATGGTACTCCTCCAGGGGATGAAAGAGATAAGCATAGCACATGAGTTCCCTCACCCATCATACACATATCCTGTGTTTAGTAGGCTTTGTTTCGTGATTGGTCACTGTAAGGTGAACATGGGCTTAATTTGCTAGTCTGACTGCTGTGGTGCATATCTCTGAGGGATATGCTGTGGGAGGCATAACAAATAAAACATAGGGAACATACATTTTATTAACATTTAATTTGTCCAAGTTTTTAAAAAAGTAGGGTAGGGTGGAGAGAGTGTTACATACCACATAACATATATGAAAGCCACTGTGGGTCCTGTAGGGAGACCGCTTATCCAAAATGTATGAGATCAGGTTCTACTCCCCACTAACTATGGCATGCTCTGCATCATGTTGAACCGGCCACTTTGTCATAGTCTCACCACTCTTCAAGATGTGAAGACATACTGAGGAGAAGGGGGACACTCGCCTTGAACACATTGATGGGGCATTGATGCAATTAATGAAGGAGGCTCTCCAAACCCATTGGAAACATTTCTGAGCAGAAATGTAGGTGGAGGGACCATATCACTTCAGACATGTTGTTAAATGATTTACAACGATTTAACCACTACCTTATGCAGAAGTGATGAGAAAAACTGACCCACAGTGTTCTTGATACTTAGAAGTGAAAATTTATTTTGAGACCTTCAGACATTGTAAGTGCCAGAGGTGTTAATTAAACCATGCCAATATTCTCAGTCAGACAGACAGAGCTCTGATAATTTACACGATACAATAAATCACATGGTAGAAGCCAGGGTTCTAGCATATCAGTGATGGACTGAGGATCTGGCTTTAAAAATCGCCATCTTCCCATTTATCCCATACTATGTCTGCTTTTAATGCAAAATCCCAAAACTATTCTTAGGCAGGAGGTGAAAATGTATCAGCAGTCATATTATACATGCACTTTATTCCATCAGCAGATACTAGTAGTTTTCTAATATGCAGCCATCAACCTCTTACAGTTAATTTGGCCTACCCTTATCATGGTCTGTGGGACATGGTGGCGCATAGGGACGTGGTGGCGCATAGGGACATGGTGGCGCCATGGGTTAAACCGCAGAAGCCTCTGTGCTGCAAGGTCAGAAGACCTGCAGTCGTAAGATCAAATCCACGCAACAGAGTGAGCTCCTGTCGCTTGTCCCAGCTCCCACCAAACTAGCAGTTTGAAAGCATGCAAATGCAAGAAGATAAATAGGTACCATCACGGTGGGAAGGTAACGGCGTTCCGTGTCTAGTCGCGCTGTCCATGTGACCCTGGAAGATTGTCTTCGGACAAACGCTAGCTCTATCGGTTGAAAACGGAGATGAGCACTGCCCCCTAGCTCTATGGGTTGGAAACGGAGATGAGCACTGCCCCAAATTGTCAAGGGGAACCTTTACCTTTTACCTATCATGGTCTGCAGTGTAGTGATGAAAGAGTTGGGCCAGGAGAGGAAAGACCAAGGTTCTAATCCCCATTTGGCCATCAAGTTCATTAGTCCATGGACCAGTCATAAAAGCCCAAGTCCAGTTCCTGGTCTCAAACAGATTAGACCTCTTGAATCAATTGGTGAATGGTAGGTAATTCAATCCTTTTGTGACTCCTATTGATTAAATTGATTCTACTTTACTTGGAGATAAGAATTGGGTGTTCACTGGCCTATCAACCTCTCTGATAGACAGAGGTGAAAACTTCAGAAGAGGTGTTGCGAGGATAAAAATGGAGAAAAGAACTATGTAGATGACCTAGAAAGGTGTGATATAAACTAGAAAGATGTGATAAAAACTTAGCAAAACAACCAACAAAGAGCAATCCTCTCTGTTAAGAGTTTGCAGCATTTTTTGTATAGTCTTGTTAATATTGTTCTAGCTTTGATCCTGCATAATCAACTTGTTAGATTTTTAAAAGTTTTCGTAATGTATGATCTCTCCTGCACCAATGAGGTGAAACACTGAGAGTGGCAGCAACATCTGCTTTCTGTTAAAACTGATGAAGGGTGAACTCTACTAGAGGAACCGAGATGAAGAAATAACACTGGGAAGCCATTCATCTTTGTCTTGTTAATTTGACTTTTCAAGGAAAAACTTTCTTTAATGTTTGTGTTCATATAGCCTTTAGTCATGAACATGACAGGAGGGCCTGACGTGCTCTGGTCCTTGGGGTCACGAAGAGTCAGACACAACTTAATGACTAAACAACAACAACAACCTTTAGTCATCCCATTATTATTCCAAATTTAATTCTGATTTCTGGGCATGATTTTGAGGTTTAGTGTTTGTGGATTTGCATGGAATATCTTCTACCACAGCCTTTAGGAATGGATTGTTAGGCATGCCTACAAACGGGTACTCAGAACAAATGCAAGAACATAAAAAGAGCCCAGCTGGATCAGGCTAAGGGCCCATCTAGTCCAGTTTACTGTATCTCACAGTGGCCCCACCAGATGTCTCTGGGAGCACATTATACAACTAGATATCTGTCTCATGATACCACTCCCCTGCATCTGGCACTTTGAGGTACCTTCATTTTAAGCCTGGAGATTCCACATCCCCATCCTGGCTTGTAACCTGCGATGGACTTTTCCTCCAGGAGTCTGTCCAATCCCCTTTTAAAGGCATCTAGGCCAGATGCCATCACCACATCCAATGGCAAGGAGTTCTACAGAATAACAACATGCTGGGTAAATAAATATTTTCTTTTGTCTGTTCTCACTCTCCCAACACTCAATTTGAGTGGATGTCCTCTGGTTCTGGTATTGCATGGGAGGGAAGCTTCCCACTATCCACCCTATCTATCCCTGCATAATTTTATACATCTCAATCATGTCCCCCCTCAGGCACCTTTTCTCTAGACTAAAGATCCTCAAACGCTGTAGCCTTTCCTCATAAGGGAGGTGCTCCAGCCCAGTCATCATTTTAGTCACTCTCTTCTGCACCTTTTCCAGTTCCACGATGTCTTTTTTGAGGTGTGGTGACCAAAACTGTATGCAATACTCCACGTGCGGCCTTACCATCATTTTGTACAAGGGCATTGTAATGTTGCCTGTTTTATTTTCAATCCCCTTTTTAATGATACCTTGCATGGAATTGGAATTCTTCACTGCCACCACTCACTGGGTTAACACCTTCATCAACACCAAGATATCTTTCCTGATCCATCCCAGACAGCTGAGAACCATTAACTGATAACCAAAGCTTTGAATTTTTGCCTCAATGTAAATTACTTTACATTTTCTTTTTTTAATAAATATTTTATTGTATTTTTTCTACTTTTCTGTCCATTGCAACCAGAGTGATTTATTACAATATGTTCCATTCATTTAATCTTGTTTTATACTCTCTAGCACATTATTAATCTAATCTATTTTACTTAAATTGGTGTAGAGTTCATCCAGGTATAAAGAGGTTCCCATTTATTATTATCCAGTCTATCATTTAGTGTATCTGTCAAAATGTCAATTTCTGCTGGTTCCAAAATCTTCCCAATAAATTCCTTCTTTGCAGTTTTCCACTTACTGGCATATACAATTCTAGCTGCGGTTATCAAATGTAAGGTCAAGTAGGTATTTTTTTAAAAATTTCTCAAGTGTAGCTGGTAATATATTCAATAAGAATACTTCTTGTGTCAAAGCAACTTTAACCCCTAAATTTTTCTCTATAATTTCATGAATCATTTTCCAAAAGTTCTTGGCCCTATTGCACGTCCACCACATATGATAGAAGTCTCTACTTTCTTTTCACATTTCCAACCCTTATTAGAAACATTTTTATACATTTTTGTTAATTTCTCTGGTGTTACATACCATCTGTAAACCATTTTGTATATATTTCCTTTTAGATTTATAGATTTAGTCATTTTAATATTTTGTTCCCAAATTTGTGACCAGGTACTTAGTTCTTTATTATGACCTATATTTTGAGCCCATTTTACCATGCAGTCCTTCACAATTTCGTCTTCCATTTTTTGCTCCATTAAAATATTATATAAATATTTAATCAATTTTTCCTGTGAATCCAGCAATCCCTTATCCAAAGGTATTCTGTCTTTCTGAAACCCTGTAGCTTTATCTTTTACATATCTTGATTTCAACAAGTTTGTCGACCACCAATCTAAGATAATACAGTACCTTGTTCTGCCAGTTCATCTTTATTCTTTAGATTGAAATCGCTATCTAATATCTTGGCATATCTCCCGTTTGAGATGTTCTTGCCAGGTCAGAGAACGCTTCTAATGGAGCTACCCATAAATGGTATCTTTCTATAATGCTATAAATCTTCCAGACCCATAACAGAGCTCTCCTGATCAAATGTAAATTAAATGTTTTGCATTCCTTGTCATCTTGGTACCATAGGTAGGCATGCCAGCCTAGCCTTAAATCATGTCCCTCAATTTTTAAAAGTCTCTCATTTTGTTGACACTTTCATTGAGCTGTCCACCAGCACACCAGGATCTCTTTTCCGATTCATCACGGACAGCTCAGAAACCATTATCTGATAAATAAAGTTTTGAATTTTTTTTTTGTCCCAATGTGCATTACTTTATATTTTCTTATACTGAAACACATTTGCCATCTTGCTGCCTATTCTCCCAGTTTGGCGAGATGCTTCTGGAGCTCTTTACAATCCCTTCTGGTCTCCACTACCCAGAAAAGTTTCGTGTCATCTGCAAACTTGGCCACCTCACTCCTTATCCCTGTCTCCAGGTCATTTATGAACAGGTTGAAAAGCACCGGTCCCAGGACAGATCCCAGGGCACACCGCTCTTCACCTCTCTCCATTGTGAAAATTGCCCATTGACACCTACCCTCTGTTCCCTAGTTCTCAACCAATTCTCAATCCATAAGAGGACCTGTCCTCTTATCCCCAGTGTGGAGTTTTCTCCGCAGCCTTTGGTGAGGGAACACATCAGACGTCTTCTGAAAATCCAGATAGACAATATCCACTGGTTCACCCGCATCCACATGCCTGTTGACTTTTTCAAAGAATTGTAAAAAGGTTTGTGAGGCAGGACATACCCTTACAGGAGCCATGCTGATTTTCCCTCTGCAAGGCTTGTTCTATGTGTTTTAAGATTTTATCTTGGATGATGCTTTCCACTGGAACAGACATTAGGCTAACTGGCCTGTAGTTTTCTGAGTCCCCCCTCCTTCCCTTTTTAAAGATTGGGGTGACATGTGCTATCTTCCAGTCCTCTGGCAATGTGGTAGTTTTAAAGGACAAGTTGTATATTTAGTTAAGAGGAGTTAACAAGGAGCAAAGCCATGTTTAACTGAAAGGGACAATATACTTATTACAGGAGCAGCATTTGACTGTACTGTATGTGTGAGATGCTGCATCAAGCTACATGCATAGGGAGAAAAAAGAGAGAGAGAATGAGACAGAGAGAGGGGGGGAGAGAGAGAGGGAGAGAGGCTGGACACAAGCATGAAACACTAAGCATGCTTCAGGAAGAGGTTTTCTCTTCCAGTGTTGAAAGATGCCTGTTTGTCATTTTCTTATCTACATATCTTGCATTAATATGCCCTGCTTCGTGATTAGTCACTGAAAAGTAAAGAAGGCTTAATTTGCAAGTCATCAACAGAATTCCTGTTGCCACAAGGAACATACGTTAGGCATGGAAAATATGTATTGCCCTTAATGTATTTGGCCTCAAAAGCAGAAGGAAGAGAAATCATTCTGAGAACAGGTAATGAGAAGACAGGTGAGGCAAGACGAAGAAGAGACACCTCAGGTCTGGGATGAGGAATTGAGTGGCAGGACTCACAGCCAAGTCGGATTTAAGTTGCACTTCTGACTCGACTTGAGGTTTTTTTAATGATTTGGAATCAACGTATGACTCGAAACCCAGCCAACCATCCTTTTTTTAATGGAGAAAAAAACTTATTTTTAATAGAGACTCAGACTTGGGGCCTGGGACTCGGGATTTGATAACAAAGACTCAGATTCGGACTTGGGACTCAGACTCCAAAGGACTTGGGACTCAGACTCCAAAGGATTT
Organism: Pogona vitticeps; assembly: GCF_051106095.1. Taxonomy (NCBI): domain Eukaryota; kingdom Metazoa; phylum Chordata; class Lepidosauria; order Squamata; family Agamidae; genus Pogona; species Pogona vitticeps. The sequence goes on along the minus strand of NC_135783.1, from coordinate 26,187,871 downwards.
GGGACTCAGACTCCAAAGGACTTGGGACTCAGACTCAAAGACTTGCCAACATCCCTGCCTCAGGTGACCCTTAGCTCTCTGCCTCTACCGCTATGTGCCCTCTTGTAGTGCATTGTCCTTTGTGGGCGGGTGCTTCCACCTCACTTCCAATAAGACCCACAGAGAAAGAACTTAGAAAAGAGATGGAACACCTTATGGTTAGCTGCTAATTTCAAACTTTTTGTCCTCAGAGATCCATTTTCTCCTGTCTTTTAAGGAACACAATGTGTCTTGCAGAATCTATGTTCTATGTTACACTACACAGTAATATAAATAGAGGGCTGCCATACCAATTGCCTATGAAAACAGACTGCCTTGTTGCATGTCAGAGACTAACACATTCAACATAAGCTAACACTTACTTATTAATTATATTTATGACTTACTACATGAAAAAAGATATTATCAGAAAGCAACAAAATTAAACAAGACCCATTGTCAACTTCATAGAATCCACTATGTTTTGGCCTAGATTGGCAGATATGCTTTGAGAGTAGCGATTAGATTAGAACTGCAAGCAGAACAGAATGAAATTCTGTTAAAAATTAAATGAAAGTTAAATAATTTCAGTAAGTGTTCACAAACTGTCATTGATGATAGCACAAACATATTTGCATTGGTAAATAATTAGCACACACAGTGAAATAAAATGCCATTATCTCTATTCAGGCCATAACTGATAATACTGAACTTTGTAATTCAACAAATTTATGCAGGCAGCCCCCTGTGAAGTCCTTTTCTTCCAGAATAATTGCTCTAACGCCAATAACTGGGTTTTTCAGGACTGCAATATTCTTCTATTGCTTTCTGAATACTGTATAGACTAAGATGGTTATCACTCTGGAAATACTTACACTTTCACTTTATAACACTTGATGGGTAAATGAGATGCTCAGTCAAGCTATATTCCTGGTCTACTTATTCTTTTCCAGCCCAGAGAGCTGTAACATCTGGTTCACATTATTTGCTCAAGATGGTGCTCATTTTGGACTTCTGAAAAAGAGAAATACAGCTTTTTTTAGAAGGCTCAGCAGACACAACACTTAAATCCCACCAGGTCCCATTTCACTTGCCTTCTCAAGTTCTCAAGTTCTTTCAAGCCACAAGAAATGTAATTAATAGAAACTACATTTGCTCTTCAAATAGGCTGTTTCAGTGCTATCAGATGTTATATTTAATGGGCAAGTATTTATTTGGCAAAGCTGTAAAAGTTATTCTAGTGCATACCTATGCCAGCATTTCTTCAATGACCTTAGAGTAGTTTGTACACCACTCTTGAAGCTGGAACCCTATGAATTAAATGCCATTTGCCTATTGTATCCTACCCCACGCTAGGGTTTTCATACCCTTCACAGATAAAGAGTGCAGAATGCATCAGACATGGTGGTATGCTAGAATAAGAGGGAGCTCAAAGCACTGGAATGTCCTATTCACATAGTTCAAAACATGCTCTGAAGCCACACGTCTAGCAATGGCTTGATTTCCTACAGCTTTCACTTAAAATTGGCTAGGCATTTCCACACTTCCTCATAGAGAGTTCAGGAAAAAGTGTCTCTGTTTTCTAAAATCACCCTCAGAAGTCAGAATGTTTGCATTATTTTCCCCTCCTATGTTTGTCTCGTCAGGTGGGGAACAGAGATGGGCACAAATTGCCAGTTCAGCCGATGGCCAAATAGGTGTCCCACAGTTTGACACCCTGACTCCTCCAGTGGGTGACCTCTCAGTGGCAGTGCCCATAGGAGGCCTGGCAGGGAATCTAGGGCCCTGCCTCTGGAGGGGGCAGGGTGCCAAACCATGGAACACCCACTGGGCCATCAGTCAAACCAGCACAAACTGCCAAACCAGCAGTCTTGCCCATCTCTAGTGGGGAGACAAATCTAGCTGCACTAGAGAAGGAGACAGATTGAGTTTCATGTATGAGATTGTTTTAATGCTTGAGTGGGCTAAACCACAGAAGCCTGTGCTGCAGGGTCAGAAGACCAGCAGTCGTAAGATCGAATCCACGTGACGGAGTGAGCTCCCATCGCTTTGTCCCAGCTCCTCGCCAACCTAGCAATTCGAAAGCATGCAAATTTGAGTAGATAAATAGGTACCATCTCGGTGGGAAGGTAAAACGGTGTTCCCTAGTCACGCTGGCCACGTGATAATGGAAACTGTCTTCAGACAAGCGCTGGCTCTGCGGCTTGAAAACGGGATGAGCGCTGCCCCCTAGAGTCAGACACAACTGGACTAAAAATGTCAAGGGTAACCTTTACCTTTAAAGCATCTTCACCACTTGCTAGTTGGCCCTAGGCCTCGCTGGCTCAGCATGAGGGCATCTGTGTATGTGTTGTTCCAAATGGTACAATAGGACCAAGTGCATGTGACTCTCAACAATCTTCCCAGTCTCTTTCCTTCATTCCTGGCTTTATGGAACACCACTGGGCATTCTGAAACTAGGCAGAAAGTGAAGTGCTCACGAGCTTTCTTGTTGCAAAAGGAGCTTTGCCAGAAGGAGCTCAGAACCTAAGAGTAAAGCCTGCTGTCCTGATTGTTCCACCTCTGTGACCCTGGTCTCAGATTTTGCCCCAACAATCCCAGGGAATGAGATGCTGCTGACTCATGCTGGCAGAAAGACTTCTTTCCAGATGCAGCATAATTTCCCGAGGAAATGACAAACAATTCACAATACATAATACTGAGCATTAGGAGAGCAAAATCATACCCCTAATCAGTCAGTCATGAATTTCAGTAGCTACACTTTGCACAACATTTATATTTTTCTAAATAAGGGATTGATTTTATTAATGAAATAGGAACAAATTATATTCCATGGGCCTCAAATAATCTAGTGCTATTCCCTGCTAAATCTGCCCTAATCCACAGTTTAGATAAGTAGAGGACAGAACAGATTTTTTTTTCTATCTGCTTTTGCTTATGTGATTACTAATATTGGCCAGAATCCCAATAGGAGATTTTTCCCCCCACAAGAAACATTATGCACTAGAACTAAAACAATTATTCAGAATTCTCTCCACCACTTACATTTAGGATGTGCATTTTCTCAGTGTGAAAAGTCACTTCAGAGTAGGAATTTCTTGTTGATGTTCAACTGATATAACCTTTAAAAATTCCTTCTTTGCCAAATGACAGACATGAAACCTCCTGAGTTTGTCAACAACCACAGACTGCTAGGTGCAAAGAAATGTTAACTATTATTGCATTTAAGGGCCAATATTGTTACTCAGTGGAAGAACAGATCCTGAAGCTGAGGCTCCAATACTTTGGCCATCTCATGAGAAGAGAGGACTCCCTGGAAAATACCTTGATGTTGGGAAATTGTGAAGGCAAGAGGAGAAGGGGACGACAGAGGACGAGATGGTTGGACAGTGTCATCGAAGCTACCAACATGAATTTGACCCAACTCTGGGAGGCAGTGGAAAACAGGAGGGCCTGGCGTGCTCTGGTCCATGGGGTCACGAAGAGTCAGACACAACTTAATGACTAAACAACAATTGTTACTTCCTTTACAGCCATGCCATTCAAAGGGCCCAGAGGGGAAACAATGTTAATTACAACGACCCACCTTCCTAGACAGAATCTATCATTACCAAAAACATAAATAGCCACCCAATTAGCACCATCTCCCTCCCACTCTGACCTGATGAATAGCCATAAGCCCCAGGAGAAAAAGAAAGAATATAGCGATGCCCCAAAAAGAAAGCTTATACTTTCAGAAAAGCAGAAGCAAGAAGAATAAAAAGAAAGTGAATAAGATCAGAGCGTTTTGCCATTTATTTTCCACAATGTGCCCCCAAACAAAACATATGAATCAACAACGCCAATAATAGTTTAGCATTTTGTTTCATTCTCAGCATACACGTGGTTCGTTTCGTGCCCATCTCTAACTGAGACATTTGTATGAGCAAACATGGGGGCGAGAGAGTGGAGGCAGAAGAAAGGAGACAGCAGAGTTTGGAGGGGAGCACCCACCAAAAAGCTACAGAATTATCTCCACCACCACCACCACCACCTCGGGTGAAGAAGTGAGAAGGCACTGGAGGTCAGAGGGGAGCAATCACCAAACAAACAAAGAAACAAGTAATAGATAGGAGGTGTGAAGGACAGACAAGAAGACAAAAATGGTTTCATTTATTTTGTTGCTTAGTCATTAAGTCCGCTGTGTATAACACCGCCTTGTCCACCTTTGGCAAGAAGACCAAAAAGATGGCTGACTGGTTCGAAGCCCATTCAGAGGAGTTAATGCCAGCCATCGAGGATAAGAGAAGAGCTCTAACAGCATACAAAACCTGTCCTAGCGAGTACAACCTGCAAGCTCTTCGAGCTGCTCATAGTCAAGTCCAACAGGCTGCCAGGAGATGCTCCAATGATTATTGGCTTCAGCTCTGCTCTCAGATACAGATAGCAGCGGACACAGGTAACATCAAAGGAATGTATGATGGTATCAAGCAGGCCTTAGGTCCACTACAGAAGAAATCTGCTCCCTTGAAGTCTGCTATAGGTGTGATCATCCAGGACCGAGCACAGCAGATGGAACGCTGGGTGCAGCACTACTCTGAGCTATATTCCAGAGAGAATGTAGTAACCGAAGAAGCATTAAATAACATTGAGTGTCTGCCCGTCTTGGAAGAGCTGGACAGTGAACCAACCCTAGCAGAAATAACTGCGGCCTTGGATTCCGTCGCCCCCGGCAAGGCACCTGGAAGGGACAACATCCCTGTTGAAGTGCTGAAATGCGGTAAGAAGATCATCACCACCGAACTGTATGAAATCTTTTGCCTCTGCTGGAGGGAAGGTGGAGTACCACAGGACATGAAGGATGCAAATATCATCACATTGTACAAGAACAAAGGAGACAGGGGCGACTGCAATAACTACCGTGGCATCTCTCTTCTTAGCGTTGTAGGGAAGCTGCTTGCCCGTGTGGTGCTGAAGAGGCTCCAGATGCTTGCAGACAGAGTCTATCCAGAATCACAGTGTGGATTTCGAGCTAATAGATCCACCACTGACATGGTATTCTCCCTCCGACAGTTGCAGGAGAAATGCAGGGAACAACAACAGCCACTCTTAGTGGCCTTCATAGACCTTACAAAAGCATTTGACTTGGTTAGCAGGGATGGCCTTTTTAAAATACTTCCCAAGATTGGATGCCCACCTCGTCTCCTTAACATCATCAGATCCTTCCATGAGGGAATGAAAGGCACTGTAGTTTTTGACGGCTCAACATCAGATCCCTTTGACATCCGAAGTGGAGTGAAACAGGGCTGTGTCCTCGCACCAACCCTTTTTGGGATCTTTTTTGCTGTCATGCTGAGGCATGCCTTTGGAACTGCAACAGAAGGTGTCTATCTCCGGACTAGATCAGACGGAAAGCTCTTTAATCTCTCCAGATTGAGAGCAAAGACCAAAGTCCAACTGAAATGCATGCGGGACTAGTAGGAAAATAGGCCTTGACTTATAGTGGCTCTCTTTACAGTCATTGTCAAGGAACTGGTCAGCTGGGAAAGGCAGAGGGCTGCTGTACCCTCATGATAAGTTCCAATGGCTTGAGGAGCTGGACACTGATGTAAAGAACTGAATCATCAGGAGAGAAGTTCATGTTAAAAGATTTATTTACAATAAAAGAATAAGAAAAGATAAAAACTTTCACTCTCATGCCAAGACTTTAAAAGTATCTAGCTTAACCAGAGATAGGGGTTAGCCATAGAATCTTGCTGCTCCAAAGATGAGACACGATGTTGTCAGAGAGGAGACTTCTACTGAACATAATGTTCAGTTCTCTAAAATGGTGGTTTCAGCTGGAAATCATAATTATGTGCTGTTACATTGATTCTGACTAACGGTGACCCTACCAGCACTTTCTAGATATAAAGTATTCTGATAAATGGTTTACCAGGCCCTCTTTCTGGTGGTGGTCTGGGACTGTGCATCTTACCTAAGGCCACGTTGATGGCAGGGTACATTATCCCATCACCGACATGTTCCATATGATCTTGAGTCTAGCTAGGTACGACAACCCACCACACTACACCAGTTCAACAGGATTTCTGTTGATGAGGGGGTGTTACAACTCAGCAACATACAACAACAATCTTAGAACTGCAGAGCTGGAAAGGACCCTATGGATTATCGAGTCCAGCCCCTGGCAAGATGGCACAGTGGGGAATCGAACTCCTACCTAAAACTCTGAGCTACCCAGCCGTTCTTAGTCTGACTGGATTTCAGAGACATGGAAAATATTATCATTAAAATATATTACTATTAGTAAATTCTTTTATTTGTAAATTGAAAGATGTTACTTTGAACTGTTACAGCCAAAAACCACCTACTCAGCAGTAATAACCCTGTCCTTGGGAAAGGTGCAGTCCACTATTACACACCAGAACCAGTTAACTGAGACCTCATTGCCTTTCATGGAGCTTTAAAGTCAGTGCTGTTAATGAGTAGAAAGGGAAAATTGAGCCATTTTTCTTTTCATTTTGTAAGGTTTATATCACACTGTGAACAATTCTTCAGACAACTGGGATCCACGCAAAGGATAAAAATGTAGAGGCAGCCAATAACACATTCCATTCGCAGAGAAGGAGTATGTGATGATTCTTGAGGAAACTGTGGTCTGAAATCATCAGAGGGTGCTGCTGGCAACAGATTAAAATATATTATAATCATCATAAAAGTTTAACAAGCCCCTTCTGCACAGAGAAATCCTTCCAGACAAATATAGGATATGTGGCATAGGAAAAATAAGGTGCCAAAATACATTCTGTTTCTCGGTTTGGTGATATTGCCTGCAGTATTTTATTCAAAAGGATCACAGACTCACTTCATTTAAAATATAGAACAGGTCCACTGTCTCATTCTGAGGGCTTAAGTGAATAGCTATCAAGGATGTATCAAGGATAATCTAAAGCCCTTTTGGAAAGAAGGTGGACTCCTACACTATTGGCTATGTTGGCTTGAGCAGCTGGCAGTTTTATGCCAGAAACATCATGAAGGGCATAGTTACGTACCCCTGGATTGCAGCAAGAAAAATCTGAAGAATATACAGTAGGACTCCCCTATCTCACGGATTGGTATCCACTGATTCACTTATCCGCTGACTGAAAAAACTAAATAAAGAACCCCAGAAATACCTGTTTATATGCATTTCCAGGGCGTATTTATCAAAACTCTGCACTAGAGGGTGCCAGAAGCCATGCAATGTCAAGTGTTTGATAATTTCATGGTTTTTTTAAGCATTCTCAGGGGAGGACCTTCAAAATGATCCCCTGCTGATACCGCAGTCCTACTGTATTCATTCATTACTTCTTCTCCAATATAAGAATGGATGTTTCCCTTCCCTTCTTTTTATTTCTATGCTACCTTTCTACTCATTGTAGAAACCAAGGCGGCTCACCAATTATTTAAAAATGAACCTGTGAAACATGTAATGAATTATTATATTAAAAACCAGTTAAACATATATTAACATTGAAACAATTAGTTCAGACTGTTAAAAACACCTTTAAAATGCATCAAAACACCAATGAAATGATAATCGTGGGCAGCACCCCAAATCAAAACTCTTCACTGCCCCCTTAGTCGTTAAAAGCCTGTATTCACCTGTTGTCAGAGAGGGGAGCCAACCTAGCTCCCAACGGAGAGCCCTTCCAGGCCGAAGAGCAGCCACAGGGAAGGTCCTCTCTTACATTCCCTCCAAATGTGCCTGAAAGGGCAGTGGAGCTGAGAGAAGAGCCTCTTCTGAAGTTCTTAAGAGATGAGAAGACTCATTCAGGGAGATGTGGTGCATTTAGGCTGTGATTCTATACATTAAGGATGGGATTCCCCCCCCCGTACCACTTGTAAGACAATATATCAAGAGTCATATGTCAGTTGGATGGTCCCTCCTTTTTTCTGCCTCAGTACAGTAACTAACGTCCATTCCTTCATGTCTTTCAATGGCAGAAATCCCAATGTGCAGTTCCACATGTGCCATGGTGATGACTTCAGCAGCAAATAGCCACCGACTAAAAGCTTCCTTTGGAGAATTTTGGATGCACGCAACGTCTTTGCTTTGGGTACAAGTCATGTGCGCTGTGAAATCACCTTTAATTACAGCAATTTGACTTTAATCAGTGGCAATTTAACGCTGTTGATGACGGCATCACCACTGTGCATCAGGAACTGCAGTTTTTAAGAGTTCTTCCCTTGTTCTCTCTCTCTCTCTCTCAATATCTGACATGCAATGTCTGGCACTCCTTCTGCTTTCCCTCTACCCATCTCATGGGAATAATTTATACCACATTAATATTAAAGTTCATTATTTATTTGTTTGTTTACCCAAGTGAGAAGAGGGCTGTGAGAGAAATCAAATCCTTAAAAAAGAAAAGAGGATATTTTTGCTTATTAAATTGTTAGCTGAAGAAAGCACAGGTCTATCCACCTATTCACTGGGAAAATAAATCCAAACCATGATTTATACTAGATAGTCCAACCTCAGCCCTAGAAATGTAGGGTTCCTGATAGTCATGAACTTAATTTCCAGAGGCCCTGTCACAGAATTTCGGCTGTTTTAAATAGGGTTGTTTTATTTCAAATACATTTGGAAAGCTAAGGATGGGATATGTAGTACAAATTCAAAAGAGTTGAAGGACAAGATAGCTGTTTTTCCTCATTGGTGAGGACATGAAGAGTATATACAGTGATGCCTCACATGACGATCGCTCCGTTTTACGACGAAATTGCATAACGACGAAGTTTTGCGATAGCAAAAGCGATCGCAAAATGATGTTTCCTATGGGGGAATTTCGCTTTGCGATGATCGGCTCCCTGCTTCGGGAACTGATTCTCACAAAATGACGATTTTCCTACAGCTGATCGGCAGATTCAAAATGGTCGCCGGGTAAAAAAATGGCCGCCTGCTGTTTTCTGGGACAGATTCCTCGCTGCACGGGCAGCAAAAATGGCCATGCTATGGAGGATCTTCGCTGGATGGTGAGTTTACAGCCCATAGGAATGCATTAATCGGGTTTTAATGCGTTTCTATGGGCTTTTTAATTTCGCTTTACAATGTTTTTGTTGTACAGCGATTTCGCTGGAATGAATTAATATCGTAATGCGAGGCACCACTGTATGTCCTTTACAGCAGTGGTCCTCCACCTTGGGCCTCCAGATGTTCTTGGACTTCAGCTCCCAGAAATCCTGACCAGCAGAGGTGGTGGTGAAAGCTTCTGGGAGTTGTAGTCCAAGAACATCTGGAGGCCTAGGGTTGAGGAACACTGCTTTACAGAGACTAACATTTTTCATTAACACGTCAATAGCATTAACTGAATTAGTTAAACATTTCTGGAATGAATTATTTTAATGCCATATACCTCTGGATTATTCTTTAAATTGCTATGCTATACCAACAACTGTTTTAAGTTCTAGACTGCTGAGTCACTTTTCTTTGCTCCTTTCTTTGCCATAATAAAGTGGCAATTATCAAAAATTTAAATGCCTAAATTGTTGTTTTGAACCTACAAGGCATGTGATGATAATTTTTAAAAGCACTAATACCAGTGCCAACAGACTGAATCAATTAAAATAGCAACAAAGTGAGAACACAAACACTATTTAAAACAACGCCAAGCCACAGCTGCAGGACAAAAATTCAAAGGAGATGAGAAAGAACGGCAACATGTGAAAAGTCTTGCCACCATCATAAAACTCCCAAGAGGGGGAACACACTGAACCATTATAGGGCAGAAAGTCAGGTTGCCATCACCCAAAGTGTGGTGATTCCCCCATCTCTTCCTGTGTATAAATTATGCTTTCATTTGCACCAACGTCTCCATTTGTTGATGCACTTAGAGACGTGCGGAGGGAGATCACCACCTCCAACTTGTTTGAAAAGCAGTTGGTCCAACGGTCTTGACAAGGAGACAGTGTTAAGCTGAAGGCAACGAATTGGAAAACCCAATCATGCTATGGCAAAGGTCAATACAACACTGTCTTTCAGCCAGAGAAAGTCTTCTATTTTTTTTAATATACTTTATTACGGTCAAAGACCAGTAAAACCAAATCAATATAAAACAGATACATATAATTATGGCTTGGTAAGATCAGTCAGGGTAATAAAATTTCATTAAAACATGATAAAACAACCCTTCTTTCCAGTTAATAGCATCATGTATCCTTAATATAAATAAAACCTCAGTCAGTGTTATATTAAAAACATCTCCATCTAAAATCACCTACCCAAACATTTGATTATGAATAACCATTGCTGCTGCACAGAATTTGGCCACTTGTCTCGTAATATAAAGGGTTTTGTCAGAGAGTAGCAGCTGGACATAATCCTCCTCTAAGGAACAAGAGGTGTAAGAGCTGAACAATGTATGTTAACTGTGGGCAGGATCCTCTACCTTTGAGATGGCGTAGCTCAGTGGGTTGGAGTATCTGACTAGGGATCTAGGGATTGGGAATTTGGATTCCTGCATGCTTCCTAAGACAGAGAACAGTAGAGATCACCCAGAACATATTGGGATGCCCACCTTTGCAGCCTTGGGCAACTTGCATTCCCAGATTGCCACCAGAAGGAGACATTTGGTACCTAGAAAACCCTATGAGAGTTCCCATAAATCAGAAATATCTTGATGGTACACAATTATTATTAATAACCTGAAGTTTTATCAGGTCCATGTTCTTGAAACAAATTTCCCTTGATATATATTCCCATGGTTCCAATTTTCCAGAGCAAAAACTAAGCCTTTATAAAGAGAATACATAAGCATTTAGTGTCCTTTGGTGAAAGACTCCAACCTGAACTTAGCAAGTAAATCTTGTCCACATGTCTCTTGTTTGAAAGTGGTAGAAAAATTGGTTGGACTCCAGGGGATACATTTTGCCCAATTTCATGCAAAAATCAGTCACACAGGACAGGAGGACAGGGAAATTGAGAGAAAATTAAATGACTTCCATAAAGTCTCCAATTAAGAATTAATATAACAAAGGAATAAAAAATCTTTTTTCCCTCATTGGAAAGAAAAACACTCAAGTCCATTTTGATTAAAATTAGTGTTTCCAGTTTTAACCTGATAATATGTTTCCATTCATCTGCCTTCTTACAGCTAACAGGAAATCTCACTTTGGGGAATGCAAGAAAGATTAATATGCCAGCATTCTGATAATATTCAAATTAATGTTTCAACAAAGAGGCACTTAACAGGGAAAATTATTTTTCCTCCCTGTTGATTTAGTTCTCCCACACATTTTAGGTCATGACTTATTTCAAACGGTATTTCAGTATATGACCTATTGTCCTGTAAAACTGATTTTCTATTTGTTATATTGTCCTTCAACAAGAGTTCCATTTCTCGATGTTGTTTCAATTCCCCTCCTATTTAGGGATTATTTTTTCAGGGTTTTGCCAGATGAATGTCTAGATCAGTGAAACTCAAATTAAAGTCATTCGATAAAGATGAAACAGTCCACCATCCAGATCTATATAGAACTACTGCAAAAGCCAAGAGCTAGGGTGAATCATGCCTTTATTAGACAAGGAAAATGTCAAAAATAGAGTAGCATTTGAGTCTTCTAGAACTCTTTATGAGGCTGGGCATTGCAGAGCTGAGGTAGAGGGAAGATACAGAAAAGTCCTCAAAATCAACTTGTCCACATGTTGAGGCCAAGCTCTCTTGTTCAAAATAAGTTCCAAAACCAAAGCTGAGAATCATCTTGAGGTATCAGTTTCTTCTCAGAGGATGTAAAAGTTCCTGTTGGTTAACAAAACATTTTTTTTAAATGATTTATTTACTATTTTATGAGCATGAAGAATTTAATATGAAGGGGAGTGAACTACATTCATTCATTCATTCATTCATTCATTCATTCATTCATTCATTCATTTTTCATGCCCTCCATTATTTAATCTGAAGGGAAAGAAAAATCCATAGAAATTTCCATTGGATACTATAGTATCATGTTTTAAATTTACATCATTCTCGCAAATTGCAAATTGTGATCGCTGGGTGGATTTTTCCTGCTAATAGGAGCATTTATTGAATAGAGTCCCACTCTGGGAACAATTCTCTCACCGGAAGGAAAGGAGTCCATTGGCCCAGTTTCTCTCTCCCTCTGTCCTCAGACAATCTGCTTCTGGCGGGGGCTCTTGGGGGGGTCTCTTTGAAGGACAGAGTGGAAGCAGGTACCAAGGACTGCAGAAGAAGGATGAAAGTGATGGACCCTCTTCTGCCAGTGGGGATCACTCTTCCAAATCAAGACCCTCCCCTTAATAAAATAAGCTTTCTGTTCAAGGGAGAGGAAAGTCCAACCCAAGTCAAAAGAAAGTACTGTATTTTATTCAGCCATGACTTAAGGTGGGTGCTATTTGACCCAGTATCAGATTAGATACTAACTCTGTTTTGGCATTTTGAAAAGAGCTAATCTGAACTCACAAGGAGGAGGAGAGGAATGTCATGTGTGAAGAGCAACAGACTGTGGAAGACATAATCTGCTGTAGGTGGAGGCTCTTCACACAGTTGGGGCGGGGGGTTGGAGAAAAATTAGAATTCCTAGTCAGTGTGGAGGAGGCTCCACTCTTCAGAATGGCACTCTTCACATACAAAGAATGGCAGTGGAGATTGGAGAGACCAGCCCTCTCTTGTTCTATCCATGTTGAGATTAACCTTTTTTCCAGGATATATTATCAGATCCTATGACATAATCCTATGAATTAATCCCATCCTATGAAATAATAGACCACCACCTGATGGTTGTGGTTGAGTTTTTATTCTGTGGTTTTCCTGCCGCAGGCATAGAATTTTCCAGAACATCCAGATGATAGTTTTCTTCCAGTTGTGTTCCAGACTTTTTGAAAAACAAGCTTTTATTAGTTTGTGAGGAGAAAGACATCAACATTGGGGCACTTGTGGACAGGCTGTCTCCCTTTTCCCCCAAGCTGGAAGAATTTGAGACCGTATAATAGACTGGGTCTCAAATTCTTAAGCCTCTGATGTGCTCAGAGACCCTCTGATGTGCTCTGGGCTGAGTAGGTACCTGAGAAACCCAGAGATAGTGAATCTGAGGACTGCAAATTGAGAACTCCCACTGACATCCCTGGGGAGGTAACACTGGAAGGAGACCTAGGTGAAGGGGAATACCTGCTAAAGGTGGAGAAGGCAAGTCCCTGAGAACTACAGGTTATAAAGTGGGTTCTGGAGTCGGGAGAGGAAGACCAGGAAAAAGATAGAGACAGAGAGCAAGAAGAGCAGATGAGTGAATTCTCTGCAAACATGATAGTGGAGGAGTGGAGAGAGGGGAGACCAGGGATTTGTCTTAGGGCAGCTGTTCTCAATGGGGGGGCATAGGGAAGGCCCTGGCACATTTGAAGGGGTGCACAGACTGGAAACAATTCTCCATACACCACTTTATAAGGTTTGTTATGTGACTAATACAATTCTGATTTGGCCAGTATTTCTTTCATACAGTGGTGCCTCGCTTTACTTTTGCCCCACATTACGACAAATCCGCTTTACGATGATCTTTTTGTGATCACAATTGCAATCGCAAAACGATGGTCTAAATGGGGAAATTTCGCTTTGCGATGATCGGTTCCCTGCTTCGGGAACCGATTCTTCGCAAAACGATGATTTTTAAAGAGCTGATCGGCGGTTTCAAAATGGCCACCGGGTAAATAAAATGGCTCCCTGCTGTGTTTACGGACAGATTCCTCGCTATACAGGCACCGAAAATGGCTGCCATATGGAGGATCTTCGCTGGACGGTGAGTTTTAAGCCCATTGGAACACATTTAAAGGTTTTCAATGCGTTTCAATGGGCTTTTTATTTTTGCTTTAAGATGTTTTCGCTTAACGGCGATTTTCCTGGAACGGATTATTGCCGTTATGCGAGGCACCACTGTATTTTATTTTCGTATTTTGGCTGTGGGCAAAAAAAGGATTTACATAAAGAAAATAATGGTTAGAGCAGTACAACAATGGAACTGATTAGCTCTGTGGTAAGTATTCCAATGCTGGAGGGATTCAAGAGAAAACTGGACAACAATCTGCCAGATCTGCTTTGATTTGGATTCCTGTGTTGAGCAAGGGGTTGGACTTGATGGCCTTATATGCCTCTTCCAGCTTCATTATTCTATGAGTCTATGACTCTTGGGTTGGGGTTATTGTACTACTGAAAGTGCCCTGGGAAGAGGCTGAGAGACATTTACACCCTAAACCTCTTCTGAATTCTGGTTACTGATGGGAAAGGGAACACTGGAGAAGGAAGCCCAGACCAGTGAACAACAATCGTTCAGGACACTGGAGGGAAAATAAAAGAGTCAAAAGACAACGCCCAGCAGAGGAACAATGATCTGTCAGAACAGCCTAATTTAAGACATCTAGTCAACTGTTCTTTGTTGACTACATAAAGAAAAGAAAGTGAGACTATAGTGCCTTTTAACTGGCAGAATGTGGATTTTCTCCATCTGGAACCATTCCATATTCTACACTGGCATGTCCATAAGGACTACAAGCAATGTAGCCATCAAAATAAAAGAGAGAAGCTCCTGGGAGGAGTGAGTAAAAGCCCAGCATAAATGGCCCCTCAACATTCTCCCATCCTGTTTATGGACAGAGAAACAGAGAGAGAGAGAGAGAGAGAGAGAGAGAGAGAGATCTTATGGGCCAAAAAAATGCCTATTCAAAGGCAGGCAACAGTGGGAAGAAAGACGACAGTGGCGGCAGCTACCAGCTCAGATAGCAGGAAGTTTGTGGCAGTTCTTCACCAGTGGTGACTGCCTCAGTTTGGCTAGTGCTGGGGCCAACCCTTGTTGCAATTCCCGCAAACCCTTCCAAAAGTAGGCAGAAGCATCCAGCAGAACACAGCATGATGGAGGGCTCCAAAGGATGCCTACGTTGTGTCCAATATTTGTTAAAAGGTTTTTCAGTGTTCATTGCATTTAATCGAATTGGAATTGTGCCTGGATGTATTTTGTACATTTGTTGTAAGTCATCCCAATGTAATCTACAATTTAAATCTCTCAAAGTTATTATTTTTTTTATTTTTTTTTCATTCACAGCTAGGGATTTTGAAAAGGTTAGCATTACTTTGCAAACAAAGCTGTGAAAGCTGATCTGGAACTGTACACATCCAAAGTTCCTTTTTAAACATATGCAGACATTTGACAGTAATAAGGAGTGAATCCTCCAAAAGCTAAGTGGTAAATCTGCTTCACACACGTTTCCAGTACTCAGGACCAATGCTGGATGGAAAATAACAAGGTCTGTCTCCCCCATCCCCTCTCCCCAGAAATGATGAAAAACGTCACCAGCAAAATTTCACCACTTGTCATGCTGCATTGCAGAATGTGTTTATATCATGTACTCAAGGCTTCCAAGCTAGAATGATCACAATTTATCCAAGCATGGGCATGCCAAATACTGTTTGTATCTGTGCGAGGGTGGCCACATGTCTTCCTCTAGGGAGGCCAGTCCTCCCTGTGGAAGGCCAGCAGACAACAATCCACTTTTTGAAGGTATCCGCCATTTGAAAGACTGTCTAGTCTGAGGCTGATTTAAATGTAAAAAAAACCCAAGGGGAAAGAGATAAGATGCCTTGAAGTGGTAAAGGTAAAGGTTCCCCTTGACAATTTTTGTCCAGTCGTGTTCGACTCTAGGGGGCGGTGCTCATCCCCATTTCCAAGCCATAGAGCCAGCGTTTTGTCCGAAGACAATCTTCTGTGGTCACATGGCCAGTGCGACTTAGGCACGGAACACTGTTACCTTCCCACCGAGGTGGTCCCTATGTATCTACTTCCATTTGCATGCTTTCGAACCGCTAGGTTGGCGGGAGCTGGGACAAGCGACAGGCGCTCACTCCGTCGCGTGGATTCGATCTTACGACTGCTTGGTCTTCTGACCCTGCAGCACAGGCTTCTGCAGTTTAGCCCGCAGCACCACCACGTCCCCTTAGTTGTACGTCCACAATAAGCTGCAGCTGGACAGCTGGCATAGCAGGTACACAGGTCACCTGATCACAGTTATCTGCTTGAGATGCATTGCCATTCAGTTTGAATTGTACAATTCATTTCTAATTTAGCATCTGCAAATAGAAATATGAAGTTGATTCCAAATAATGTCCTATTTATGTCCTTTTTATTGACAGCTCTCTTCCTTTTTTGGTGATGTTGCAGCAGGGGGACATCCTGTTTGGGTCCTACAAGGCACTGACTGGAAAATGGCCCTAGTTCAGATACCTTGACAAAGGCATTTCAGCATATTCTCAACCCCATAACATACTCTGTCTATATGTGTATTTTACTGTTTCATCTATATCAATGGTTCTTAACCATTTTTAGTTTATGTCCTGTCAATTATTTGATCAAAGAACTTTGAATCCCACCAAGAAAGAAACAACCTCCCCAATCCTTTTTTGAGAAGGATATTTATAGATTTACAGGCATTCTGCTGTTATTATTTCTCATTTATGGCAAACTGATGTGCAGGGAAAGTGGGAGATTAGGACAAATATTGTCCAAAGTTACTGGCATGCCAAAGGGATGTTGGCAGAAGGTGGCACATCATGCTTGCTAGCTGGGAACAGAAGGAAAGTGAATTCTGTTTGTTAATTATAATGAAAACCCTACGTCCTAGACCTAGACTGATTCCCAACAGGGGAATGTGTACCACTGGTTAGGAACCACTGAAATGTATGTATGCTTATGTTTGGTTCTTTAATCCCAGTAAAAGTGATAAAATTAAACACCGAGCATCCAAGATACTAGCAGCAATGACGTATCTATGAGTGCATGGCTACTTAAAAGGAAATATTACTCAGTCTTTTATTTGTTTGTTTGTTTCTGTTTCTGTTTCTTTATTTGTATCAATTTATTGATTGACTGATTTTTGTTTTTCCCCTATGCATATTTCTTCTGGTACAAGTTCTCAAGTTGGTTCACAAATATTAAACACACAGGTGCAACTGAAAACACAATAAGTAACATTAACAACTATTTAACATATGCTAATATTAAACACAGTGCAAATATTTTTTTAAAAGTTTAACAAAATAAACGTACAGCATCCACACAAAAAAGAGACATTTTCTTCAATTGAATTGCTAAAAGTCTGCCTAGAAAGAAAGGCCAGGGAGGAGGAGATTGAGGTGGCCTGTCAATGAGAGCCTTGCACAAGCCGGGAACAGCCACTGAGATGGCCTTCTCTCGTGTCGTCACCAAACATGCCTATGAAGGCATAAAAGCGGAGAAAAGGACCTCCCCTGGAGATCTTAAAACCTCGAGATATTAAAGTAAAAATGATTTGAAACTAAAATATGAAATCCCTATAAGGCTTGCCTGGATAGGAAAGTTTTTGCATGCTGGTGGAAGGATATTGGAGAAGGGACCAGGAAGTCCCATAGTCTAGTAGAGAAAGAATTCCCCACAGATCTTAAAGGCCAGACATGGAGGTTACCATACTAACCAGGTTCTACCCAGATTTCAGATATGTCACCATGCAGACCATGAGCAGGTTACGAGTTGCAGGCTGTGGTTGTAACCATGTTTTTCCCCCAGCAAGCAACTAATACCCTAATAGAGCACATGTGTACCTCAGTCTATGTCTGCATGGTAAAGGTAAAGGTTCCCCTTGACATTTTAGTCAGTCATGTTCGACTCTAGAGGGCGGTGCTCATCCCCGTTTCCAAGCCGTAGAGCCAGCATTTGTCCGAAGACAGTTTCCGTTGTCATGTGGCCAGCGCGACTTAGATTCGGAACGCTGTTTACCTTCCCACCGAGATGGTACCTATTTATCTATTCGCATTTGCATGCTTTCAAACTACTAGGTTGGCGAGGAGCTGGGACAAAGTGACGGGAACTCACTCCGTCGTGTGGATTCGATCTTACAACTGCTGGTCTTCTGACCCTGCAGCACACAGAGGCTTCTGCGGTTTAGCCCGCAGCGCCACCACATCCCCCATGTCTGCATAACAAGGTTTAAAAATCTAAGATAAATAGAAACATGACAAAACGGACTTCAACATATCTTAACTTCTATTGTTTGGCTCATTAATCCATAGAGAGAGAGAGAGAAATTCTTTTAAAAACCACATTGGCTTATTTATATTCTGGATCATTCAGTTTAATTATTTTAATCAAAGCTGCCTAGATGTTACTCCACTCCTTTGCTCAGTCAGAGATGTCAAGAGCCACATGCCAACAAATCAAAAGATTTTTCTAATCTCTGTAGGTACCAGAATTTTTAGCAGTGTTGACAGGCTTTCCTAGGTAGCTAGTTGCAGGAAAGACTTAGCTGATGTGACTGTGGACTTCGGTTTATAGACAAATCCCTGTGAAAGAGAAAAATATGCTCTGAAGACTTAAAAGGCAAAGAAAGCTTCTTGTCTTTGAGTCCTCGCTGTTTTAAGTGGCACTGGGTGTCATCACAGAACAGATGGATCCGACAAAAATAATATCTTGATTAAACGACTTAAAATAAATGTCAGAGTCAGTAAGTCACAGATGGTGTTCGGTTGCTCCCGCTTACTTGCTTGCTTCTCACCCTCTCCAGATTAACTTTTGACGCCTTTTCACTTCTTAAAAGGATCTGACTGTGGGAACCCAACTTTCTACAGTCTTCAGTATTTATAAGGTAAAAGTTCCCCTTGACATTTTTAGTCCAGTCGTGTCCGACTCTAGGGGGCAGTGCTCATCCCATTTTCAAGCCGTAGAGCCAGCGCTTGTCCGAAGACAGTTTCTGTTGTCACGTGGCCAGCGTGACTAGGGAGTGCCATTTTACCTTCCCACCAAGGTGGTACCTATTTATCTACTCGCATTTACATGCTTTCGAACTGCTAGGTTGGCGAGGAGCTGGGACAAAGTGACGGGAGCTCACTCCGTCATGTGGATTTGATCTTACGACTGCTTGGTCTTCTGACCCTGCAGCACACAAAGGCTTCTGCTGTTTAGCCCGCAGCGCCACCACGTCCCTTTTCAGTATTTATAGCCCAAGGTATTTTGGTCCCTGAGGTGGAGTAAAAGGCCTTTCTCTTGGTCCCATGACCTGCAAAGGTGTGTTTGATGGGAGAGGACAATTGTGGTTTTTGACATCTGTAAGGGGGCAGGCTTGAAACACGGCACCCATGGATATGGGGGGGGGTCCTACTGTATTTCCCAGAGATCACACAACACAATGCACGCCAGCCTGACCCCAATCCATATCCTAGCTTGACTTTTTTTTTAGTCCATCTCTAGGACTTCTACTTTTTGTGGCAGGGCTAGAGCTGTCCCCCATAGACAGAGGGGCCACTTTATGGGAGATCACTCCCCTTAAAGCACCCCTTTCAGGTGAGATTAGGCATGTGCCTTTGCTGCTGTCAGATCTCACCCAGAGTTTAGGGTGTGGTGGGGTGGGCTTTTTTGGTGGATAACTTCAGGTCGGTTATTTTGTTTGTGTGTATGGAACTCCGGAATATATACATATACTTTCATTTTTTTGGAGGGCAGTATCCAATTTGGTCTGACCTTGCCTTGTTGTTGTTATTAGATTTTAAAAATTGAATTTTTTGCAAAGTTTATTGTATTTGCAGTGCCTCATATAAAAAAATAGCTATACTGACATATATCTTGGACATGGAAAGCAAAATAACTATCCAGCAGAGTTTGATTTGCTCATAGGTGTGCTTGTTAGACAAATTGCAAAGCAGGCGTCGCAGGATATATGACAAACAGAGATGATGGGCAGTTTTCATCCATACATTCATATTACAATGCAATTTTTTCACACCTCTTTGTGTGTGTGTGAGAGAGGGGGGAGTATTTTAAAAGGTATTTTTGAAGCTGCTCTTTCTGTACAAGTAGATATAGCTAAATCCAAATCGGAGTCTATTAGAAATCTGCACTAGCACTAAAATTTAGGTTCAGAATTTAGAATTACAAGCTTTGGATTCAGAACTTTTAAAATTTGGAAGTTTTGGATATCTGGAATTCTATTACAGTCAATGTGAATACTATACACTCATTATTTCCCCCTTTTAAAAAAAGGATATTGTTTTAAAGGATTTCCGTGTCCTCTGACCTTCCCAGTTATTGTGTCAAACAAAAAGAATACACCCCAACAGCCAGCATTTGCCTAACTATTTATTTCTTTATTTTATTTATTTAATTTATACCCCACCCATCTAGACTGAAGTCTACTCTGGGCGGCTAACAACAATCCATAAAATAATGACAATATAAAATAAAACAACAATATTAATATAATTGAAGACTGTTATTAGGAGAAGACTGTCATGGGCATACTGCTTGAACAGTGGGAATGCCAGCAGGAAATGCCAGCAGCACTGGGGAAGCAGAAGACAGGTCCCACTGGGGAATGGGCATGTACCCTGGGAAGCAGTGTCAGGCAGACTGAAAGGGCAGATAGCCTGTGGGGGCCGGGAACCGTGGCAACAGCGTGGGGCACAGCACAGTCGAGGGAGGGAGCACAGCCTTGGCGTAGCAGTCAGATGAATGAAAGGGGCCGAAGGAGGGGGCAGTGGATTGAAGTATGGCAGACCTAGGACTGTGAGCAGAGGGTGCCCTTCTCTCTTACTTAGAGAGGGCTTCGGGAAGCTCAGCAAGGGTAGATTGACCTTAAGGAAAATAAGCTTTTCTACAGATTTAGGATCCAGGCATGAGTGATGTGGACTAGCAATGAGAGGGCCTTCCCTGTCGCTGCTCCCAGACTCTGGAGTTCTCTCCCAGGAGAGGCCAGGCTGGCCTGGTCTTTGCAAGCAGATAAAGACCTTTCTCTTCAGGCAGTCTTTCTGGATTTAACGGATTAAGAGGGGATTCTTAAAATAGGAGTGCTGTGTTCTTTGCTGCTTTTAACATCATTTTAGAATTCATGTTACCTACTAGTTTTGAGATATATGAATTATTTTTTAATACTGTAATAAATTATCGTTTTTAAGCTCTTAATGCTATTTCTAATAATTTAAGTCACCTTGGGTCCTTTTTAGGAGAAAGGGGGAATATAACTATTTTGCATAAATAAATACTGTACATTTCCCAGAATCCTTCAGGTAAGGCTGAAGGAACTGGGGAATTGTACAGTGGTGCCTTGCTTGGCGAGTGCACCGTATAGCGATGTTTCCGTATAGCGATCCCTTTTTCGGGATCGCTATACGGAAACATACCCGATCTTCGCAATGGGGAAAACCCGCATTGCGAAGATCGGGTATTGCGGTGGCCATTTTGGAGCTGCCGAACAGCTGATCGGCGGTTCCAAAATGGCCGCCGGAAGCCTGGAAATGGCTGCCGGCAGCCATTTTCGCACCCTGCCCTCGCTTAGCGAGGGCGCGAAAATGGCTGCCGGCAAGGGGAATCCTCGCTGAACGGGTAAGTAAGCAAGGTATTGGAACGCATTAAACTTAGTTTAATGCGTTTCAATACATTTCCCCTACCCGTTTAGCAACGATTCCGCATAGCGAGGGTTAATCCGGAACGGATTAACCTCGCTATGCGGGGCACCACTGTAGTTCAATAATGGAATATTTCCAAGTTCTGTGTGAGAACACTTGATGCCCTATGACTGTTAAAGATTGGTCCGTGCAGACCTCACCTTCTTTTGGAGAGAAAACTGCTGGAAGTTACAAATAAGCGACGTATGATCAAAAGTAAATGAGCTGGTGGTGGCATAAAAGAGAAGCCAAACAACCCCTCAAGCCCCCAATAAAGCCCAGCAATTTCCCGTCGCTGTTTAGGTAGTCTTCTTGCATTCTGAAATGTTTGATCAAGTGATGGAAAAGGTCAAAATAACTCTTATAAAGTAGAGGGAAGGCTGGTCCCAATCCATGTGCTATTTATTTGGAGGCCTCTGTGCACCTTCCCTTTAAATAAATAAATAAATGATAAAAGATAGCAACAGAGCAATGTTCCTGCTCTTACTTAGTATTAAACTGAAAACAATGCTGAGGGCTGAATCCTGTTCATGTGAACACAGAACTAAATCCCTTTGAAATCAATTTAAAATTGGTATGTATCAGATGGAGCCCAAAAGCCTTTATTTTATAAATAGTCCTTCGGTGCATAAGGAGAAAAAATAATTTTGTCACCACTGAGGTTATGTCTAGATAAGCCTGAAAGCCTTCCAGCATATTTCAAATATAACTGCATTATTTGTAGATCTTTTTGCTCTTATATATATATATATCACAGCTTGGTAATGAGGTCCCCTGCCTCTCTGCTGACTTGCCTAAGATATATAAAAAGCAGGTTCCCAGTCTGGGAAGATTGTTATCTCATCCATGAAGCACCTCTGGAATCATTTAAGTAGGACATTTGGCTTACTAGTTCCTGTCTTATATTTAAATGAAATATTTACCTAGGGGCATAAGTGGAATAAAAGCTGGAGGTCTGGAGGAAAATATTGTTAAAATGTTTTATAAATATGGAAAGCCAGAATGTGTTGCTGTTCCTGGGATTGTAAGGGTTCAAGAACTCAGGCAATTCAGTGCAAACCTAATGTCTCAGCTCAGGTTGAATATACAATTGCATACTGTGGAAAATTAGGCTGCCTAGGTTTTGAGAATGGAAGTATGATGACCTATGTATAATTGGGGTGGGGGGTTGGAGATAACTGTGAGTGTTTTAGGTTGGCAAAGAATGTCAGAATAAAATTATTCAGTGCTTTACAGTTTACAGCTAGAGATGGGCACAAACCACAGTGCCTGGACAGGTGTTTCATGGGCACTGCACACTCCCCTCATCTGCCTCCCCTGTGCACTTGCCCATTCCCCAGCCTAAATGTTCTTCCCTCCCCTGCCACCTCAGCATGATTGCCCACTCACCGATCATAGCACGTGCTTCCCTCTTCCACCTCCTCCAGTGGCCACCCACTCAATGGCAGCACAGCGGGTTGCTCTCCCCTGCCCTGCCTCTTTGTCTGAATGGGCAGCCACCAGAGGAGGCAGAAGAGGGAAGCACGTGCTGTGATCCTGAGTGGGAAATCGCACTGAGGAGGCAGGGGAGGGAAGAATGCTTCAGACGGGGAACAGACAAGTGCACAGAGATGGGAAGGTACACGATGCCTGCAGAACACCTGTGCAAGTGCTGCACCAAACTGGTCCCAACCTCCAAACCGTGGTTAGTGCCCATCTCTTCTTCCACCTATGTCTTTGGCTCTGGAGACTATGAATAGCTGTGAATCATTCTAATAGAAATGGGTGCGCCACAACTCTATCCTCTGACAAGAAGCTAAAATTAAGGTAGAATATGGAGTAGCAAACTGGTTTCTCATTACCAAAGATGTCTGACAGGATTGCAGCTAGACAAGCATCATGGCTACAGAAGAACTAAGTGATTTTTTTTTCTCTCCCTTTTCTTTTAAGTCATGCCATCCTGGTAATATCTCGTCTGGAATTTAATTGTTATAATTGTATTCTCTATGATTTTATATATTTTATACTGATATGTTTTTATCAATGTAAGCCACCCCGAGTAGACATAGTCTAGAGGGGCGGGGTAAAAATCTAATAAATAAATAAAATAAATTATGTAAGTTTAATGTTGATAACTGAGAAATTGGAATTGTTCCCCCCCCCAGGTCTTAGTTCATTTATCAGTCCATATGGCAATAGCAACCAAGTACTACAATCAGAAGACAGAGATTCTGAAAGGCAGCTATGAAGCAACTAGAAAAGATAGTCAAGTTCAAGCATGTGCCAATGGAGAACAAGAACAAGATAATTCATGGTGTATTTTCAATCATTGTCTGCGGATGAGAAAGCTGAACAGTGAAGAAAACGGATGTGGGGGAAATGCTTTATTCTCATGCTGGAGAATAAATAGATGATGATGATATCTGGCAATTGAAACTTCTTGCTTGTGGATGAAGCGCACTTCAGTGGTCCCCGTGGTCATCAGGGCATTGGGAACCATATCAAGAAATTTCACACAGTACTATAAGCAGTTGATGATCTCAGAAATAACACCATCAGAGCTACAAAAAATGGCAATACCAGGAACACCATACATACTGCACTGATATTTAACAGATAATTAGGTTTTTTGTTAAAACTTGTATCTGTTATACAATACCAGCCAATGTTTTTAGAATTTTGATTGTGTGTGGTATTTTTGAATATTTTATCATCATCATTGTCATCGTCATCTTAGAGCTGCAAAGCTGGAAGCAACCCTGTGGATCATCAAGTTCAGCCCTTGTCAAGATGGGGAATCAAACTCTCAACCAGATCAAATTAAACTCGAACTCTTTTCAGAAGCAAAGTGGAGAGGTTGAGTACTTGGGAATTTAGCCTGCTGTTTTGTCAGATGAGCTGGTTCACTCCTAAGATAGCAATCAGACAATGTCTTTGCTGGAGTGAACCAGCCCACCTCCAGAGCCTACCTTTTTGGCCCCTTTCTTTCTTTCTTTCTTTCTTTCTTTCTTTCTTTCTTTCTTTCTTTCTTTCTTTCTTTCTTTCTTTCTTTCTTTCTTTCTTTCTTTCTTTCTTTCTTTCCTCCTTCCTTCCTTCCTTCCTTCCTTCCTTCCTTCCTTCCTTCCTTCCTTCCTTCCACCCACCCACCCACCCACCCACCCATCTATCTATCTATCTATCTATCTATCTATCTATCTATCTATCTATCTATCTATCTATCTATCTATCTATCTATCTATCTATCTATCTATCTATCTATCTATCTATCTATCTATCTATCTATCTATCTATCTATCTATCTACAATATTGTGCAGGTAGGATCACTATGTTTTGGTCCCTTTGCAATGTGTGTGATTGCTGGAAATAAACCTTTTTTAATTGTCTCCCTGGAGTGTGTATTAGAGTACAGTAGTGACCATGCACTGCATCACTGACAGAATTAGGTATATATATTACAGGGCAGGTATGTGTATTAGGTACGTATACGTAATAGATGTATGTAATACACATGCCTAACGTATATCTAACACTGTTTTTAAAGTGACCTAGGCGCTGCTCTAATCCCCACTTGCATTTTTTTTGCCCACTTCCTTGGCTTCTCCACAGCACCAAGGAAATGTTTAATTTGCCAATATATCATGAAGTGGTTCTGTCCTTAAGCCATTTTATTATACTGGCAAATTGACAGCAGGTTGCTGTGGACCAAGTAGGATCATTTGAGGTCTTCGTGGCATTTCAATGTGAGGATCACAGCAAACGGCATAATAGATCTCCTAGGGATCCAATTTAGCTCGATACAGTTCCCGCATGTAGACAAGCCCTAAGGCTCTTGTCCTTAGGTACATCATGAGAAGGTGAGACTCACTTGAAAAGACAACCATGAAGAAGGAAAGGAGGAAGACAAAATATGCCATAGAGTGATCAGATAAAGGTCTTATTATCATGAACAGCCCTGAGTAGGACATTTTGGAGATCATTCATTCATAGAGGTGTCATAAATCGACTTGAACATAATAACACTGTGAATGTAATGCATAATACAACTTCTCCAGAAAGGCTCTTTTCTCCTCAGAGAGTCAGACTGTTAATCAAAAGTTAATCTCCTTTCTTCCATGAAGAAATGGTGTTGTGAAATTAAACCTTCAGTTCTCAATACCAGGAGAGCTTCATATCAGGTTGAAGGGTGACTTTGGCCTTGATGTTTCTTTGGTATCATTGCAAGGAGCTCTGCTTTAATTTTGAAAGCACCTTACATAGGTTTGGCTAGGATCTAAATAGATTACACGATACAGGGGCAACAGAAAGGAAATGTACAAATATAGAAACATCTATGTATAACCATACAGTGAGTTGCTTTTTAAAGTTCACACTCCTGTGTTTCCTCAATATTCATTTTGCCACTACTCTCTCACACACACATCATGTAGCAATCTGTGGCAAAGACTCTTACAAAATCAAATTTCTGAGTTGTAGAGTTGTAAAAGCCTTTGTCATAGTTTGCTATATGTTCTGTTAAGTAAAATCAGAGCATAAATCTGTATTCGTTTGCAGGGTGAGTAGTGGGGAAACAAATGAGTGTGGAAATAAAAAGCAAATAATTGTAAGGTTATAAATCGAGTGTTCAGTATATGATTTAAATCATGACTCAGCACATCTGTCTTAGTTTCTGAGTGGTGTTTCCTTGTATGTATGTATGTATGTATGTATGTATGTATGTATGTATGTATGTATGTATGTATGTATGTATGTATGTTTGTTTGTTTGTTTGTTTGTTTGTTTGTTTGTTTGTTTGTTTGTTTGTTTGTTCTTGGCCTTTGTGTGCAATCCCTCCCACATGCCATATATCTCCCTTTTCCCCTTCTAAATTATACTCACAAAGGTTGCCACCTTCTGTTTTACTTTAGTTGATCCTACTGCTATGCTGTCACCAACAGCCTGATATAGAGAAATGGGTGAGGTTTATACCTAACAAGGAAGTTAAGAAATATGAAAAACTTCAGCTGCTAAATTTATGGATGTATTGAAGGCATGGAGGAAGGGTAAATAAAATGTGCACAACCCTCATTCTCTTTCACTTGCACAAATTCACTTTTCTGTGTGCTGCTCAGCATAGTACTTTTATGCTGCTTTCATGAAAAAAGTGGCTTGCAGAGAATAAAAGTACACCTCAAAATAAAACAAGGTTGGAGCAAGCAACAATTGTGAATAAAAAACCAATTATAAAAGAGGAGAATATCCTGCTGCTTTTCATTGCACCCAAATAGGAAATCACTAACACAGCCATGGCTACACGACAGGGAGACAGACGTGCTGGTTGGGTACCAGGTGCAGGATCAACACTTGACGTTCATTTTGTCTATTTGCAGCAACTGCTTCCATAATTTCCTTTCCGCACACAGTAAAAAGCAACAGGATACTAGGCAGAGAATTTTAAAACACAGTGAACATGAAATCCAGGAGCAGCAAATTAAACCCTCTTTCCAAGCTGTATCATTATATCCTCTTAATCCCTGGAACTGAGGTGGATCTTGCCTGAAATTATGGAAAGAGCCATTGGCAGTCATGGAGGAGACAGCACCGAGTTAGGTGGACTCTGCTTATGGTGTAAAGTGCTTGCTTAAAAGGTGCCAAACAAGAGGAAAGGTGAGAACACAATTTGCATTAAAATTGCATTTGAATTGGTGTATATAGAAGGATGTGGTGGCGCTGTGGGCTAAACCGCAGAAGCCTGTGCTGCAGGGTCAGAAGATCCGGCAGTCGTAAGATCGAATCCACGCAACGGAATGAGCACCCGTTGCTTGTCCCAGCTCCCGCCAACCTAGCAGTTCGAAAGCATGCAAATACGAGTAGATAAATAGGGACCACCTCGGTGGGAAGGTAAACAGCGTTCCGTGTCTAAATCACACTGGCCATGTGACCACGGAAAGATTGTCTTCGGACAAACGCTGGCTCTATGGCTTGAAGAGCGGGATGAGCGCCGCCCCCTAGAGTCGGACACAACTGGACAAAAATTGTCAAGGGGAACCTTTATATAGAAGGATAGTTAGGCAGGTGCAGATTTAGAATGAAACACAATGATTTAAAGAGAAACTCACTGAACCTCCTACCATACTTGGGCAAACTAGGTGATTACTTGTTCTGCCAGGCAGTTACTACTTTTTTTTAGTATTCTCTCTGTTCTTGGAATACTTTAGCTTGGCCAGAGGTAGCTGTGATAGTCTGTGTTAGCATAGGAAGCAAAAAAGAAAAGAAAAAAAAAATAAAGAAAACCAAAACATTAAAGACTAAGTGCAATATTTTAATGTGAGCTTCCATGGACAAGTCCTCAGACTAGGGCTTTGAACAGAAACACGCCTTCAAATAGAGAACTCACTTTAAAAAGAAGGCAGTCCTTTGAACAATGGAGCACACGAGCATCCTATCCAACCTAGGTATCAGCCAGGTTTGTATTTTTCTCAGTGGCAAAACCTTTAGAGGTATCCTGTGTCACCAACAGCTAAAGTCAAAAGTCAGATCTGGTATCCATCAGTTTAGTGGGTCCAGTAAGAAGGCGTTGTCTTCTGGTTTGTGTGGGCCATGCCTACTAAAAGGTGAAGCAGGCAAACTGCCCTCCAAGGCCTTAGCTGTCAGCACAAAGCTTGTTACTGCAAGAGATGTAAAATTTCCAAAAAGTTTCATTTTCCCCCCAGGAAAAAACAGGGGGAAAGGATTCCCCCCCCCCAGGAAATAATTGAGATTTTCAGAAATTTTACATCTCTTTACCGCAATTAAAATACAAATTTTATAAGATGTTAGAAGGTAAACAGGGCCTGGCCTGTTTTTTGTTTGGATAGGTGACCATTATTACTGATCTTATCCTTGAGGAACTGCTGATAAAATTCTAAGAAGGAATGGCAGTATCCACCAGCATCACTGAGCAGTTGAGCACATCTTATATTTGTCCCATCTCTTCTTTATTCATTTATTTCTGGCCTGTGATGCCAAGAGGTTTTTCTATCTGCCACTATAACCAGACCTTGGAAAAGTTACCTGCAGTCCACAAAATGATCCCGCCCCCCATGTTCTGACAGTGACTTCTTCCAGTTACATCCTTACATCACAGCATATCCAAAGCCAGCTTTGTTGTTGATATTGTTATTTATGAGCATTTATAAACAGCTTGGAATTGAAAATTTCAAAGTAGCATTGAGCCAAGAAGAAGAAGAAGAAGAAGAAGAAGAAGAAGAAGAAGAAGAAGAAGAAGAAGAAGAAGAAGAAGAAGAAGAAGAAGAAGAAGAAGAAGAAGAAGAAGAAGAAGAAGAAGGTATACATTGAATACAATATGCAGAGTCCACAAATCAGGATATAATATCTATGTTGTCTTTGACATAGGTGGTTGGTTGGACCCTTGACTTACAGACGGCTTGACTTACAGACTTTTTGAGTTACAGACTTCTCTGGCCGCAAAATTTAGGTTTGACTTGCAGACTGAGATTTGACTTACAGACCAGAAAAAAACCAAAATGGAACCAAAACGGCCTGTTACGGGATTAATCAGTTTTCAATGCACTGTAGGTCAATGGAGACTTGACTTACAGACTTTTTGACTTGAGAACCGCCTTCTAATATGGATTAAGTTCTCAAGTCAAGACCCCACTGTACAAGGAAGGCTTGCATAAATAAGTCAATTTTCAGCTTAGAGAAAAGATCTGGAACATCCCTTACCTCTAACAAATCAAGAACATGGCTTGAAGAGTTGAGGAGCAACTCTGTTGTAGATGAGAAACTTGCACAGATGGCAAGCTGCATATGCCAGCTGGATTTAGAATTACCCATAAATTGTGATAGTTGGAAGGTGGGGGAGGACTCCCAATCTAAATCAGACACTCACTTCTTCCTAGCTTGGTTATTTGGCACTTTGATAGTGGATGGAAATGCTGGCCATGTGAGTCATCCTGTTTTATGAAAAGAAGACCTAAGCAAGGTCTGTGATAGTTCTCATCGTATATTTAGCCATCACTGATTTGTTTCAGCCTGATTTTGGTGGACTCTCCTATATACCATGCAATGTGATACCACTGAAATGCATTTCACCGCACTAGGCATTTAACCCGCTTCAGTGCCAAGTTGACGCATATTCAATAAATTCCCTGCAAATATTCACAGACTGGTGTAAGCCTGGTTTTATGATCTTTAAAAGTGTAGCAGTAAGCATAGGATTACCATGATTCTTTCTGCTTATGAGACTGAAACTGCCAGGACAACAGTAAAAATGCTTGTCCTTCTGTCATTTATTTATAACCACCATTTGGAATTCAACATAAAAGGTTTTTGCTGTATCTCTCCAGCAATGGCTTTCTAAAGGGAAACTCCTATTCTTAGAGGATTTAGTATAATTGCTTTTGTGAGAGATGTTAGCATTATATTCTGGGCCTGCAGATAAGATGCTTTAAAAACATGCCAGCTCTTGGTTTTAGGGATTGGCTAAAATCACTGCAATAAACATGTTTCCATGTGGCTAGAGGAAAGGACACAAAGGAAGAAGGAGGAGGAGGAAGATGTTTCTAAATATGTATGCTTAGCAAAGGCGATTAAAGCCATCTGTGACCTCATATTCCCGCACCAGTGACCCCTATCAAGTTCAATCTATTTGTGCAGCTATTCCTGAAAGATACTGACATCCTGGAATCGATTAGTTTAGCAATTCCGGGTATGGCTTTTAATAACTTTTCACTTTAAAAAAAGAAGAAGAATGAGAACTTGAGGGTTGTTGCTAATGCCATGGCACCAGTATTGTTGAGAAGCAAGAAAGATATTCCTCGATCTGGCTGATTTTGCATGGTTCAGAATTTTTTTCTTCTTGATTAGTATTTAAGAGAACTGGAAAACCAATTCTTGAGACTTTATGCAAGCAAAAAACAGTAAGAACAACATGATAAACAAAACAAAAAGGCAATAGAAAAAACCGGCAATCAATGTAACTCCAGGGGAATACATGTTTCAATCA
Organism: Pogona vitticeps; assembly: GCF_051106095.1. Taxonomy (NCBI): domain Eukaryota; kingdom Metazoa; phylum Chordata; class Lepidosauria; order Squamata; family Agamidae; genus Pogona; species Pogona vitticeps. Next base: position 26,157,468 of record NC_135783.1, on the reverse strand, counting down.
GGTATGAATAATTTGTCTGACAAATCACAACTGATCTGTTCCAAATCGGTTTGTAGCTTATCTGTTTCTCTTTATATCCAAATATTTGAAAGTACTTGTGTTTGTCCTTATCTGAGCAGCGGGGAAAGGCATGAAAATGAGGGAGAATAAAGGGTTCTGACCCAGGACAGGGAGTGAAACTGAGTCTTACACAGGGTTCACGTTGAGTGGGAAAGAGGGTGCTGCCTGCTTAGTTGATCTGGATTGTAGTTGTTCAATTCCAGGGCAGAAAGGCCTACAAAATCCCAAAGAGCCAAAAATGCTGAAACCAGCACACCCCACAAATTGTTGCCCCATTTGTAACACAGGCATACCTAGCAGAAAAATGAAAGAAGAAAAGGGCAACGTGCTGCAAAAAAAATAAAAATAAAAATAAAAGTGGGCATAAGAAAAATAAAGTGGAAATCATGAGAGTGAGAAATAGCTTAGGTCCTATTCCTAGGTACCTTTCCCAGTCAACTCTCATATAGAGATGGGCATGAATCAGAAAAATAGTGATTCCTTTTGATTCATGATTTATCAAGGTTGATGAATCATAAATTACATAGTTATGATTCCCCCCCCCCATTTTTGACTTTAAAACCCTATAAAATGGCCCCAAGCACCTAGAAGCACCAAATTCTGAGGAAAGATTCCTCTTATTCTCTTCTACAAGCCTGCAAGTTTGGTAAAGTTTGTGTTTTGAATACCTGAGTTATACACCAACAAGGCTCTACCAAGAAAGTTCCCCCAGGCACCTAGAGACATCAAAATCATAGAGAAGCTTCCACTGACTATCCTCTACAATCCCTCCAAGTGGGTTTTTGACATCCAATTTATACGCCCACAAAGTGGGTCCCCCCAGGAAAGTTCCCTTTAGCAGCTGGATTGGGGAAACCTAATCACCAAACTTGGAGGGATTGTAGAGGAGAGTCATGGGAAGCTTCTCTGATATTTTGCTGACTCTAGGTGTCTGGGGGGGGGGATTTGCCTGGGGGAGTTATTTGTGGATGTATAACTCAGACATCTGAAACTCAGTCTTTATCAAAGTTGGAGGGAATGTAGAGGAGAGTCAGAAGAAGCTTCCCTGCAATTCTGGTGTCTCCAGGTGCCTTGTGGGCTGTTTTATAGCCAAATGAATCAACAAATAAAAATCATTATAAATTCATTGATTTGTTTTTGTTGGGGCATTGATTTGTACAAATACGAATCTGTAAATTAGAAATTTTTGAATACATTTGGTGATTCATTTTTTAATTTGTGCCCATCTCTAATGTCATGCAAGAGACTCAAGATAGCCACTGCAGAAATTTCACACACACACACACACACACACACACACACACACACATACACACACACACACACACACAAAATTGGATGAGATCAGCAACTGCGTAAAAGAAAACTAGAAAAACTCCCCAACACACCCATCTGTTATACATTAAAGCAATGCAAATTAAAATCTATAACATACTGACATCCTGCCTTTGTCCTGCAAGTATGCAAAATGCCTCCTGACAGAACAATGTGTGTGAGAATTTGCCTCAGCAGTTTTAGGGGCTCCATGATTGGGTTTCCAGGAGATTTTTGAGCTTTTCATTGGCACTTAAGTTGTCAATTACCTTTTGCTTTGGGCTCCTTGGTTCCTCTGAAATGTTATGTTTGATTTGTAAGTGAGACTTGGTACGAAATATTGAGGTCCCCTCAACCTTTTAGCAACTTTAACCTCTGAAGCACAGTTCACTTCAGAAGTCACTTTGGGTTTTCTCACTTCCCTTTAGTTTGGTTCAGAATTAAACATATAAATTGCTTTGTTTTCTGAATAAATTCTGAAGCCAAAGACCATCCCTAGTTTTAAAAAATACAAACACTAAGTCTAACAACTACCATCTCTTTTATTAATGAGATATTAAATCATTCTCAGACCGGACAATGGAAAAACCCTTCATTTTAAGCTTATTGTTTATCAATTTCTGACATTAGCAAGTTGCCACATGGAAACATGGCATTTGTACAACAAGTTCAACATTCGGAGAGAATTTGGAAGTGGAGGTAACAAACGGGTTGAAATGTCACTTGGAGATGTGGCTTCAGAAGAAGCTGTGTTCCAAAAAGCAGAGATCATGCATTTATATGTTTCCTTATTCCACTGCAACAAAAGGAGTTGAACCATAATGTGCAGAAGGGCTGCCTGTGCACACTGGAGTTTGAAATATACTGTTTAGAATATTGGTACCATAAAATAGACCTACGGTTAATTTTAAAGGGGGCAGCCAGTGTTGAGAGATGTTAACATTTAAAAGGTTCAATAAACATATATCCCACTCCCAAAGAACAATTCCAGGGGCTGTCATATAAAGTCCTGCACAATTGTTAAGTTCTAATAGTGCTCTAATATGTTTTCTGAGACCATTTAATGAACCTACTACTGTTCTTTAAGAAAGAGATTCAACTGAATTTTAGAAGGAAAGTGTTTATTTACTTCAGAAATATATAGCAATTTTTGTCCTCTTCCTTCCTTCTCGAAATGTACAAATTTCCACTCCCAGTGTGCACCATGGGGCTGCACTCGGCCTGGAAAAGATACTTCCAAGTTAAATTTTTCTTGGGGGGGGTGAAGGGCCTTGGAAATCTCCTCCAATCTCCCCACCAAGAGCTGAAAACTACAGCTCCTAGAGGAGTTAAAGAGTAGAAATGGAGGTGGAGGAGAAACCAACTCCCCAGAAGACAGAAGAATTTGGGTTATGATTTTTTTTTTAATGGGTGGGTGCTCTGGTGTGATGCCTTGGTTTCTGGCTATAAGTGACCAACCTGTCAATAACCAACAAGACTCTAGGGATCTTTTTTGCTGGGAGGAGCTGTAAAGGAGGTCCAAAAGCCATCCCATATTGGCAGAACAAGAGAGAGGTTAGCAGATAGTTCAAAGGAACAGGTGAAAAGGATTCTCAGAGCACATCTGAGGTTATATCATAATTTAGAGTCCTACGAGGTTATTGTGGGTTTTTCGGGCTCTTTGGCCATTTTCTGAAGTTTGTTCTTCCTAACGTTTCGCCAGTCTCTGTGGCTGGCATCTTCAGAGGACAGCAACTACATCAGAGCACAGAGTGCTGTCCTCTGAAGATGCCGGCCACAGAGACTGGGGAAACGTTAGGAAAAACAAACTTCAGAACATGGCCAAAGAGCCCGAAAAACCCACAACAACCATCTTACGAGGTTGTTTGTCAAAACAAGGAGAAGGCAGAAGAGCCGTCAGTGAGACAACATGGTTGGGTCATCAGGAGGTCAATCAAATGTAATGTAAGGGAAGCCAAGAGCAGAGAACAAAACAAGATGGGTGACTGAGCACGGTAGGTGCAGCTGGAGCTTGAGAAGTTCTCTCACACTCTACAGGCACTCAAGCACAATCATACACCTGAGGCAATCTCTGTCAAAGTGATGAACTCTGACCAGGCTGGACCCAGCTCTCTTACAGCTTGAGACATCTTCTTTTTCTAGGGCTTGGGGATCTTTCAGCCTCCAAAGACTTTGCTTCATCTGAAGAATGTCATCTCTGCTTCAGCTTCTGGTGTCTCTGGGGAAGGTCTGGCAACCAGGGCTGCAAATTCTTTGGCAAATTCCATCATCTCCAGCTGGGGCATGTCATCTTGGCTTTCATCCTCGGAGGAAATTTTCCTCCAGGTAGTTCATGGAAGGAGGCTCAGCAGACTGCCAACACATTCCAGGGGGGCACATGCGTTCTGCAGCTGCACCTTGCCCATTGCTAGTTTACAACATCCAATTTTTGATTAACATTTATAGTCATATGTTATTCTAACTTCTGAGGGCTTGCATCTTTTCAACACACTTGCTAAAAGAGGTCTGAACACACAACCTGATTATAGTTCTTGTAATAGCTATAATTATGCTGTAAAGGTTTCTGGTGGACATTTCCAGCATAGGCCTGTTCATTAGTCTGTCAGAATGTGGTGACTTAAAGCACTGGTTCTTAACCTTTGTTGCTCAGATGTTTTTGGACTGCAACTCCCAGAAGCCTTCACCATCAGCTCTGCTGGCTGAGGTTTCTGAGAGTTGCAGTTCAAAAACACCTGAGTAACAAAGGTTAAGAACCACTGAAAGAAATGAATGTTTCAACGCTTGATACCAAAAGGAAATTAATTAAGTTAAAACTCCTTGGTTTTTCTTGCAGAAGAGCTCCCACCCATGGCACACCAAGAGCAATTGAAAAATGATACAGTACTCATATTTACTATATACTGTATAGTATTTACACCTAATATTTATATTTTTTGCAATTAAATGGTATTAATATTGGATCCCACTTCTCTTGGTGACTAAAATTATTGATTGAAAATGCTTGCATATACAGTAGATGGAAGGTTTTTTAATTGTGTGTGTGATTGGATTTCAATATTTCAAGGGGTCAGGGACGCCAGCAGCTGACTTGTAGCCTTGCAGCTGTATTATAAGTGCATATTTATTCAGAGTTTATGAGCCTTCTTGGGTCTTAAGATCATCAAAGGAGCTCCTCCTCTTGGTTCCATTGTGAGTGAAAGAAAGTCTTATCCACGGCTATTCCCAGGTTACAGAATGCTCTCCCTTTTATCCTTCCACCAACAGTTGAGGACCCACCACTTTAAGCGGAGTTTTAACTATCATAACGGAGTTTCTGAATGCCATTTTCAAAGTTAAGCCTGTTTTCAAAGTTTTAAATATCTGAAATAATTCAATGTATTTGAACCACCATTATAGTGTACAGTAATTGTTTTTCAATGCATAAATTGCTGCACTTTAAATTCTATTCTTTGTACTAGCCTCCTTGAGTTCCCTTATCAGGAGAAAGACGGTCTGTAAATAAGACGAATAAATAATAAAAATTAAAAAGTAAGTCTTCTGTTAATCTAAAGCTATTTTGAATGAACTCCCAAGGCTTCCTTCCCTCTCCTCTCCTTTCCTCTCTATGTTATCTGAAGAACATTCCTGGGTGGTTTTTCTTTGTTTGTTTGTCTGGGGTTGGAGCCCCTGCAGACCACCACATGGCAGACATTGCAGTGCTCCATCAATGACGGCAGTGAAATTGCCCTTTAAGGAACCTCTGCCATGTTTTGAACAATGACCCACTGTCTACTGCTGGCCTGGGAAGACTGTGGTGCTGCTCTGGGAGGTTTATGATGTGCTGCTATGAGAGGGGTCTGAGGATGGGGGGGGGGACATGCCCTGTCACTTCCAGTTCAGAGGACTGGGAGGATTTCCGAACCTCTTCCACCAATAACTCCTCAGATTCCCCAATGAAAAACAGCCGCTCTTCTTCAGGCACTTGAGGAAGCTGTGCTTCCACATCCACCAGAGGAAGATGACCAGATTCTACGGGAGGATTCACATTCCCTGATGAATGGGAAGGAACAGTGGTGGCTGATCTACTGATAGGCTTCTTCCCTTTTAAGACCCGACCGGCCTTCATTTTCAGGTGCTCTAACTCCTACTGACTTGGATGTACAAATGAAGGGGAGGGGGCTTGCTCACAATAAAAAGGAAAAGTTAACTGTGCTGATCCAAGAAAGGATGTTAATAAAATAATATTTTTAAAAGAAAGGAGGGTCCTCAAAGTGGAGAAACAGGATGGTGGGGGAGGACTTGGAAAAAATAATAATATCCCAAACCACTCACTCTGATCCAGAACTGGAGCCAAGCTAATGGGTTAATTTTGGGGAGAAAAAAGTGAAGGTTTGTTTTTTGAAAGAAGAAAAGCAAGGCGGGGCAGCGCACACACACACACACACACACACACACACACACACACACACACACACACACACACACACCACCACCACCACCACCACCACCACCACCACCACCACCACTAACTGAATGGAATACAATTAGTGATTTTGACCAATTTTCATATTCATTTTTTGGTTTGTTCCCATTCCTAATTTCAATCTCTGTTTTTCTGAGAAGATCTACATCTATGTGATCATTACAAATAGGAGATTAGACACTTCCCCCCCCCACCGAACCAGGTGTCCACCTCCTTGACAGGGGCTGGACTTGATAGTCCATAGGCTCCCTTCCAGCTCTGCAGGTTTAAGATTGTTCTAAGATTATCCAATTTAATTGATAAAGGCCTGCCCAAAAGGTCTTTCATTTATCTGTCCCTAGAAGGATAGCATGGAGGGAACCCACCTGGCCTCCTGACGGAGTACATTTCACAAACCTGCGAGTAGCCACCAGAAAGGCCCTTTCTTGCATCCTCACCAAACTGTTATTCACATCAAACATCTGAAAACAATTCAAGATGAAGGTGACACAGAACTTCCAAAAGATGTGTTATTTACTACGAGTTACATTTTGCCCAGATTTTGCGTAACCAAAAGCCATGATAATAAGATAATAATGCAAACAAATTATTTATTAAGTAGACAAAACAGGAAAGTGAGTCATTTTCAAGACATAAATTTCAGATGGAAATTTCAGACCCGATTGCACATGCCTCCTAATGTGTCTGCGGAGTTGCTCTCGTCATCTCTGGGGGGAAAAGAAGCTACATTGAAATGGATTTTATTTCAAAAGGAAGCGGCCTCACCAAAACAAGAATGCAATTTGATTGTTTTAAGCAAGCGCTTCAGATAGCACTTCAAAAGCCCAGCTAATGAGGTTTTAAAATGTTTATCCTTTTGCGACATGTTAATTTTTGGAAATAATTAAATTAACTGTGTAAAAATATCCTGCATTGCCAGAATGATCACAGTAAGAGATCCTGTTTTGTGACAAATAGGTTATGGTGACAAATGACCTATGGTTATTAATGTAGTTGGAGCAGAAGGGGCTGAAGAAAATGAAACTCTTTCTAGGAGTGAGTGCAATTTTTACTGCTGCTGGATGAAATCAGCTTCCACCTCCTTGCATTCCTATACTTAGTGGTGCAGTGCTACTTTTGGAAGTACAGGAGCCCATCATAGCATTGGGAGCTTCGAAGAACAAGAGACCAAAAATGGAACCAGTTCTCTCAGTTCTTATCAAGAAATGAGAAACAGGTCTTTTGTAAAGCTTCAAAAACAAACTACTGTGAAATATGTTTCGCCAGTCTCTGTGGCCGGCATCTTCAGAGGACAGGAATCAGAACTCTGTCTGTGCTCTGGTGCCGTTTGTTTGGATAATTGAGTATTTATAGCTGTGGGATCAGCTTTTGTCCTTTTTAGAAGATTGGGTGATTGTGGTGATCAGTGTGTTTTTGTTGTGGGTGTATTGATGTGATAAGGGGGAGAGATTATCTGTCACTGTGATTGATGGGTGTCGTTAGCTGGTCTTTTGTGTGCAGTGATCACCAGTCCTCGTGGCTGGATAGAGTTCATTGACCTTTTGCTGGCTGTATTTTTCAGTGCTGGGAGTCACGCTTTATTGAGTTTTAAACTCTCTTCTTTTTTGTTGAAGCTCTGCTGGTGTTTGTGGATTTCAATGGCTTCCCTGTGCAGTCTAACATAATGATTGCAGGTGTTGTCCAGTACAGTACTTCAGTATTTTGAAATAGAATTCTTTGTCCAGCTTGTTTTAGGGCATGTTCAGCTACTGCCGATTTTTCCGGTTGTTTTAGTCTGCAGTGTCTCTCATGTTCTTTGATTATGGTGTGGATGCTGCATTTTGTAGTTCCAATATATACCTGGCCACAACTGCAAGGTATCTGGTATATTGTGAAATAATTTACATTACAATAGAAATAGCTTGTAAAAATAAACTATTCATAGGAAATTATCTTCCGGCTACTGTGGGGATTCAGCTAAATTCAGGGGGACAGGAAAAGCCGAGGGTGGTGGTGGTAGCTGATCATGTCATAGTTCCTGCTACTCAGAAGATTGTGGGGCTTTAACGCTGAAAGACCTGGTTCCACTACACCACTGCCTATACAGACTCAAACGCTTTATTTAAAAATCAATCCAGCACAGATTTTCACCTTTTCATTTCTCCCACGCACATTTTAGCTGCTTTCTGCCCCACTGAGAGAAGGAGCAAGCCATAGCTCTCAAGGAGGGTGAGCTGTCCTTTCCATCGTCCGCTACAGAGGGTATGAAACTGTTTATACCCTATCGCCAACAATGGCTCATCTAGGATTACAAGAGAAAAAGAGTGGAACAGAAAGAGAGATGATGATGAGTGCGGGAAAACAACTGAGGGGGCAAATCTCCCAGTAGCAGAGGGGTACTTGGTAACAGAGGTAGAGGAGGGGATAAAAGGAGAGATAGACTGGGAAAAAGGGGTAGAACAGGAGGAGGTGGTGGGGATGACTGGAGAGGGAAGATCCCTGGACTCATGAAAAAGTTAAGATAAAACTTCCCCTTGATGAGATAGAGAGGAGTACTGCAGTACTGTCTGGTGAACCAACCAGAGAGTAAAAGGGAAAAGGCGGGAGTAAATCCCTTATGGAGAGAGAAGGGAGGCAGTACAATTAGAATGGCCTGAACCCATAGAATGGACAGTTTACATGTATCCCCAAGAGGGAGATTTTTGGAAGAAGGACAGCCAACCAGCACCAACCAGCTGTCTTACAACCCCCACCGAAGGAGAATGGGTGAGACACCTATGCTGCAGGACTATCTGTCCCATCCTACGGAATCCTACGTGGACACCAGCAGACTGTAAGTGGTTTGAGGTGTACCTTTGTTGGTGAACTCTTTTGCTACAGGTGAATTTTGGTCTTAGAGAGATCTGTTAGACAAGCCCGTTGGCCCTACAGAAGTTATTGTTCGACACTTCTTTGTTGGTTAATAAAACGTTCATGTACATAAATGAATTTTCACATTTTTAGGGGTTAAAACCAAGGAATCGTAGGAAGTAAAATCAGAACCCGCTCACACCCACTAACAAGCAGGTATATCTATGTATGTCTATACATCCTGAGGGAGGGGGAATCTGCTTATCATGAGCCCTGTGAAGTTCCTTTGGTTGTGGATGGCCATCTCATTTGTGGCACCTGCACACCCTCCAAGTGGAATAATCTTCCTCGCCCCAAGATCAGGCAGATTCCTGGTAACCTTATCAGTCTACCCTGATGTCATTGAATATTTGATTGTTTTATCACTGTTTTGCCATTCATTAACTGGTTTTCTTATCTTTGTGTTTGTTATTTACTATTGCTAACTGCTTTGGATAAGAAAAGCAAACAAACAGTTTCGTAGCATCTTAAAGACCAGTACGTTTTATTTGTTGCAGGCTTTTGTTAAGTGCTGCCCACATCATCAAACAGGTATGCTGCGACCTCACTCCATGCCTCTGGTGCAGTCACAAAGGCTTATGTCAAATGGAAACTCTCCCAAGGGGCTTGTTTTTACTGCTACAGATGGACGCAGCTACCCATCCCAGCAAACGTTTCAAAAATGAAACGCATTGGCAGCATTTCTTCCTCTCTGCTTTTGCTGCTTGGTGCCAATGAGTGGAGATTCGGAGTTTGTGAATTCCAAAAGAACCCAGATGGACAGTTTGTGAGGGAAACATGGCACACTCAAGAGTAGGAGCAACAGTTATAAATAGTAGGGGTCTTTTTTGGTAATTAATTCCTTTTCCAAATAATTAAGGTATAACTAAGGTGATGGGACAGTCAGCTAAATTTTTAGCAGCAACAATTCAAATTAGGCCTAATGTGATTTTAAAATAGTAATTTTTAATAGATCTGCCTCTCTAATTTTGGCACTGTATGTATCTGACGTATATGCATTCATTATTTTGATTTTAATATGCTAGTTTTATACCTTTGTAAATTTTATGTTCAACTTGCAACGGCCTATGGCTAATGCAAATAGAATGCTATTTCATTACATTTTTAGAGAAAAGGTATAATTAAGTTGCATTAGGCTTGTAACTTAACAAGTGATAAGGTCACTCCTTCTGCAACATAACTTTTGGCTGTTTTTATAATTGCGAAGGGGCTCACTAAAAGCTGGAGGCAGAAGATGACCTGTTTGCTTGTGGTATATCCTGGCCCACAGACCTGCGCTCCGTTGTCAGTGTTGAGGTGGCAATGGGTGAGACAGGAGAAGAATGCCTTTGAAACCACAGACCAGCACCTTCTCCTGTGTTGATGGCTTTTTAAAAAAAATTAACAAAATCCTACAATTTCAGTTACAACTGAGAAACGGGAAAGTAAACAGGAGCCAAAATCCTGTTGGTCATTTATATATACAGTATATATATATATATATATAAGGAAGTTAAATTGTATAAATTATATTCACAAATTACTATTAATTACCAGGTTATAAGGATATCAGGCAAAAAACAAAAGAACAATAAAAAATAAAGAAGAAAAAAACATTGCGGCATCCGCTATACTGTATTTTTTATGGAAGCTCTCGTGGACAAGTCCACTTCCTCAAAATTGTTCACAAAAGCACACATTAAAATACAGCAGAGTTAGTTTTTAAGGTGCCACAGTGTTTTTGTCTTCTTTAATTTTTTTATTTTCTTTTTCTTTTGTTTCTGCCCGCTATGCTAGCCTAAACAAACATGGCTACCTCTTCTAAAACACGGGTTATGAGGAGAGGGTGATCATACGATAGACCTAAGCTTAGCAATGTGACTGAAAACACATTAATTAGCAACATTTCATGACGGTAAGTTATACAACAAGATTGTGACCAGTTACTTTTTACATAATTCTACCTATAATGAGAACTGTAATTGAGAGGAGGTGGGATTATAACTGGAGCAATGGCAAAAATCCTGTTGCTTAGCATAGCAAGTCATGCTAGAGTAGGCCTATAGAAAAAATAGGGATTTGATGGATCAATTCATCCCCCAGCTCCATTGATTCCAATGGGCCTACTTTAACTGTCGCTTGGCGTAGTAAGCCACTGTTAAAGCAAACCCATTTGAATCTGTGGAGTTTATGGGGGAGCTGACTCACCGAATTCCCATTGATTCAATGATTCAACTGTAGTCCAATTGACTAGACTAAGCAATAGGATTTTGGCCAGTAACTAATTACTTTTAAAAACTTTGCTTCCAAGCTCTGGTCATTCTTTGCAGTTTGTCAATGAAATGTTTATGTAAAACTCTAGTGTTTACAGGAGATCTTTAATGTGATGGGCCACAGCATTGCCATACTAATTTAACATCTATGGAGGAAATCCTACTTCTGGTAGAATTGCCAAGGTGTAATTTGAAAAAAATCATAGTCACAACCTTCTGCCCTCGTTGTTTCTAAGATGTAAAGTAATAACATCTCCTTAGAGGCATGAGAAAATTGAATTTTTCCATGATCTTTTAGCCAAGGGCTCTTTTTGACAAAGATGAACTGCAATAGACTTCTCAGGGTCAGTTAATTTCTTTGAAGCCAAAAGGAAGTCAAGGTAGTGGTAAGCACACAACAGATGGCATACACTGAGGCAACTATGTTGAAACATTTGCAAATATGCCAATACATCCAACGTATCTTTAGCAATTCAAGCATATAATATATTCAATTATTTTAAAATGCAAAAACAAAAACCTCCCAGGTTCATGAATGTGGGATATTGTACTTCTGTGTTCACAATTCAAAACACCAGGAAATGGCCCAATATTGCTGCACAATATCATTCATGGAAGAGACTCAGTAGCAGGAGCATTGCAAAAGAGGTATATTTCTGCAGCTTCATGGGTTAGGAAGACAGTTTGGAGGGCAATGAAAGGTCACAGAAACACAGACTTGCTTTATAGAAAGTAATGGAGTGACAGTCCTCCAGAAAGGAAACACTTTGCCATGTACAGTGGTGCCTCGCTTAGCGAGCGCACCGTATAACGACGAATCCGTATAGCGATCCCCTTTTTCGGGATCGCTATACGGAGCACCCAATCGCTGCACTCGCATTGCGATGATTGGGGAGTCCGGCGGCCATTTTGGAGCCGCGTTCGGCGGCTCCAAAATGGGCGCCGGATGACCTGAAATGGCCCCGCGCGGTGTTTTTGCACCCTCGGCAAGTGAGCCGCGGACGACCCGAAATGGCCCCGCGCGGTGTTTTCGCGCCCTCCCCTCGCTTGCCGAGGGCGCGAAAATGGCTGCCCGGGGCCAGGAAACTTCTCTAAGTGGGAGGTTTAGGGCCGATTTGGAACGCATTAAATGAAGTTTAATGCGTTCCAATGGCTTTTTACTTCCCGCTTAGCGAAGATTTCACATAGCGAAGGTTAATCCGGAACGGATTAACCTCGCTATGCGGGGCACCAGTGTATCTATAGGGAATTATCATACTATTTGTAGGACACATTCAAAGTATTTATGCATTACAAAAGCACAGAACAGTACTATTTGTCCCAGCCCTTAGGGATTTCATTAAAAATTCTCTCAGGAGCTCAGATACCAAGCTCCTGATGCAAGTCTTCCAAGGAGAAATCAGCTCCTGGTCTGGGGCAATCTGAACTTTTGATCCTGTCAGGACCCAATTAGCTGACTCTCCTTTGCCTGTTATTGTTATGTGTAGTCTGGCTTTTGAAGGTCCCATAAATGACTGATCGCCAAAATGTCATGTTCTCAACAGCCCTGCTCAGCTGTTATAAATTCAAACCCATTGTTCTTTTAGGAAGTGAATCCCTCTCACATTTGGTCTTCCTTTTTTTCCTGCTGCCTTCAACTTTTCCTAGCATTACTGTCTTTTCCAGAGAATCGTTCCTTCTCATGATGTGCCCAAGTAGGAAAGCCACAGTTTAAACATTTTTACCTACACAGATAGTTCTAGTTTGATTTGATCTAGGACCCATTTGTTTGTCTTACTGGCAATCCAGGATATCCACAAAGGTCTCCTCCAGCACCATAATTTGAACAAATCAGGTTTTTTTCCTGTCAGCTTTCTTTACTATCCACCTTTCACATCCATACATGGTATTTGGAAATTCAACAGTGTGGATGATCTTGGCCTTGGTCTTCAGTGACACATACTTACACTTGATTATCTTTTCTAATTCTGTCACTGTCACCCTTCCTTGTCTCTGTCTTCTTCTGATTTCTTGGCTGCAGTCCCCTTTAGGAGAACTTTTTAACTCCTTCCTGATCAACAGGCATTGGTGCTGGGAAATGGATTCTGTGCCTAGTTGTAAAAATATTGCAAATATATATTTTAAAAGAATACAGAACAAATAGTCAGCTGTGAAAGTTGTGGAATAACTGTTTTTTGCTTTGTAGCTGGGGATGGCCATTTATCACTATGCAACTGGTAATTAACTTCAGTCCATGTTTGACACTCTAATTATAGTGTGCCATGCTGCTTTGTGGGTCTTACTTCTCAGCTGATATGCTTAGGGATAAAATTCATAGACTGAAGTCCAGTTGTAAGTTGCAGCTTGACTAGGTCCATTGAGTCAATGGAACATGGTGGACTTGACTCACCAAATCCATATTTATTCAGCGGGCCTACACTAGTTATTACTTACTATTGGATTTAAGCCATAGACTGTTTGCTTGCTTGCTTGCTTGTTTGTTTTCTAGTGGAAATAAGATCTATAATAATTGTCTTCTCTCTCTCATTCTCTACATCTCCTTCCAGCAATTTGTTTTATGCTCCTTTGAGAATAAATACTTTCCATTATAAAGGAAAACATATTTGACTGCTTTAAATCAATAACAAAAACATTCTTCTGATACATATATGAGCATTTATTTTCATGCCTTTTCTAAGGGCATTGTATCATTCAGTCATATATTGACTTGCTGGATGACAACATGCACATAACAGCCTGCTATTAATTAGGGAGAAAATATACTTGTAAAATGAAATTACTTTCTTCGGTTGTTTTGACCCTCTTGTGGGGCAGGCTTTGATATGTTAGGCTAACACAGAAACATAATCTCTGACTTTTCCCTGGCGTCTGAATGAAGTTAACGTTCTTGATCTTCTGGCTATCTCAAACAATTTATTTTTCTGATTTATTCTGACTTCTCTATGTCTAAATTTGGCCTGTATCTAAGAATACACAAGCATCCTCTCACATGCACATTCATTTGATGCTTTCAGAGATGACCAAAGAGTGGTTGTCAAGCCGACTGTGCCTCCGCCCCCAGAAGTACCAGCAGCCTTGGGTCTCCCGCCAATAACTTCATCAGCAACAGGTTGCTTTTTATTGAGTCAGGCGCTTTCAGCAGAGGTTCCCTGTCATTGCCCTCTCACACCACAAAGGACTGAGTCTCCTGCACTAGTCCCCTGGAAGCAGCCAGTTCAGTACTGGTCTCAGTCCCCGTTACAGAGTGATAAACAGGCCCAATCCAGGACTGGGCTTGAAGTCTTTTAACAAGGGTTGATAGAAGTGGCTGATGAGCATTGGCTGATCTCCTGCTCTTCAAGGAGCCTCCTTCTGCTCTCACACTAGTGTTTGTGGCACCAGTGTTTTAGCTGGCTGGGGCTGGGGGTTGCAGAAACCTTTGGGCATCTCAAATGCCACAGAACTGTTGGGGCTGAGTTCTGGTTCTAGGGTGGTGGAAGTCCCTCTTCTCTCGCTTCAGCCCTAGCCAGCTTGCTGGCTCTTGCCCAGGGTTGTTGCCCTGTCCACAGGCCAGTTCTCTTGCTCAGTGGTCACCAACCTTGGGCCTCCAGATGTTCTTGGAATACAACTCCCAGAAGCCTTCACCACCACCTCTGCTGGCCAGGATTTCTGGGAGTTGAAGTCCAAGAACATCTGGAGGCCCAAGGTTGGGGACCACTGCTCTTGCTGAACAGCTCTTCTGACACGGACTCCAAGTCTCCTCTTCAGCCAGTTCCTCACCAGGTATCCCAGGCACCAGAGACCCCAATTCTTCATCCCTGCCCTCCTTTAACACTGCCAATGGGCCCTCTTTCTGACCTGACACTTGTTCCTCATGTCCCAGCCTTTCTTCTTTTTCTTCTTCTTAAAACTGCAGGGCTAGAAGGGATCCTATAGATCATCAAGGCCAACCCCTGTCAAGGAGAGAGAGAGTGGAGAATTGACCTCTCAACCTCTGGCACCATAGCCAGATACCAAAACCACCGAGCTATCCCAAGAGCCTAGAGTGGCTGCTCAACCCAGGCTCTCGGGCCTGTCTGTACCCCGCTCACAGTGGTTCCAGAGGGGTTTTTTTTGACTAACTCGTAGATCAGGTTTTTGGGGAACACAGGGGGGCACATTTTGCAAGAGGGGAACCCTCCTACTTCCGCTGGATTCTGCTGTTCTGTCAGGAGATACTGAGCACTGGTTCCTGCCCTACTACATATCTCTTTTATCAGTGTCTCTAGTTCCACCACAGCATTCTTCTAATATTTTCACCACCACTGCTGCTCAGTCAATTGCTATTTCTTTTTTGGGGGGGAGGGTTAGGGATGGAGTGGGGACTCCTTGACAGTTTTCTTGCTCTGTGGTGTCCTCTTAGCAGGAGAGTGGGCAGTTTCTGAGGATCCAGCAGCTGTATTCATCCTCTCCTGGTCCTAAGTGGCCTGCAATAAGCCTTTCCATGTGATGGGGAAAAATATCCCAAAATGGAAACTGAATCCCCAGAAGTCTTGAGGCTATGACTTCCCATTCAAAGAGCATTTTGGCCTGATCTTAGGTGATAGAAGTAACTACAGCAGTATTTCCATCATTTTTAAAGGCTATTTAAAATACAACTTAAATAGAATTTTCCCAGCAATTTATGTCCATGTTTAGGGGAATCTAGGATGCACACTGTAGGCTCTGGGATGGCCCATGCACCCTATCTCCTTGTGTGGGGCAAGGATTTTCTCTCTATTCATTTTTCTTCCATCATAGCATCCACTCCAGTCTTGCTTTGCCTTTGTGCATTTTCATCTTTCAGGTGTTACATAAAACCCTTCTTTTCAAAATGTGTAAGCTCAGCCTTTTCAACCTTCCTTTTACTTCTGAGACTCTTTCTTGTTATTTCAACCTTGCAACTCAGTTTTTTTTTAATAACAATAATCAGTAAAGGAACTTACCTGCATGCCGTGACACGATGGGATTTTCCTGTTCTCTAGAAATAAATCTTCCAACTGTATTTAATATTTAAAGCTCTCCTGGGTTATAACTTCACTATGCTGGCAGGGGAAAGCCACCACTCAAAACGCCTACGCTGATCAATAAAATATTGGAAACAGAATTTATTAGCGCCAGCTTCTCGCCAGTTGCATTTTATGAAGATTTAAACTGACTCTGTTCTCACAAGGGCATTTCTTCCCCTCCCCCCTTCAGTCTTAATGACCTCATCACTGTTATCAGGGAGAGGGGAAATCCACTTTATTTATCTGCATTAAATATCTGCCTTGGAGCAAATGCAATTTTGAAAAGATTTTAAGCTGCAGTGTAGGGGGGAACATGAAATGCCGAATTGACTTTAACCACCACCATTGCTGTTTTTTCTGTTCTTACTACTGCTCTGATTGTGCAACACTGGTTCACTCTGGTTACTGTCTCCAGGACCCATCACGGGCCACGCTAGTCTCAGAAGTGTGAAAACTCCCAAAAGATGACACCAAGAGTGTCCAGAAACTGATTTCCTGTTTTGTTCTTTGCTTTGCTTTAGTAAAAAATTGCTGCAAGTGAAAATTGACCCTTTTGGTCTTTTTTTTTTAAGCAAATGGGCATGGCATATGGACAAGAGTTTAATGGCTTCCCAGTTTTCATGTCCTTCCAGCATTCCAAAATCCTGAAACACCTCTCCTAAATGTATGATAATAAGAGCCTCAAGTTAAAATTTGTGAGAAAATTTGAGTCTGCCGTTTTGTCTTGGCTTTTTGCTTTGGTGGAGAATCCCCCAAGGATTTTTCTAAATTATAATTCAGGCATCTATTGGGGGGGAAATCCCCTCTCCACTTCCACCACCACATGGTGCCCTCGAAATGTGTTAGACTGCCATCGTGGTATGATTTGATATCAGGAAGGAATCTGGTTGGGGAAGGCTTATGATATCGATCTGTGCATTTTCTCTCCATCTCTATTTTCAGCTTCTGTAGAGCTGCCCCAGAATTGCAACTAATTCTGCCATGTGAAGAGGTAGCGGAAGGCTAGGTTGCTCCCTCTCACCTCTCAGCAAAGGTGACTGCCTTCTTCTTATGTGCCTTCCTTTCTTATGGACGGAAAAGAAAGGCAGCTAGGAGGAGGCAGCATAGCATCTAGATGAGCTGTGGGAGAAGAAGAATGGGATGCCCTGTGTTTTGAGAACGTTTGTGGTTTTCAAAAGAAACACTGCAGTTGTAAAACATGGGAGTCAGCAAGGACAATATCTTCTGTGGGACTGGCAAGGGTTATTCCACCCACCCCAGGTAAGAGAGTGTGCCCCGCTTCCTACCTGTGACTCCCTGGTAGATCGGAGTGGCAATGAGGAGGAGGTGGGAGATGCTCTTGTGCCACAGGTATATCCATGGCAGGACTCCTTTTTAAACAGGACCATGGAAATGTGGAAGAGGACTCTGACACTGTGGGCTGGGAGGCATGTGACGCACGAGAGGTGCTTCCAGTGAGAACACACTCCAGAGAGGGCTTAGAGGTGTTACTGGGTAGACCTGCTGGTGCCACCTGAAGGGGCTGCCTGGGTGCACTGCAACAAAACTCACCACTGAGAGGTACAAAGGCTGGAGAACCAGCGCCATGCCTGCCACCACCAGAAGAAGTACCAAGGGCGACTGAGGTGGCGTCGGTGGTCCTCACCGGCTTTTTTCATTTTTGGCGGATAGCCCGGCTGCAACCCTATCTCGATGTGGGAGCGCTCACCACCTTGGTTCATGCGCTCGTAATCTCGAGATTAGACCACTGTAACACGCTCTACATGGGGCTACCTTTGAGGCTGATGCGGAAACTCCAAGTGGTGCAGAATGTGGCGGCCAGACTCCTTAGCGGAGCGAGAAAACACCATCACATTTCTCCCATTCTGGCTGCGCTGCACTGGCTGCCCATTCGCTTTCGCGTTGACTTCAAAGTCCTGATGCTTACGTACAAAGCCCTAAACGGTTTAAGGCCTCAATACTTGGCGGAACGCTTACTCCCACCCAGTTCTACCCATGTCACCTGTGTGAGTCAGGAGGTGAAGCTGAGGAGCCTGACGCCGAGGGAGGCCTGGAAGGAAAAAACAAGAAACCGGGCGTTCTCGGCGGTGGCTCCTCGCCTCTGGAACAACTTACCTCCGGAGATTCGTGCGGCTCCCTCACTGGGTATTTTTAAGATACAACTGAAAACATATATATATATTTATTTTATATTTTATGTTGTTAGCCACCTAGAGTGGTCGCAATGACCAGATAGGCGGGGTATAAATGGAATGAATGAATGAATGAATGAATGAATGAATGAATAAGGGCGACCAGCCCCACTAGTGGCTTCCCACGTCAGACCTCAGCTAGGTCCACGAGAAGTCCTTCACACTACACCATCCCACCTTCCCCCCTCTTGTTCTGAGAGAGTCAGTGAAGTCAGCACTGGCTTTGGGAGAGCTGAGGACTGACTGAAGCTCCCAGAGGTCAAAGAGGTTTTGCAGGTAAAGGTATACTTGCCACTCAGCAGTAAGGGCATTTAACAGTTTGCATCCACCACTCGTGTTGTGGCATCCCTTGTCTGGCCCGCCTGTGAGGTGTTCTCAACTTAGTGGAGAAGGGGGTTCTGTTTCTCCCCATAGGGATCAACACCTAGATTGTTAGAAGGAAAGTGCAGTTAACTCTCTGGTGCTGTCAATGTTTGGCTCTGTTGGCCCTTTAAAGTTATGTTGGCTTCAATAAATCGCCTCTTTCTGAATCTACTTTTCATTGTCATTATGGAAGGGGCCACAGGAGCCACTCACACCTTCTAATAAACTTGTCTAAGTTTGAGTTCCTGGAAATTTCAGGAAGACCCTAGCATATTTCCTGGAGGTTCATGAGGAATTGCAATAGGTTGAGCACAAAATCAAAGTCTCCACCAAACACTGTTGGCATCAAGATTTGACTGTTTTTTCACTTTCTCTTAAAAGTAAAAAAAAAAATGTGGTGATGGGCTGCTAGTTCTGAGGCCGATGAGTGTCATAACTCCCTGAATCAGACCTCTGTATGACCAGCTATGATGATACTATAATTCAAGAAACCAAGGAATGGATGCAGGGAGTGAGAGTGAGAGAGTCATGTGGAATTCTACAAAAGTTATTACCACAATATTTATAGCAGAGAAATAAATTGCTGCTATGACCGATGGGTGTAGCCAGCAAAAACTATTCTGCTGATATCATACAGAAGGTTGAAACATGTACTGCATACATTTGTTAAAATCTTATTTGGAAAGATTTTTAGTGCTGACTGCTGGTGAACAGGAAAATAGAGGCACAATAGTAATTGTTTAAAAGGAAGAAATTCCACCTATTCCTGTGTGTAGGCTAAAGATGCCATTTAATAAATACAGAATGAGTCTCCTAGTTTGTCGTTATTTCTGCTATGGGCAATTTGCCAAGGCCTTTGTGCCACTGTTGGGGCCACCTCTCCACCATGATGACTCACAGCTTTTTTGATAATTCTCTGATACATCTCATTCCATTAAAAAAACGATGACAGTTTCTAGTTCTTTACTTTTAATTTATAACAATGAGATATGTTGATCTAATTTATTTATTTAAAATATTTTTACCTCGCCTTTCTCCTTAAGAAGGACCCAAGCCAGCTTATATTATTAAAATACAATCTTTACAGCTAAAACCAGGAAGTATACAGATACAGTGGGGTCTCGACTTACGAACTTAATCCGTATTGGAAGGCAGTTCTCAGGTCGAAAAGTTCTTAAGTCGAATCTGCATTTCCCATAGGAATGCATTGAAAACCATTTAATCTGTATCTGCTCTTTTTGTCCATAGAAACTAATGGGAAGCTGCTATTCCGCCTTCTGCCACTAGAGGGGGATATTTTTTCTTTTTTTTCTTTTAACCTAAGATGACAGCTTTTTAAAAAAAAGGAAAAAAAGAGTTCATAACTCGAATCTAAGTTCGTAAGTCGAGTCCATATATTCCTATGAGAGTGGTTCGTAAGTCGAAACGTTTGTATGTCGAGCCGTTCGTAAGTCGAGACCCCACTGTACTAAAAAGGATCAAATGACAGTAAACAAAAGCAACGCCAAAACCACATTCAAAGCAGTAAGGCACAACCATCCATATAAAATCCCCACTCAGGAAGCCGATCAGGAAAAGCTTGGCTGAAGAGAAAGGCCCTCACCTGCTTGAAGAAGGACAGCAAAGGTGGAGCCAGACTGGCTTCCTGTGGGAGGGAATTCAAAAGTCTGGGAGCGGCAACAGAGAAGGGTCTTTCCTGTATCCTCACCAAATGCACCTGTGAGGATGGTGGAACTGAGAAGAAGACCTCTCCTGCTGATCCTAGCACCTAACAGTGGACTCAGCCACAAAAGCTCACATTAAAATATAGCAGATCATCTCTAGGGTACTACATTGTTTTTTCTTCTTTATTTTTTAATTTCCTTCTGTTTTTGCCTGATATATTAACACTTGGGCAGGTTTATAAAGGGAGACACTTGAGATAGCTTGGGCCCAAGCCATTTAGGGCTTCATAGGTTAGAACCAGCACTTTGAATTGTGCCCAGAAACGGATTGGCAGTCAGCGAAGCTCCTGTAATAGAGAGGTTATGTGACCCCTGTTTCAGCAGAAACAAAATCAAAGGTAATGTGGTATGGTTGTTGTGGGGTTTTCGGGCTCTTTGGCCATGTTCTGAAGGTTGTTCTTCCAAATGTTTCTCCAGTCTCTGTGGCCGGCATCTTCAGAGAACAGCACTCTGTGCTCTGGTGTAGTTGGCTTGGGACTACCAACTACACCAGAGCACAGTAGTGTAGTATCTTTTAAAATTAGCAAATTTATTTCTGTGTGAGTTTTTATGGACTGCAGTCCTCCAGACATGTCAAATGCAAGACCTGGTCAACAGTTTTGTAATGCCTTTGGCATGGGAGTGAGGGCGGGGGGGAATATGACACTTGGTCGTGAGTTTTCTTGAGAACAGCATGATTAGTAGGGATGGGAGTTTGGGATTAGCCCACATAGGGGAGACCCCCCCGAAAAAAAACACATACTTGCTTTTTCTTTTTTCTTCTTGGATTTTTTCATAGCTTTATGGTAGATCACCTCTGATATACAATAGACTCAGGATTCCAAAGGAGAGAATAATAAAGCTGTTTTTATTTCATTTGGATTTCCTCATTTGGAAGGCCAAAGCTCTGGGGAATGGAAGTCTGATGTTGCTTCTTTTTCTTACCACTGTTGTTTCCTGCTGGCTAGCATGTGGTGCCTGATCTGTAGATCTTATGTTTCTCAGGCACTCTGGTTGCATTGCCTGCTTTTGGAGTAGATGATCGTTGCCTTGACCCCAATTTTTGGGAGTGGTTTTGAGGGTTCTATACAGCTTGCTCCGATGACAAAGGAGGAAAACAAAAATAAAAGTGCATGAAAGATTCAGATTCCTTCAGGTTTTCTGAAAGACCAGATATTCAACAGGACACCAAAAGGAAAGAGAAACCCTCCTGAAAGAACCTGAAATGAAAGCTAACCAAAAGTTTTTTCTCCTGCAAATGTCTATGGATTAGCACAAGTCATACACATTCAGAGTGTTCATAGCATTAACATCTTGATTATTCTTGCAGTGGGTAGATGCAAATGACTTGGGTTTTCAGAACTTCAGTTTTTAGGAAGTTGAGAAGCCTTGTGGCATAGTGGTTAAACTGCAGTACTGCAGTCAAAATTTAGCTCACAACCCAGGTTCAATCCCAGGTAGTAAATCCTTGAGTGAATCCTCAAGGTTCACCCTGAGTGAATCTTCAAGGTTCACTCAGCCTTTCATCCTTCTGAGGTCAGTAAATTGAGTACTTAGCTCACTGGGGTGAGGTGTGTGTGTAGCCTTCAACATTAAAATATAGCGAGTACTTGGGGTAGTATAGAAGCAACGCACTTTTGTTTTGTAGGTTGTGCCGAGGTCAACGGTTTTGTCAAAAACAACCATTTGATTATTAATAGCTATGGATAAATTTGCCTTATTAATATATATACTATGTTCTAAACAGCCTTAACCTCTATTTAATCCTCAGATGCACAATGAAATGTGACTCGCTCCAGCTGTCTCCCTCGCCAATCTCCCATTGCAATTCCATTTTTATATAAGAGTCACTTTGAGACCAGCAGCTGGATGTCCGGGGAGGCTGAAATGCTTTCTCACTGGCTTCTGTGTGTGGCCCTTTTGATGTCAGATCTGTGCCCATTTATTTTCTCACTCTATGCACATCACAGTGAGCCACAGTGCGGTGGCAAATGCGCTGCATGAATAAAAGTCCTTCCATTTATCTAGCATGAATCTATGCAGCTTCACCACTGAACTTCACTATTCAGCTTCAGAGAACGATCCCATGTTCTTCCCAAGAGAATAAAAAACTATTTCCACTTTCCAAAAATCCATTTTATCCCCATAAATTCGTGATGGTTTGTTTGTTTTCTTTTTATATGGTTTTATATTTATATTATTTTATATGGTTTTATATGGTTTTAATAATATTTTGTAAGCAGCTCAGAACAGTGGCATGAGTTTCTCCATCCCTTTGAGTGTTGTGGTTACTCTTTTATTCATTGCACTAGGGATGAGATTTTCAGATTTTCTAGATGAGAGGTGCCTAACTCCCGGTCCACGGCCTGGTGCTGGTCCGTGGCCTGAGCCGGACTACGCCGTGGCCTGAGCCGGACCACCCCTGCCGGCACTCCCCTGCACAGCCCCTTTGCGCATGCGCCATGCACCTACGCAAGCAGTCCCCCACCTGTTCGTGCATGTGCACATGTGCCCCCAAGTGCTGTGCTCGCCCTTTGCACATGCACAAGAGCACACGCGCCTGCACAAGTGCCCTCCTGCTCCTTTGCTCATGAGTGTGCACACCCCGCACAACCACCCTTCCTCTCCTTCATGCATGCGCCTGAGTGCTTGCAAGAGAGTGCTCCTTTCCGCATGTGCACAAGAGCTGGACTGCCCCGCCTTCTCCAACCGGCCTGCGGAGAAGGTTGGGGACTGCTGTTCTAGATGAGAAGTACCATAATTCTCCATTCAGGGAGTTCCAGTTACTTTACAGATGCCTTACAAAACCTAGATGTGAACCACCAGGGAGAAGGGTCTAAATTGGAAGGCTCTGGGGCTTAGTTAGGTCAAACTCTACCCAAGCATCCTGCTCCTGCTCCAGTGCTATCTAGGAGCTCCTTTTTTGAGCAGTAAGCAGGGGTGGAGCTAGATCCAGCTGAGTTTCAGAGCCTTCCTATATTCTGAAAATCTCACTCTGCATTGCATTCTTTCAGCTCTGGTTTCTGCCTTAAGGATCCCAGACCAGAGAACATACCAAGAAGTCTGGATGTAAATAGTTACTCATGCCTTAACCCTTAATGTGCACAACTAGAACAATGAAATCCTGTGGGACTTGAATAGAATTACAGACATGATCATGAAAAAGTTATTGATTGCTGTAAGTCAAATAATGAAACGTGCTGGAGAAGCTTTGTAGCGTAGTGGTTAAACTGCAGTATTGCAGTCAAGACTCTGCTCATGACCTGAGTCTGATCCCAATGGGCTCAAGTAGCCAGCTTAAGGTTGACACAGTCTTCCATCTTTTTGAGGTTGGTAAATTGAATATCCCGCTCACTGTGGGGAGAGTGTGTAGCCTGCATCATTAAAGTTAAACTACTCAGAGAGTGTTTTATGCACTATGGGGATGTATATAAGCAGCACTCTTTTGCTTTCACCCATCACCTCCCTTCTAAGAGATATCACAGTCCATTACCTTTTAAGCAAAGTTTCAGACAAATTACCCACATGATCTTAAAAAGTATTAAATTTAACACCAGTTGCCATACAACATGTTCCCTTTAAAAATGTCATTTCGCATCTGAAGTGCAAAGCTACTGTTTATCTTCAGAAGATAAAATAACTAAATACCTTTTCGGAAATGGAGACCCGATCATTTCCAACAGCAGCCCTAATAAGAAATATTAAAGTTTCAAAAATAAGAAGTAGAGATAGGGAAAGAGAAAAATATTGAGATAAAAATTGAACTTGTTAGTTAAGCTGTTTATATGCTGTTCTGTATTTTCAGAATACATTGGCGCTTGGGAATGCTGTTATTTCTAAGATGTTACATCAGTGATGTGTCACTTTTCAAGGTAAAAAGAAGTTATCTTGGGGCTTGTAATGATCATGGCTGTAATTCAATACTTTCCCAATTTAAATGAGAGTCTGTCTTTGTTTGCTCATTACTTCTCTGAAAAGTAGTGGAGGGGGAGAGGAATTGTTCATTAACTGTGTCTCACTGACTCTTTTCATTTGTGGAAGAGGAGACATTATAAAGTGAGCAAGAAAGAAACAGCAACAGAAAACCTGGAGAAGCCCGTCTCATAAGAAAAGAAGGACGCTGCAGTAACTCAAGGTTAGTAGTTGCTGTTACCTGCTGTCAAGTCATATCTGACTTATGGAGAACCTATGAAAAAGCAGTCTTCAAAATGTCCTGTCCTCAATAGCTCTGCTCAGTTCTTGTGAACTTAAGGCTGTAGTTTATTTAGGGAGTCAATCCATCTCATATTTGGTCCTCCTCTTTTCCTGCTGCCTTCAAGACTTCCCAGCATTATTGTTTGTTTGTTTGTTTGTTTGTTTGTTTTGTTTTGTTTTGTTTTGTTTTGATTTGATTTGATTTGTATCCTGCCTATCTGGACTACCAGACCACTCTAGGCGGCTTTCCACTTTCTTATGATGTTCCCAAAGTAGGGCAGCCTCAATTTCATCATTTTTGTGTCCAGAGATAGCTCAAGCTAGGGATGGGCATGAACGGTCAGTTCATTTTTCATCCAAACATGTGTTTGGCTCTCCCCAGCTCTGCTTCTTATAGTGGGCAGCCACTCAGAGGCAGTACCTGGAAGAGGCAGGGCAAGGAAGCCAGAATGTGCCCATGTCTACTTCAGGCTTGATTTGATCTAGGACCCACTTGTTCATCTTTCTGGCAGTCTAGGCAAAGCTCTCCTACAGCACTATATTTCAAATGAATTATTTTTTCCACTATCAACTTTCTTAACTGTCCAGCTTTCACACCCATATTTATTTATTTATTTTAAAATTTATACCCCGCCCCTCTAGACCATGTCTACTCTACCCATACGTGGTGAATATGGACAGTCTTGGTCTCCAATAACAGATCCTTAGGTTAGCTGAAGGGGGGCTTTAAAAAAAGGCTGGCTTGCCTTGGATTTTGGAAGGTAGAAAGGAAAGACTGAGCAGAACAATAGAGGCAGAAATAATTACATAGGGGAAGTGGGATGAAGGAAAATGAAAACTGCAACAAATGGAAACATATGCAAATATGCACACAATCTCTGTCTTGAAGGAAGAGAGAATATGAACTGGGAAGAGACTCAGGTTATTTGGCGAAAAATGTTTGAAAAATGCTGATTTGTTTTGGAGCTGGGTACAAAAGGCAGTTTAGTCAGGAATTGTAAACAACATTCACTTTCTCTCTTATCTCACTTTTCATACAATCTGAAACTAGGATTACTAGAACTCAGGTACAGGTGCATACACTCCATGTACTCCATCTCCAGTTGGTTTCAGGTGTGTGTGGTGGGGGATAATTAAGACATCTGTGTAGAAAGTACCAAGAAAGCTTTGTTTTTTAATGTATAGGCTTTTAGAAAAAAGAAAAAAGAAATAGAACTGGCCATTTGAGAGAACCAGTGATGATTTTAATGTATTTTCCAGTAACTGCTGCTCCAATAATACGGAAAGGTACCATGTTAATAATGACAAACTGAAATTCATGACCATTGCAGATGGGGTAACTGTAAGGACCTATTGCTGGCAGAAAGTAGTTACAGTTAGACCCCTGTATCCGTGGGATCAGTATCTGCTGATTCAGCTATCCATGGTCTGAAAATATTAAAAATATTAAAATAAAAATAGAAGTACAGTGGTGTCTCACTTACTGATCGCTCCGTTGAGCGACGAAATCGCTTTGCGCTGCTGTTTTTGCAATCGCAAAAGCGATCACTTTCTGATGTTTCCTATGGGGGAATTTCACTTTGCGATGATCGCACAAGCAACCATCGCAAAGCCCCCGTTTTTGGCCAGCTGATTGGGGGTTCCAAAATGGCCGCCGGGTAAACAAAATGGCCACCCGCTGTGTTGCCTCGCTTTAGAGGCACCCAAAATGGCCACCGCAATGGAGGATCTTTGCATAGGGTCAGTTTTCAAGCCCAAAGGAACGCATTAAACACGTTTTAATGCGTTTCTATGGGCTTTTTTATTTCCCTTAGTGACGAAATCCCTTAGCAACGTTTTTCCTGGAACGGATTAACGTCGCTAAGCGAGGCACCACTGTATATATTTCTAAAGATAATGTTACCAGAACTAGCCACTAGAGGGAGCCCGAGACCATGGTATGTATAGCTAGAGAAATATATTTTTACAATGTCATTACCAGAACTGGCCACTAGAGAGAGACAGAGCCCATGCTATTATAGTGTTGGGTATTAAAATACCGTCCACTATAATCTGTGTTTTTCATTATTTGAGGGGAGGGGCTGTCATACAGAGGTCCTACTATACTTTTAAAAACTAATGTTCTAAGCTTGAAGATATGTATATGTAAATAATATAGCTAAAGTGCATTGAAAAACCTGGGAAAATAAAAATGCCCTTTGTCCATCACATTCAGGTGAGTATCATACAAACCTCTTTCAAGAGACTATTCTTCAGCCTGGGTAGCATCCCTGAGTAGGGATGGGTGGGATGATACAGAGAATGGCATCAGACTTTAAATTCCAGTCTGGCACTTACAGAGGCAAACAATTACAGGGGTACTCTACTTGAGGTGTTTAAAGATAAACATTGAGGTGTTCAAAGATAAACATTGCCATTTTGAAAGGGACCTGAAAAGAGGCAAGAAGCCAATGAAGTATAGGGTTGTCACATGAAAAACACCATTGTAAAAGACTCCAGAAGAGGGAGCTTTACCATGTGTAACTCGTCAGGCTGATACAAATCTCTCCTATTCACACAACTAACTCAGTGTCTTCTTACATATGTGGCCTCTTTGTAGAGGCTTAATATCTTATATCTGCACTTATATCTTAACATTCAAAAATATTTTAAAAATCTGGAGTCATATTGATGACAGCTGTTGACCTTTTCAGTTCAGCTGATTGACTCAGTTTGAACACCAATGATACCACCAATTTTTGTTTGTTTTATTAAGTTTTTTTTAAAAATTGATTCCTTACCAAACCACCGACTTCAAATGTGACTCCCCGATCTGGCTTCCAGTTCATTTCCTGCAGCAAAGCAAATGCCAACATCTGGACCAAGTTCTCTTCTAATGTGCTCATTCACCGGGATCTATTGATGACGGTGGACTATAGCTAAACAGAAGTCTGCAAATAAATGGATGAGACATGAACAGATGCACTCTGGGTTAAATAATCTTTAGGAAACACTGAGCTAATAAATTAGTACAACTAGAGCAACCAATGTTCCCAGATGGCAGGAAACAAATTGACACAAGCTAGGCTATAATTAGCTCAGTTGTGCTGGGATTTCTTTAATGATGATGCTATGGCATCTTCCGTTAACATCAGATATGTGCCTGTTGTTGACTTCTCATAAAGGATAATGAACATTTGCTTGGAAACAAATGGTTCACAAAGTGAGCAATGGTTTTTGGGTACTGGAGGCCATTAACAAAAGTTTGCAAATGCATCTATATAGGTGTTACTCCTCCTTTAACTCAAAGAAGCTACAGGAAATTCATAGCCAAGAAGGATCTGCTGTATGTTACTTTATTGGTAGTGTAGTCGCAGTTAGTTTGGTTGGTCTTTGGCAAGAGACATGCTGTTTGTCTCCTGGGTTATAACTAAAGTCTTACCACCATAGTAGAAACTGTCACATAAGCAGTTGTGCAAGAGTAGGGTGGCACCTTTATTGAAGCAGTAAAAAAAATCAAACAAATTTCAAGCTTTCATGGGTAAAATCCCACTTCCTCAGGCTGGGCAGTACCCCTTCATGGATAGTGCAGAAAAACTGTAGGTAAGAATCCCCCCCCCAAAAAAAATCATGGCAAATCTTTGTGCTGAGTCTGCTTGTATGAAGTGAGTTCAGACTAGAGATGGGCACTAATCAGAAAAAAAAAGTGATTTGTTTTGATTAGTGATTTGTCAAGGTCAACAAATTACAAATTTACTATTTTTATGATGAATCGATGAATAAAATTTGTCAATTTGTTTTTTACATTAAAACCCTATAAAATGCCCTCCAAGCACCCAGAGATACCAAATTTACAGGGAAGCTGCCCCTGACTGTCTCCTATAAACCCTGCAAGTTTAGTGAAAATTGGGCTTTAGACATCTGAGTTATATACCCACAAAATAGGTCCATCTAGGAAAGTGCCCTTTAGCACCTGGCTTGGGGAAAACCAATTTTCACCAAACTTGGAGGGATTGTAGAAGAGAGTCAGTAGAAGATTCTCTGTGATTTTGGTGTTTCTAGGTGCCTGAGGGGGATCTTCTCTCGGGGGAGATTTTTGTGGGTATATAACTCAGACATCTGAAACCAAACCTTCATCATACTTGGAGAGATTGTAGAGGAAGGCCAGAGGAAGTTTCTCTGCACTTTTGGTGTCTGTGGGTGCTGGGGGGGATTTTATAGCCAAACAAATCAACAAATAAAAAAACAATTAAAATTTGTCAATTCATTTTCATCAGGGGTATTGATTCGTATGAATACGAATCAATGAACTGGAAATTTTGGAATGAATTTGATGATTTGTTTTTTAATTTATGCCCGTGTCTCTCTAGTTCAGTCTTAGGGTTTAAAGTCAGATGGGGAGTGTGGTTTCAAGCACCATCCTTTGCAACACAGTGCAAATTTTTCATCCCAAATTCCAAAGAAAGGATTTGCTAATTTCTCTGCGACTGCCCTCCCTCCACGCACACACCCTCAAACTGCTTGCTCCTGAAACATGAAATTTATTCTGGGCTGTGGGGCTATAGGGAAATAATACAGAGACACAACAACCTCTATTAAATGCTTGGGGCTATAATTTAGTTTAATCATCAGGTAGAAGGACGCAATTATATCCACATTAGTCAAATTACTGGTAATAGTTTTACTTGGTGACTAGATGTTTCCCCAGTTAGTAGTAATCTCAAAAGTCCTCGTGGCTGATGTCAAGAGAGTCCAAGGTGGTGCTGTTAGGTGGCCATTAATGGTAACGTACATAGTCCACAAATGGTATCGTACATAGTCCACAAAGAATTAGGGAAAAACTATGTGGTTCAGAAGTACACAAATGTACGAGTAAGGAGATACATTTATTGAGTCACTATAAAAAATAAAAGAAATTGTAAGCTTTTGTGGGTAACATTCCACTTCCTCAGCCTGCACACACATCCATTCATGGATAGTACAGAAAAACTGTAGGTAAGAGAGACTGGCATATTAAACTTGTCTGATGTCAGAAGCTGATCAGGTTTGGACATGGTTACTATTTGAATGGGAGATCCCCACGTAAGGCAAGGAAAGAATCCATATGAAACTTTGGAGAGCTGTTGCCAGCCAGAGCTGACAAGGAAATGGATCAAAGAACTGACCCAGTAGAACTGCAGAGCTGGAAGACACCCTGAGGGTCATCGGATCGAATTCCTTGCCAAAGCAGGTAACCCACAGCTAAAATATATAAGTTATTTCCTTTTTAAAAAATAAAAGGAAATATATAAGTTATTTCCTTTAAAAAAAAATAAAATAAAAGGCCTCTATAGGCCTAAACCCAGTGCATGGAGCAGGGAGCAATAATGACAAAACTACACCCACTAGAAATCATGATTGGCTACTTCAAGTCCACTTTAATTTTTAAAACATTCTGTGGAGGTCTGGAAGCCTGGGGAATGAGCTGCTTTCAATAGGTACCTGAAAAGACACTGGAAAATACGGTAAATAAGGCAGGAGCCATAATAAATACATATTTTTAGAAGAGGTAGCCATGTTAGTATGTGCAAGTATCAGGCAATTGTTAGTCTTTAAGGTTGTGGCACCTTGTATTGTGATGGTGGAACATATGTCAGACAAAATGGCCTTAAGAAGATCCACAAAAGCTTACATTAAAATATAATAGACTTTAAAATGCCACAAGGCTTTCGCCTCTTTCTTAATTTTTCTTTTGTTTTTGCCTAATAAATACATACACAAATGAAAGAATAAATGAATGAATGAGGCAGAGCTTGTAAATTACCAGGGATCTCAAACTCTGCAGGTCAGATTTTAATATCTCAGGGCTGTTGGATATGATGTTAATTGTGTTAATACAATTGGCATGCATGCATATTGTTGTTGTTGTTTAAAACACTGTTAAATTGCAACAAGCCAGGTGGGGAACCCTAACCAGCTTTATAACCATAGGCAATGGAAAGGAAGATTTCCATGGTCTCTTCCAATGTCTACATGAAATCCGTGCACATCTCCAAAGCTGCACAGCTGCTATTTTTCTGGTCGTGTTGGTTGATAACAGCTTCAGAGAGTCCTAGTACAATTGCTAGGGGACAGGAGGAAGTTATATGAAAACAGATGTCCTCTCCTTATATCAATTTGTTTCTTTAAAAACTATCAGCTTATGTCATTTACCACCTGCAGTGTGGTCCTTAAAGGCTGATGTTACTTCCTTTATGATAAAGGGCAATAGATTTTTTTGAAATTAAGTTAACTTTATTTTCTCTCCCCGATCAATGAAATTCAAACAAATGTGCAGCTAAGAGCTGGTCCCAGCTGCTTCCAATAACTTGTATTCAACAGCAGTGTTAAGAAGAAAAATTATAGAAGGATAAACATCCTTCATTGTCATACAATATTTTTGTGTTGCCACAGAGTCTACGAGCACACAACAGTTACTCTGGTATTCGAAGGTATATGTTTTTCAAAGCAGGAAAATTCATTTTTATGTCAAGAAAAAAAGACATGTTTCATTGAGCAACATATATACTATTTATTAATTTTTCAAACAAGACATCTCCATTGGAATTGAGTAAAATAGGTGAATATAAATGAAAGTGCATTAATCAAACACTTAAAAAAGCCAAAAATGAGATATTCAGTAAAGAAACAAAATGCTTCCATAAAACTATGCCTACATCCTTAGTGCCTTTCCCCTTTGGTGATAATGTCATATTATGAGTGTTTTCCCATTGTATCATTGCACGTTTTATGAACACATTAAAAGTATGGCCAAATGGTCAACTGAATGATCTGCGACTGGAAGTATCCCAAAACAGAAGATATTCTCCCAAGGAGTACTTAATGTATCTCAAAAATCACAGGAAGCAATTCTTAGTCCTTCAAATAATGGGGTCAAGACTGGTACAATTTGGTGGCCACCTGAAGCAGATTTCAAAAGCCATAAAAAGTCAGCAAGCTGGTTGCTAGTTTTGAGAGCGAAGCTTTGCTGATTGGACAGCTCAGGGAGCCAGAGGTTGGGAGTTCAAGTCTCTGTGCATCCCAAAGGAGGCAGCCTGTGAAGCCTTGGGCAAGCTGCACAGTCCCAGGGCACCCCCAGAGGAAGGGAATGGGAACCCGCTACTAAGTGATCTCTACTTAGTAAACCCTGGAAGGGGTCACCATAAGTCAGAATTGACCTCATCATGCACAACATTTTATTAAACATGTAATTTTAGTACCAGAACTGGAGAGGTGCTTATGAAAATATTCATGTACCAAAATCAGTCTTCAGGTGCTGTATCACCTAGACCTTGAGTATGTGGCTCGTGGTGCGATGTGTTGCTCTGCTTTCATTTAAGATCAAGATTTTTTGCAACAACTATGCCTAGATTTTCTAAATATGTAATATTCCTAATACTTAGTTGATGGTGTGTGGGTGGTTTTTTGTTTTGTTTTGTTTTTCCGTTTTAATATTGGAGTTCAAGTTTTCCTCCAGATATTGGTAATCTGCCTTCTTTGAGCGGGTGACTTTAAGGTTAATCTCCATTTTATTTTGAAATGTAATCTGTCAACTATACTTCTGCTTTAATCACTTTTATCTCCTCTGAATAAGTCATATGACTGGCAGTGTAATATACATGCAAGAACAATTTTGACATCTTAACTTTCTTTGCAATTCTTGTTTCTAAGTTAGTTTCAGCTGAATCTGTAATGCCCTTGACTGTGGGGTTTTTTCATTAAGAAATGGTTCCAACTTAACAGCACATAAAAATATAAGTCTAACTGCATCTTATTGTAGCATAGTGAATTTTAATTAGAGTAGACCACCGGAATCAGTTATGGAGAAGGTGACTCTTTAAATCCCCATTGATTAAATGGGCCTACTCTAGTGCAATCTACTGTGCTAAGCAATAGAATTTTGGCCTTTGCTTACTAGAAACGTTTGTGTAGAGTAAGATAGGTGTGCTTACTCAAAAATATTTCCTAACGGTCCTAAGCAAGAGTAGAAGAGTTAAGTCATGAAGATTTACTGAAATCAACCAAATGAATCCATAATTATCCTTTTTGGACTTTGGCTATTGAGTTAGCCCTTGTGTACCACAATGAGATGTTTTAGTCCCTCAGGCTCAACTTTTGTTGCACAATCCACAGAAAACGAAATGTACAATGTAGACACTCTAGGACATTGTCACCTAAAGAGTAGTTGTAAACAATCCTCCTCCCCGCCCCCCGCCCCCAAATTCTCAGCTACTGCTACATGATTAGATATATTTTTTAAAAAACAGGAAACATTTTCCCCTCCCCAACAAATCTATTAGAGTTTTTCATGTTGGTTTTTAGCTTCCCAGCCATTTGGTTTGGCAGTCTTTGACTTCTGTGAGGCTAGGAAACCAGTAGCTTCTGGTACTGCTACCTACATGGCAAACTTGAGGAACCAAGGCTTCAAGGCTTGTGGAAGGAATGCAGCTTTGCTACTGCAAGTAGCAAGGCACAAGGGCCTTGTTGCTAGAAGCCACTTTTTAACATACATGCCCTTTTTAACCATTCTTAAGAACCTAGGGTTGCTGTCCTCTGAAGATGCCGGCCACAGAGACTGGCGAAACGTCAGGAAGAACAACCTTCAGAACACAGCCAAAGAGTTCGAAAAACCCACAACAACCAACCTAGGAATAACTTTGCTGGACTAGCCCTATGTGCATCTATGGGCAGAGCCTGGAGAAGATGGGGTTGTTGTTGTTGTTGTTGTTGTTTTTGTTTGTGTGTTTCTTTGAACTGTAACTCCAAGGATCCAAACTGTGCCTCGGAGAAGGAGGATACAGCAGCATACAGTACAAGTGCTATGACACCATCTTGCGTCTGAGCACTAGCAAATGATAAGCATACTTTCTCTGTTATTGGGAGGCATTATTTGACCGACATGACTAGTAGTCATTGATAGCTTCATAAGAATTTGTCTAATTCTTCTTTTGAAACATCTCAGTTTGCCACTGGTCCAGGCTAGGTTTGTGAAAGCTATAGTTCAAATGTCTAATGTGTGGAGAAATTCTTTTATTTTATACTCAGACTTATTTATTTATTTATTTATTTATTTATTTATTTATTTATTTATTTATTTATTTAGCTTAAATAAAAAAAGTCTGAGTATTTATTTATTGACCAACAATGGCTGCATCATCAGCGAAGAGGAAGTCCCGCATGCATTTCAGTTGGACTTTGGTCTTTGCTCTCAATCTGGAGAGATTAAAGAGCTTTCCGTCTGATCTAGTCCGGAGATAGACACCTTCTGTTGCAGTTCCAAAGGCATGTCTCAGCATGACAGCAAAAAAGATCCCAAAAAGGGTTGGTGCGAGGACACAGCCCTGTTTCACTCCGCTTCGGATGTCAAAGGGATCTGATGTTGAGCCATCAAAAACCGCCTTCTATCATCTTAGGTGGATAGCCCAGCTGCGGCCCTATCTCGATGTTGGGGCGCTCACTACCTTGGTGCATGCACTCGTAATCTCAAGATTAGACCACTGTAATGTGCTCTACGTGGGGCTGCCTTTGAGGCTGCTGCGGAATGCAGCGGCCAGACTTCTTAGTGGTGTGAAAAAATACCAACACATTTCACCCGCTCTGGCCGCATTGCATTGGCTGCCCATCCGCTTCCGCATCGACTTCAAAGTGTTGATGCTTACGTATAAAGCCCTAAACAGTTTAGGGCCTCGATACTTGGCGGAACGCCTACTCCCACCAAGATCTACCCGTGTCACTCACACAAGCCAGGAGGTGAGGCTGAGGAGCCTAACGCTGAGGGAGGCCCGGAAGGAAAAGACAAGAAATCGGGCCTTCTCGGCGGTGGCTCCTCACCTCTGGAATAACCTACCCCCTGATATTCGTGCGGCTCCCTCGCTGGGTATTTTTAAAAATCAACTAAAAACATTGATGTTTCGGCAGGCCTTCCCCTTAGCCAACTCCTTATCTCTCCTTTCTTTCCTCTCCCTAGTTTTTGTCCCATCTTGTTGAAAGTTTTCCCTTTATGTAAAATTGTTTTTATTTATATCGTTGTACTCTTTGTTGTAAGCCGCCTAGAGTGATCAATATGACCAGATAGGTGGGGTATAAATGGAATCAATCAATCAATCAATCAATCAATCAATCAATCAATCAATCAATCAATCAATCGACTAGATAGGTGGGATATAAATAAAATAAATAAATAAATATAAATAATAATCAAGAAATCATCATAAAGATTATCAGTTGTGTGCTGAGTCACACAACATAGTATGTAACAGGTAATGTCTATAGTGATTTTTTTTAACTTAAGGCAATTCACCTACAAAAGTTATGCCTTTTGCATTACCACATGGTAAAAAAAGAAGAGGATCTTGGCCAATAATCAGAGAGAGAAAGAGGTACTCAAATCTTCCCATTTTACTTATGTCTTTTTGCTGATACTGCAATTGGCAAAATAGCAAGGCTGCCTTCTGTTGGAGTGTATCTCAGTTTGTTTGAGTTCCTAACAGTGTGACTGGGATGCAGTTTTGAGATGACAAATAATAAATTATGTTTATGGTGGAGATTCAGAACTGTATGTATAGACTTTTAAAAAACATTCTGAAGGCACCATTAATTTTTTAAAAAATACCTTTCATTTTGGTTCATTGGCACCACAAATGGTTTCCATGGGAACATTATTTTCACTTGCAGGAGGACTTGATTTTGCAATGAAATTATGGAAGGCAGTAAAACTTGTGATTAACGATTTCATCTAAACATGGAACATTGCCTGCAATTGGCCTCTCATTGCTATGTCGAAGCCAAGGGGCACAAAGTAATCAAGGCAACAAGGGGTGGGATGTTATATGTGGAGGTACAGTTTGTGCAAAATCAATTGTGGTAGAAGAGAATGGTAATCTTTTGCTAAACAGCCTGGACTTCAATAGATCAGGATTTGGATCCTGTATGTGGGCTACAGATGCTTGGCAGAATGTCCATACCGTTTGGGAGGAAATTGTCTTATTGATGTTAAATGGAAATGGAGTGTGGGATAGATTTAGTGTTTTGCCATTAGCTGAGCACCCAATAGTAGCTACCAGTTAAATAGGATTTCAAATAATTGTCAGCTATGAGGAAAGGGCAAGTAAACAAGAGTTATGTAACAGTAAGAGAGCAAGAAGATCATCATCATCAGAGCTGGAAGGGACCTTCGGAATCATTGAGTTTAGCCCCGGTCAAGGAGACACTGTGGGGAATCAAGGTGTAGGCCTCTGGCTCTGCAGCCAAATGCCCATGTGCCATGAAAAGATCTTTGCTAGGGTTCAAAGTAATGGAAGGGGACAGAAGGAAGAGTGGGGAGTGTGTGTCCCTAAAACCGATGAAAAACTATTAACTACTATTACGCTGGCCTTTAATTGCAAACGGCCATTTTAATAGTAACAACTAAAATGGCATTTCTTCTGTGGCCTGCAAGGAGAACAAACCTATCCATTCTAAAGGAAATCAGGCCTGAGTGCTCACTGGAAGGACAGATCCTGAAGCTGAGGCTTCAGTACTTTGGCCATCTCATGAGAAGAGAAGACTCCCTGGAAAAGCCCCTGATGTTGGGAAAGTGTGAAGGCAAGAGGAAAAGGGGACGACAGAGGACGAGATGGTTGGACAGTGTCACTGAAGCGACCAGCATGAATTTGACACAACTCCGGGAGGCAGTGAAAGATAGGAGGGCCTGTCGTGCTCTGGTCCATGGGGTCACAAAGAGTCAGACACGACTAAATGACTAAACAAACAAACAAAAAAACCCTGTGGTCTTCATTCAGCCCACTGCCAGATAACAATTCTGTCAGATGTGCACCCATAATCTTACCTGTCCTATAACAGAGAGAAATATGCCCAGGTTAGATATCAATATATTTATGGCATCTTACTGTAAATCCATCAGTGACTTCATGCTATGGCTTCATATAGAGATTAAAAAGCATGAGAATAAGCATGAGAATTACGTGTGTGTTTGTATGGGAAAAATAAAGAGTTGATAAAATTTGAGGCAGTGTAGCTCCTCATATTTATTTAAAGAGGTGTCCCTTGCTTCAGAGGAGTAGTCTATTGAGGGGTGGGGGAGTCTTTCACATGTTGAATACTATCACTCCCACGAGCACTCAGCAATCTCTCTTTCTTTCGATGTCAGTATTTCAGTTTTCCCTCCTAATCTGAGTTTGCAGCCCTGATTTAGAATATTGACCATGGTGGACTTTATGAATAACAAGTCTTGGTGGAATGAAGTGGAAAGTGTAACAAATGCATTAGCAGTTAATTTGAAAGATTCCTAGAGACGGCCAGCAGACATCCATGGTGAAAAACAGGTAGAGGTGGAGGCTACAGTCTCATGAGAAAAAGCAGAAAAAAGAAACATGTAACCTGTAGTGCTGGAGATTTCACCTGGCCTCTTAATTCCT
The DNA here is from genome assembly GCF_051106095.1 of Pogona vitticeps. Taxonomy (NCBI): domain Eukaryota; kingdom Metazoa; phylum Chordata; class Lepidosauria; order Squamata; family Agamidae; genus Pogona; species Pogona vitticeps. The sequence continues at coordinate 26,120,620 of NC_135783.1, read as the reverse complement.
ATGGAAGCAGTAAGGATGTGCAGTACTTAATCTTTTACACATGGCTTATCCATTTTGGGTTGTGGAGGACCAGTCCCTCAGGTGTTGCTGAGGTACCCTAGATTCCGCACCCCACCTCCTCCTGTAGCCCCCCACTCAGAAGATAAAGCAGGGGATGGAAATCTATAGTGCTGCTTTTGACGCAGCACCTGCATGAAAAAACGAGGTGCAGAATCTGGGATGCCTGCACAACACCTGTGGGCCCAATCCTCTGTACAGCGCTGAACCATGGTAAGTGTCCATCTCTAATCATAAACCCTGAAAACCACACAATTCTAAAGAACAAATGTCAATTTCTCTTTTTCTTTCTCTCAGTAAAATGATACCATGGTTTTCAATACAATTATACACATTCCGAGTTGCACAAAAAACTTTTCCTTTAATTATATGAGTGGAATGGTTGGGTAGATTCCCAGTGACTTTGACTTCCATAGGTTTTCTCCAGGCCAAAGCGAATGTTAGACCAGTTTGTGTTAAAATGTCGACCAAGCAAAGGCCTCCTCATCCCTCAGGGGCCTTGGGCTTATATCTAAAAGATAGCCGTGATGACTGGAGGAATATTTCCTGAGGAGAGTTTTCCACAACTGAGGGCCATCTTGGAAAAAGGCTTCTCTTCAGTAAGTACTAATCTAACCTCTAAAGGAAGAGTAATGGAAAGGGCCTTAGAAGAAGATGGACAGACTAGAGATGCAGAAAGCTTTATCTTTCTCATGGTTTTTATTTCCCAATTGATTTTTTGTATGTGTCATCTCATTTCTGGTCATGATCTTTCTATGTAACAAGGCAAGAAAAAAAAGATGTGCTTTGCTCCAGGCAACTTCTGTTATTGTAGTCAAACTGCCAATAGATGTGTATTATGCCTTGATATCATTTCAGGGGCAACTTAGAGATGATAAATTTAAAAAGCAAAGCTAGTGGTTTAATCTCGTGTTCCTTAGCAATTTAGAGGGTATCCATTATATGGTAGCTCTAGCCAATTATATGGTTAGGTTATGAGACTTCTGGGTGTTATTTACCTGACAGACAGAAATGAGAGAAATTGTATTTTCTTGGCAGGGGGTGGGGTTGGCAATGTTTCCATTATGGTTTGTATTCACTGAGGCTGCGGTCTTGCTCTCATCTTCTAAAACAAGTTGTCCACTAATTTCACAGTTTGGGAATCACCTATATGGCCAGCATCTGCCAAAATGACAACAGTTCCAAAGTGATCTTCAGCATACTCTGATATCTTTAGCTAACATGAAAAGTATATGGAACAAGGTAGAAGGATATTTGGTTGTTGTGGGTTTTTCAGGCTCTTTGGCCGTGTTCTGAAGGTTGTTCTTCCTAACATTTCGCCAGTCCCTGTGGCCGGCATCTTCAGAGGACAATAGGATATTCATTTCAAAAGTATCTTGTCATGTCATCATGACTAAGGCTCACCCCCCCTCCCGTGATGTTGCAGTTGTTACATGCAATCAAGTCACTCCTGACTTACGGCAGCCCTATGAAGGAGTGATCTCCAAAATGCCCTCTCCTCAACCACTCTGCTCAGCATTTGTAAATTCAAGTCTGTGGCTTCCTTTAGGGACTCAAACTAGCTCATATTTGCTCTTCCTCTTTTCCAGCTGCCTTCACCTTTGCCTAGCATTATCTAGACGTGATTACTATATGTGATGCTCACGTGCCATTAAGAAAAGAAAGCAGATATGTCAGTGCATCGTGAGGAAAAGAATATACAGTAGGTTTTCTTTTAGCAAAGCACTGTTCTGTAGGATTTTGCTGGAGACATCAGTATGCCAATGAAGCCTCTTTTTTTAAACTTCTTGATTACCAACTGCAAACCAAATCAAGCTGTCTTGAAGATGCAGGATGCTTCTAATGATGGACTCTAAGATCTTAACTCCCTTTTAGAATAGTTTGAATCCACTTTAAAAATTGGAAATCATTGGGAACTGGGTGGCTGAATATACTATATCACCAGTCTTGCCATTCTGTTGTTATTGTTTGTTTGTTTGTTTGTTTGTTTGTTTGTTTGTTTGTTTTGAAGATTTTAGTACATACACTGAAAAAGTGCCATTTTTATCCACAGTCCTTCTCAGATGTAACACACCCAGTCTTGCAACATTCCAAATCCAATGTAGAATATTATGGCATAAATTATGGGATTAAGGTTTTGGCATTTGCAAAATATTTGGCAAAGGGTCCTGGAGAGAGAATGACAGAGACAGAATGCTCTCTACATTTTCCATGCCTCCAGGCTTTAGAGAGGTCTGTTCTGAACTGCAGGGCCTCTAAAAGATTGGCTTTAAAGACTCAATTTAAAAATGCTGCTTGTTTTTAATTGGCCTCGGGTGCCTCTGTGTGGGCAATCTGGAAACAGGATGGAGATTTTGGTCTAGACAAGTTGTCCCAAACTATTGTAAGCAGATAGAATTAGCTAATAGAAAAACTAATGAGAAGGCCAAGAGGGGAGTACTAATTTCTTTCCATTTTAATAATTCTTCACTGCCATCAAAACCCGCCTGCCTTGCCAAGGCTACTTTTAGGACACGATCAAAGAATTCCAGACTGATGCTTGTAGCCTTGTGGCCATTTAAAACCATCTTTCAACAAAGAAGGGATGAAAACTTCCAGATAGCTTTCAGTTTGTGTCCTCCGGCACCAAAGTGAAATAGAACACTTTGATGACAGGTTTTTATGTACAGACAGGCATCAAGGATGCCTTCTGCTTAGTCTTCTGTAAACTTTTTTGGATGCATTTCAGCATTTTTAAAGTAAAACATCGCCGAGCCTATTCGTCTGACTCAGCATGTTGAATGATCTCCTCTTAAGGAAAGATTAACATGAAGCCAAGGTTTTTTTTCCTTTTATAATGCAGCATAATGAAAGCAATGTGTTCCCCTTCAGGTGCTAAGGGTGTTATTCCTGCGTCTTGCTGACCTTGCACTTAGAACTTATATTTGAAGGTATCAAACTCCCAGCAGCTGCTTACACACACACACACACACCACACACACACACACACACCACACACACACACACACACACACACACACACACACACACACACACACACACACACACACACACACACACACACAAAATAATGACACTGGAATTAGGGAAAGATGTCTGTTTTCTAACCTCCATACTGGTCTGTCATGGCCTTGTGCTGTCTCATATATTTAGAATATGTTGTTGTGTTGTCATGCGTCACCAAATTGCTTCTAACTCACAGTGGCTCTGATGGGGAGGTTGGAGGTCTGTGTGACGTTCAAGGCATGTTTCCCATTGTGATACACACACGCCCATGAGTTGTCCATGGCTGAGTAGAGATTTAAACTCAGGTCTTCTGAGTCCTAGCCTGACACTGTACCCACTACACCATGCTTGTTGTCACATTTAGAATATCCGAATACTTAACCTCTGCTAAGTGCTTTCTGATAAAACTATGTATTCATTAGCTAATGTTCTTGATGCATAATAACTAAACTAAGGGATTTGTAAGTGTACAGAGACTTGTATGAATGACACTGATATGTGTTGACATGATTGTAGCTGGCTATAAGGCTTACATATCTGTAATAATGATGGAGCAAGCTGTCATGTGTCACATATTTTCACAGAATGAAAGACAGAATTAAACCGAGTCATTAGTCCCAATGGTATCTATATACAGTATGTATTATTTTTAACAAATCCCATTTATTCACTAAGACTACTCTGTTTAACAACTGGATTTAGGTTAGTCAGATATTAATAACTGACTGTCTGGATTGCAGCTCCCAGAATTTGAATGACTGAGAAGTTGAAGTCTATAAAAGCAAGGTCAAGATGCTATATAGAGCTGTGAAATGTAAAATCTATGTGCACAGACCCTCACGGCTCAGTTTCTGCAGGACAAACTAAAAAGTGTGCGTGTTTACTACATTTAACCCATTTTCCTTTTTACAAGGAGATTTCTTCAGAGATGTTATCTCCAACAATCAGAGTTGCATCTTAAGCCTGTGTATACTTCTAATAACAAATCATAAAAGAAAGTTTGCTGAATGCCAGATACAGAGGTGAAGAAAACCACCATGATGAGCAGTAACCACATGAAGGAGCCTCACTTCCAAAAACATGCTTAGCATATTGCCCAGTGTGACCATCTGCAATTAGGACACAACTTCTAGATGGCACCCTGTATACAATTAAAGATCATCTACTGTGCAAGAACATAGTGTGAGAAGGATGTCTTAGGACAACTTTTGAAGACCAGAAATATAGAAGGTGTCATATACTGCATCAGGTTAATGACTTACCTGCTTCAGAATGGTCAACACCAGCTATTCTCAGTGGAGGCTATTTGGCCCCCTGGGGGGGGGGCTGGCACATTTAAAAAGGCTACAGACTGAAAAATATGAGAGGTTTCGGAAATATATCTGTTTCTATATTGTTCAACCGGGGGGGTGGGAAGGGGCTGGAACCTGAGAACTGTTCCTAAAAAGGCTGTGGACTTTTAAAAAGGTGGAGAATGGCTGGTCTACAAACTGGGCAAACAAAATTAAGTGTTGCTAAATGTTGCTGGATTGCAACTCCCAGCAGTCCTGGATAGACATGGGGACGAATATAAAAATGAATGAGGATATTTGCTGAATTCATCTGACATTCATTGCTTTGTATTCTTGGGATCCAGAGACCCTGCCGAATACGAAGCAATATAACCCTTTTATATCCATCCCTTCATTCGCTATCTGCTTATACCCTGGGGATCGGCTGTTCCTCAGGGGGCATAAGCAGAGAGTCATACCTCCAGGGCTGGGAGATGGCTTGGTTCCCCTTTCCTCCTCTTCCTTTGCCCACACGGCATAGGAAGAGGAGGGAAGGGATCAAAGAGGGATCCAAGTGACCCCCCAGCCCCGTTGCCTTTGCAAAGACAGCGCAGCTGTGGAATGGCTTTCACCCCTTCCTTCCTCCTCATATGTCATGTGGCATAGGAAGGCAGACGGGACTGGGGCTTTTTTTCTTTTTAGATAGCCCCACGGGCTGTCTTAAAAAAAAAAGATGACCCGACAAACTGACAAATTGATTCGTGGTTCGTCGTGCTTTGTGGGTCATCAAGTTTGATAATGAAATAGATTGCAAAATATTGTGTTTTTAAATATATATAATCTAGTGGTACCTAAGACATGCTCCTGAGGGACCATGAATGGCACTCCTCATGGAAATAAAACTGATAAACCCAACATCTAGAAGAGATTTAAGATGGAAGGGTAATATTTTGCCTTAAGGTAAAGGTAAAGGTTCCCCTTGACAATTTTTGTCCAGTCGTGTTTGACTCTAGGGGGCGGTGCTCATCCCCGTTTCCAAGCCATAGAGCCAGCGTTTTGTCCAAAGACAATCTTCCGCGGTCACATGGCCAGTGCGACTTAGACACGGAACGCTGTTACCTTCCCACCGAGGTGGTCCCTATTTATCTACTTGCATTTGCATGCTTTCGAACTGCTAGGTTGGCGGGAGCTGGGACAAAGCAACGGGAGCTCACTCCGTTGTGTGGTTTCGATCGTACGACTGCTTGGGCTTCTGACCCTGCAGCACAGGCTTCTGCGGTTTAGCCCGCAGCGCTACCACGTCCCTATGTACTCATTCTAGGTTAAGCTGAAAGGGTCTACAATGAAAATGCAAAAGTACCGTTCATTTCTCGTATAATGATACTCAAAAGAAATGGGGAGGATCCTTTGGACTCATGTGGTTCTCCATCTTCCTTCATGCCTCTCCTGCCTGGTCTTGTCTGGGCATCACAGTCCCAAATCCATAACACGTGTGCAGCTATGTGATGTGCTGGCCTCTAAAAGCTGACAGCAAAAATGTGTTTTTATGGTTTCCTTTCCCATGCTCAAAACAGGTGTTTTCCTTGAAAACTGTCCCAAAATATCTGCTGGAAGGAAACCCAACCAAAGTGTAGGATGTTTGCGGACACCTCCCCCCCCCCAAGCTCCCCTTGTCAAAAGCAAACAAACAAAATGAGAACATGGCTTTGTCTTCACTTGAGAATATGAGTGGGTGGATGTCTGTGCAATATTAAAACCCAGTGCACTTTGCCAAGGATAGAATGGAGCAGGGAGAAGATCTTGAAAATAAGCCTTGAGGCAATACATTTTTATTTTCCAAGGAGTAAAATGAAGGACCAAGGTGGAGGCACCAAGCACAATATACCAAGATTAATAGTAGATATGTAAGAAATGTGATGAACACACTGAAGATTAGAAGCTAATATCTTTGAAACCTGAGCTTTCACTTACTGTGTACAGTATCAGAGTACAGTGGGGTCTTGACTTAAGAACGGCTTGAGTTAAGAACATTTTGACTTAAGAACCACTCTCATAGGAAAATACTGACTTGACTTACATACTTAGATTTGAGTTAAGAACTGAAAAAAACCCACGTGCGAGGCAGGGAAAGTGCAAAATTTGAACTTTCAGTTAACTGTTGGCCAGTGAAAAGGGTGCTTGTCTGCTTCCTCACTCCTCCCAGCGTTTAGAGAGTGGATTGGGAGACAGTCTTCAGACTGCCTGGTACTGTACTGCCTGGACTGTATTTTCCCTGCCTTCCCTGAACCTTTCTTGACCTAAGAAAAAAAGAAACAAAATATCCCCCCTCTAGTGGTCGAAGGCGGAATAGCAGCTTCCTATTAGTTTCTATGGACGGAAAACAGCAGATACGGATCAAATGGTTTTCAATGCATTCCTATGGGAAATGCAGATTTGACCTGAGAACTTTTTGACTTGAGAACCGCCTTCCAATACGGATTAAGTTCTCAAGTCAAGACCCCACTGTAGCATAGAAGTGCTTGCATTTAGTCTGGCCATAAATCTGTCTGTTAATATATGCAGAGAAGAAGCAGATGCATTGAAAAGATCATATGGTTCCTTCTCATGCCAACACTGATGTCTTCCAGGAAAGCAGGAAGCTATTATCTATTTGAAGCCTATGAACAGTGATAGTCAGCTCAGTTCCAAAGAGTTTCAGAAATCTACTCAGCAGGAGACCACTCCAGAATGGTCCTTTATAAAGTGAAAATCTGAATCAACATGCTTTTGAGACAGTTGTTAGGCAGAATGAAGACATTAAGTAGAATGAAGATGGGAGATGGCAGCCAGGTTTTGGACAGGAATATCATTTGGTTTACAAGTGCCCTCTAAGCCACTGGTTCTTAACCTTGGGTTACTCGGGAGTTTTGGACTGCAACTCCCAGAAGCCTTCACCACCAGCTGTCCTGACTGGGGTTTCTGGGAGTTGCAGTTCAAAAGCATCCGAGTAACAAAGGTTAAGAACCACTGTTCTAAGCCAACAGTGGAGGCTGTTTCTCATTGCCGGTGCTGAAGAAAGAGTCAACTGTTATCCAGGCTTTTATATGAAATGGGAGGATCAGCCATCTGGCTCTTTGCTTCAAGCAGTGATCAAGAAAGCTTGCTTTGGCCTGGTGTTGGCTACTCCCATTTCTTTGAGAACCCAGAAGTTCCAGGGGAAGAATTAGTTGTTTTGGAGGAGAGACAGCAATTCCATCAAATCTTTGTTTTAGGGTTCAGCCTTTTTTTTTTCAAATGCCAGTATTATTAGATCATTGACTTGTAGTAGAAACACAGATGTGCAGATTTGTGTGGGGGTGGGGGTTGCACTACAACTCCCATAATGCCCAGACAGATATAAGCAGGTAGACTAGAGGGAGGCAATTTATGAAGGTCCATGGACCATTTCTTCCTTTTTCTAGACTTCTGAGCTCAAAAATATAGACTGCCAAAGCAGCAAATGGTAACCCCAGAAACCTTGGAGGGGTACAGTCTGCCCTCTACATGTGATACTGACTTCTCCTGGGCATTTTTAGAAACAAGAAGTGACTGGCCATTAATTTTTGAGTTCTTTTAAAAGGCTTTGCTCAACACCTCCTCCGGGCAGAATTACATTTAGATGGTAAATTATGTCTTCAAGAGGCTTTGATGATGCCTCATTTACCATTTTAGAGACTCCAAAAATTGGAGTTTCAGGAGTGGGTAGATTGCACTGGTGGCCCTGGGGAAGCAGCTTCATGAAGTCTGCGAGTCACTACTTTGTCTGCTCTTATGACAGACTTCTATATCTCCCGCTTTATCTTTTTTTCTAAGTTACAGTAGGTTGACATTCTTTGGCTCTACTTTCTTCCTGCATCTTCTCTGAGAAGTTAGTCATTCTTTGGGATAGGAAAGAGGAGTCACATGTTTCATGCGTAATGGCCACAAGAAATCCCTGAATTCACGAAAGCTGGCTCTAAGGGCTTTTCTACAGTAATTTAGAATTTTTCTTTTGAGTTACCATATTTTTCCGTTTATAAGATGACCCAATGTATAAGATGACCCCCCCCTTTTCTAACCCCAAATTTGAAAAAGCAGGGATCAAAGGGCTTCCGTTTTGCTAAGCCCTGTGCCTTGGCAAAAGGCAAGGAAAGCAGCTGTCAAAGTGACTGCCGCTTTTCCTTGCCTTTTGAGAAGGCACGGAGCTTAGCAAAATGGAAGGGAGCAAACGCCTCTCCTTCCTTTTTGCTAAAGCCTTCTCAAACGGCAGCAGTAAAGAGCTGCCTTTCGTGTATAAAATGGCCTTCAATTTTTTCTTCAAATTATTTAAAGAAAAAGTGTCATTTTATACACAGAAAAATAGTTTTCCAGAAACATATAAGTATAATTGTAGTTGTACAAGGGGTAGCCATGTTAGTCTGTGCAAGCATCATGGATGAAAACAAAATTTTAAAAAAGTTTAAAAAGACAAAAATGTGGTGGCACCTTAAATTTTATTTTATTTATTTATTTCTTAGATTTTTACCCCGCCCCCCCCCCCAGACAATGTCTACTCAGGGTGGTTTACATGGATAAAAATGCAACAATATGGCTTGCATAAAATCATCAAAGAAATAGTTAAAGCAATTAATTCCAAACAACACATTGCCAAGATGGCATGATTCAAGGAAGAAAAATTTCGTCAGACATAAGAGACTCTTGTCTGAAGTGGTGGACTTGTCCACAAAAGCTCACACTGAATATATAAAAGTTAATCTTTAAGGTGCCACCATGTTTTTCTCTATTTTTGCATTTTAATTTTATTTTGTTTTCACTTCTAATTAAATATAAGACTTTCAAACTGCCAGTTCCCAAAGTATTTATTTTATTTTAATGGGCAGAAGTTCTGTTCCACACTATTGTGCTCAGCTACAAAACATGCTCAATGTTTTTCCTTCCTATGGAGAGCTTCTATTGATATCAATGGGAATCTTTCCTCCCTTTGTCAATCGCAGGCACAAGGGAATCCAGTTCCAGTTGGGACTGCAGTGGAAGCATAAGGTTAAAATCTCTCCCCTACTCCAATCCTAAAGTTCTAATCTAGTTTGCACCCTTATGTCTATGGCACCTATTTATTTTGAAAAACAAAACAAAACACTGTGCATCTAGTTTGAACCTTAGTGTAAGACCACCACCACCCATGCGCAGGTCTCCTGCCTATAAGTGGAGGTCGTCATATGGCCCCAAGGCTGACTTTGTATTCCTATTTGTATTCCTTCTGTCTCCAGAAAATCATCTTCAGCCGAAAGAGAAAGAGAACTGCTCCTGAGGTATGCCTCCAGGAGCCATAGTTGTTCTCCTGTAATTTTTTTTTTTTAAGAATGGAAAGCTGAAGTTGACTTCTGACCATTTCTGATTTCTCTTTCTGTCTCTCTCACACACATACTTTTTAAACGTTTATGAGGGTTAGTGTTGTCCTTGATGAGTGATGGGGGGCAGGAATATCACAGAGCTCGCCCACTATGATGATAAGGCCCTACACACAAGTAGAGGAGTAGAGCAACCACTACCGTAGAACTGAATGGGAAAATGGTCCATGTTGTGGAACATCACAAAACTCACACTTGCAGCAATGAGGACAGGATCATGTTCTCTTGATTTCTGTAGGGCAGGTTTGAGCTTTGGTGGTCAAAAATACTGCCCCACTTTCCTTCCCAGGTCTTTCTTTATCATTTTCCTTTAAAAAGTCTACCGTTCAAACACAGGAAAGCAAACATCTGATCAGAAAATGCAGATTGAAAAGGACAAGACAATTGCCTTAAAAGCAGTAGAGAAACGGACTAAAAAAACACAAGTTTGTCATTGGAAAAATAGCTCATTTTTATAATGTACTCTGGTATAAATCTTCTATAAATCGGTCAAAACTAGCCATGGTTACTTCCCTAGGAGAGAAAGCAAAAGGCATCTTCTACTTCCGTTTCTAGACAAGGGCTACTGTAATAGATTCCTTATGTATAAACTACATATATCTACCCTTCAACTTAATGGCATTTTGCTTTACTAAGTCCTGAGATTAAGAGCCATCTCACAGCATAATTGAGCAACAAAAGAAGTGTTGTCAGATGTTCAGCTCTTTTCTACTCAGACTGCAAAATACATCCTTGTGTGTAATAATTATCACAGCAAAGGCACAATGAAACAGCAACTTGTTTATCAAACTGAATAATCACCCTCTGGAGGAAGAACAAAGGTGTGTGTTTAGTCGTTTAGTCGTGTCCGACTCTTCGTGACCCCATGGACCAGAGCACGCCAGGCCCTCCTGTCTTCTACTGCCTCCCGGAGTTGTGTCAGGTTCATGTTGGTTGCTTCGCAGACACTGTCCAGCCATCTCATCCTCGGTCGTCCCCTTCTCCTCTTGCCATCACACCTTCCTAACATCAAGGTTTTTTCCAAGGACTCTTTTCTTCTCATGAGATGGCCAAAGTACTGGAGCCTCAGCTTCAGGATCTGTCCTTCAAGTGAGCATTCAGGGTTGATTTCCTTTAGAACTGATAGGTTTGTTCTCCTTGCAGTCCAGGGGATTCTCAAGAGCCTCCTCCAGCACCACAATTCAAAGGCATCAATTCTTCGGCGGTCTGCTTTCTTTATGGTCCAGCTCTCACTTCCATACATCATGACAGGAAAAACCATAGCTTTGACTATTCGGACTTTTGTTGGCAAGGTGATGTCTCTGCTTTTCAAGATGCTGTCAAGATTTGTCATCGCTTTCCTCCCAAGAAGAAGGCGCCTTTTAATTTCAGGGCTGCTGTCTCCATCTGCAGTGATCATGGAGCCCAGGAAGATAAAATTTGACACTGCCTCCATATCTTCCCCTTCTATTTCCCAGGAGGTGATGGGACCAGTGGCCATGATCTTAGTTTTTTTGATGTTGAGTTTCAGACCGTTTTTTGCACTCTCCTCTTTCACTCTCATTACAAGGTTCTTTAATTCCTCCTCACTTTCTGCCATCAGAGTGGTATCATCTGCATATCGGAGGTTGTTGATATTTCTTCCGGCAATCTTAATTCCGGCTTGGGTTTCTTCCAGTCCAGCCTTCCGCATGATGTATTCTGCATATAAGTTAAATAAGCTGGGGGACAATATACAGCCTTGCCGTACTCCTTTCCCAATTTTGAACCACTCAGTTGTTCCATGACCAGTTCTAACTGTTGCTTCCTGTCCCACATATAGGTTTCTCAGGAGACAGATAAAGTGGTCAGGCACCATTTCTTTAAGAACTTGCCATAGTTTGCTGTGGTCCACACAGTCAAAGGCTTTCGCATAGTCAATGAAGCAGAAGTAGATATTTTTCTGGAGCTCTCTGGCTTTCTCCATAATCCAGCGCAAGTTAGCAATTTGGTCTCGAGTTCCTCTGCCTCTTCGGAATCCAGCTTGTACTTCTGGGAGTTCTCGGTCCACATACTGCTGAAGCCTACCTTGTAGGATTTTGAGCATAACCTTGCTAGCGTGTGAAATGAGTGCAATTGTACGGTAGTTGGAGCATTCTTTGGCACTGCCTTTCTTTGGGATTGGGATGTAGACTGATCTTTTCCAATCCTCTGGCCACTGTTGAGTTTTCCAAACTTGCTGGCATATTGAATGTAGCACCTTAACAGCGTCATCTTTCAAGATTTTAAATAGTTCAACTGGAATGCCATCACCTCCACTGGCCTTGTTGTTAGCCAGGCTTTCTAAGGCCCACTTGACTTCGCTCTCCAGGATGTCTGGCTCAAGGTCAGCAACAAAGGTAGTAGCAAAATAATTATATCTATTGTATTTGAATCGATCGGATTATTTTTTGTTTTGCATGTTTCTGTCAGTCGCTTTGACTATCTCCAGTTCAAAAGAGAAATGCGGATTAAACATTTTGTTATAAGCCTGGCTTGACAACTGTGGACCTCCAGATGTTAGTAGAGTGCAACTTCCATCACCCTGATCATTGGTGATACTAGCTAGTGATGGTGCACATCTGGAGGTCTAAACATTCCCCGTATCTGCTAATATTCAAAATATCTGACTGGTTTCAGGTATGTATCTTTCAGACCAATTAGGTACAGTATGACTATGGTATCCACAGGGGATCAATTCCAAACCCCTTCGCAGCGTAGATGCTGAAAAACATAGATATGCAAACTTTATAGGTAGCATGGGCTCTGGTTCCCTCTAGTGGCCAGTTCTGGAAATATACCTTTGAGACGTCTGTTTCTCGATTTTTAAATGTAATATTTTCAAGCAGCAGAAAACTGAAACCGTAGGTACTGATCTCACAGATAAAGTAGTCCTACTGTATATGTGATGATGACCGGTCTGTGAAAAGTCATGAATGGGCCTGAATCCACACAGTTTTCATTCTGGACTCTTTATCGTAGTCTAAACACTGTGATTCTGGTAGCAGGGCTGATCACAGAGTAACTTACTTTTTCAAAGGGGAAAAATCTATTTCCTATAGTGTTGTTGATATCATTTATAGTTGTTGTAAAAGAGGTGGTCAAAATGTAGCCTCCCAGATGTTGAGTTGCATTCCTAGCCAGCATAGCCAAGGGTAAGGAATGCTGGTAACAGTGAACCAATTTTAATAGAGTTGCCTTCCAATATGGAAAGGTGTATTCTACTGGTTTTCATCTGGAGTAAGTGAATACAACAAACTGGAAATTGGGGATAAGGGGAAAATTGTTTGACTCATTTAATGTAAGGTCTTTTTTGTATTAGTAAACTGCCTGGAATGCTTTGGGCAGTATATAAACATTTATTAAATAGATAGATAGATTAATTGTGATTACCACAGCAAAAGCCAAAATGTCTCAGAAAGCATTATTCTATGACGGTTTGGTCATATTTCTTTTTCTCATGAAACATTGCAGACATTTTGGACTGGGAAAAGGTTGGAGATTTTTCTCCAAATAATTCCTGCCATTTTTTGTTATGCCTCTAATTTTCTTCATGTACCCCACATAGGATGGAAAATGGGGGTCAGGCTGCCAAATAAGAAATCAGTAGATATGATCAAAGATATTTTAATGGGCACTCCAGAGTTGGCATGGCTCCTTTTTTAAACTTGGGAAGAGAGATACCGAGGCAGATGGGCATCCTCCCATTTTTGTGGCACTCATCAACAATGCTTGGAACATCAAAAGCTCTAACATATGCTTAATAAAAGTGCCATGAAGTTCTCCATTTTTCAAGAAATTGTTCCATTTGAAGCACGTTTATGTTTGGCCTCTGAAAGAAGAGAGTGGGTTCTTAGATAGATAGCATGTCAGCTGCTGAGGAACTACAAGGCCATATGTTACCACTGCTGTACTTCTCAGCGTAGAAATAGAGCATGAAACATCCCTCTTCAGAGTCAGTAAGCAAAGGATAAATTATTTGATCAGTCTATGAAACATTTGAAAAACATCAAACCTGAGCCATAAAATGGTACTGGAGACAAACACAAATGCACAAAAACAAAACTTCAAAATAAAAAATTAAAGTAAATCCAGCAGCAAAGGAGAAGAATGTTAAGCAAGAGTGACTATTAGAAATTGTGGGATTTAAGGGCACTCAATCCCATAATTCAATGGGAACTAGCCAGGCTGAATTATGAGACTGGAAACTTTCAAATCAAGAGATAGAGCAGCTTCCTTACCTCCATGCTATTCTCACCCTGCTTATTTGAACCATTAGGGGGGGAAAAGTCCCAATGGGAGTCACAAGAATTCCTTGCAACAGGTGCATGGCAGAACAAGTTCCAATGGAGGCTACCTTCATACAGAGTGTATGGAAGCAGCCTCCTTCGGAACCTCTTGCCCCATCTACCTTTGCAAGTTACAGGAAATCCTCACCAATCTCACTGTGCAGCAGGGCATAATTCTAACAATTCATCAAAGCGCCATGGGAACAGCATGGAAGTCAGGGGGCTGCTCTACTTCCTGTCCGTTTAAGGACTTCTGGTCCCATAATTCAGCCTGGGGGATTCCCAGTGGATTATGGGACTGACAGTCCTTGAATTATAGAAATTGTATTCCTAGTGGCTGTTAGTTTGTTTACTTCTGTGTTGTGATGGCTAAAATCCTATTGCATAGTTAAACTTGTGGAAGGTAAACAGTGAAATTCAGAACCGCTTCTTCCTGGCAATTAATAGTTGAAATCCTGATGCTTAGCCCACTAGACTAGCCCCATTTGAAACAGTGGGAAATTGGTGAGTCAGCTCTTCTATAAGTTCAGTTGATTCAGTAGGCCTGCTCTCATGTCACAGTACATGAAGCGACAGGATTTTAGCCAACGGATCCTTGCTTGGATATTCAAATGTGCACAAGCCTATTGGACCAGTATGTACTGAGAAATCCGGGGGAGGGAAAGTTACATGACTTTGATCTAGCTAAATCATCTACACGGTCTATGTAAAAATAGAGTATATGCACGCTTATGGACTGCTTGATGTCTGAATTTACAGCAATGTTTCTTAGTTAGGTTGCAGATAGTGCATCATATATGTGTGTGCATGAACCTGCCTGCATTCCTGCACTTAGCTGCTCTAGTCAACTCCTGCTACTTTTGGATGCCAAATACAGACACAGTCAGGTTGTGTTATACTCAAAGCTAGCCAAATTATTTTGGAACATGAGTTATTTTGGAACATGAAATAGAAAACTCCACAAATCCCTTTTCCCATCTTTTGCTATTAAAAAAACCACCATAATAATATGTCAGACAACTAACAATTTGCTGACCTTTCATGTCATCCAAAATCTGATGACTGACACAGCTACCTCACTTGGTCTAACAAGTAGGGCCTGGCCTGTCTTTGTTGATGCCCACAGTTTTGTATTATTTAAAAGGTAACATAGATAGCATAATGTTTCACAAAATCATCTTTTCATACATGTTAAACTCCGTAGTTAATTAAGCAGAAATGCAACCAGAATTACAGATAACAATCTGTTAATTGCCACAAGGCTCTGGGATTTAAACTAACTTTTATGGGACCTTGACACCTATTCACTGAGGATGGCAATGCTTGGATCTGCCAAGAATAAAAGAGGAACTTTTGATATGTTCTCCCAGCTGGGCTTAGGATCAATACAATGGCTCTGTTTCTTAAGTCAGAGTAGCAGATGCTGATTTGCTATAAGTGATATAATGCCTACAAAATGGGGTTTTATACAGAAAGAGGGAAAGAGGGAAAATGAGACTCACTGCGGTATGACTTGTAGAAGAAAATATGTCTGCTTCTCTGGGTTAATTCATAACTTTTTATTGTGTGACTGGCAAAAAAAAAACACCCAACCCTACTTTAAAAAGAGATAACTGCTTTAGAAGCCATTTTGTCACTATCAGAACAGCAAATAAAAATTCAAAGTGAAATAATTCCTCTGGTAGTGGATAGCTTAGGTCTTCTTGGATTCTGTATTCTTTAAGTGTAAAACGATATTGACATTGATATAAAGGTTTCTGCTTTGCAAGAATAGGAAGGCAGCTGTTGAATGAGACCATTTCAGCAGAACCAAAGCTGATAAACATCTAAGCCATTAATTCTCCTCTTCTGAAACAATCTGCCTTCAGGGGATGATAACACCCCATGCTGCTTGGTGTATTTCCCCTTGGTTGGGTAAGAGTCTCCTCAGAATAGACAACAGGAACTCCAGAGAGCCGGGAGGGAGGTTATCACCCCATTTCCAAAGCCTGGAGAAGTTACTCTTTTGGAAGGTGGTTTCCTGTGCCACAAAATCAGGTAGGGACCACATGGGTTGCTCCCTCTTGCTTTGAGTAGCATGACTTTGTCAATGACACGTTGAACACTACTCATCCTGGCAGATGAACCGTCCACCCACAGAACCTCCATCCGGAATAGATTACAGTCCAGTTTATTGGCCATTATCCATTTCACTACTAATTCTAGTTATTTACTGTCACCTTCTTCTGCTTCACAGCTCAGATCTGTCATCTTGTAACTCCAGCAGTAGACTATGAAACAATATTTTGAACCCTGTCGATGAAATTCAACATTCTTACCAAGGCTTTCGTTGCTGGTTTAGAAGCACACGCCAAAGAAAGTTAAAAAATATCTGCCCACATACGTTAGGAATACCAATTTAGAAGCTTTCCTCCGGTAATTCTAATTCTAATTAGAACTCTTGGGGTAAATTCATAGTAAATAATCGTAGGTTTCACTAATAACTTCCTAGAGTGATTATAACAAGATTTTAATAATGTGGTTCATAGATTAATTATCATATAATTTAGACTCTCTAAGAGATGCCTTATAGCTATCATTTGAAAGAATAAGAAAATATCACAGTAATTACCGTGTGATTATACTGTAACATAATTCCTGGGCATTACACTAGTGTGACCTATTTTTTTGTTTGTTCTTCAGGTGCACCTTTCCTACTTAGGAATGGCAGTGCTTAAAGCAGAACTCCTGAAATCTTTTGTTATGGTTGTTTTTTTACATGGTAGACTTCCTGGCTATTTAATCCAGACATACAAAAAAAGAGCAGCAGCCACAGGTTATGCCTACAATCAAGACCAGCTGGATATCCTTGCATCTATTAAGGACATGGTAAAGGTAAAGGTAAAGGTTCCCCTTGACAATTTTTGTCCAGTCGTGTTCGACTCTAGGGGGCGGTGCTCATCCCCGTTTCCAAGCCATAGAGCCAGCGTTTTGTCCGAAGACAATCTTCCGTGGTCACATGGCCAGTGCGACTTAGACACGGAACGCTGTTACCTTCCCACCGAGGGGGTCCCTATTTATCTACTTGCATTTGCATGCTTTCGAACCGCTAGGTTGGCGGGAGCTGGGACAAGCGACAGGAGCTCACTCCGTCACGTGGATTCGATCTTACGACTGCTTGGTCTTCTGACCCTGCAGCACAGGCTTCTACGGTTTAGCCTGCAGCGCCACCACGTCCCATTAAGGACATGACTTGGCATCAACCTGTTCAAAACTATCATCATCATCCTCATTTTCGAACTCCAGAGCTGGAAAGGACCCTCTGGATCACTGAGTCCAGTCCAGTGGGGAATTAAATCTCAACCTCTGGCTCCACAGCCAGATCCATAAACTGCTGAGCTATCCAGCATTTCTGCCCTGTGGTATTCTGTTGCCTGAGACTTGCTCAAAACAAGGACCTAGAGATGACTATATGATATTATGACACAGGTCACCGAAAGCTTCTGCAAGCAATTTGAAATGGCAAAAAATACAATCATAACATATTTTTAAAAAACCAACAATTCACTGCCCTTTTGTGTCACTCAGCCTAACAGCAGGGCTGGTTCTGGTCTCATAGGGCAGGGGTCATCAACCCCCGGTCCGTGGCCCAGTGCCGGTCCGTGAGCTTGCTGGAACTGGGCCGCGGAGACAAGTCTCCGCCTCCCCCTGGGGGGGTGTTGCACTTGCTGAGGAGTGTGTTGCGGTCCTCACCATTCCCCCAGTGCCCCTCCCAGGAGAGCAGCACCACTTCCCTGCGGGGAAGTTGCCGTGGGGCAGCCCGCCCAGGAAGCACTGACGGCCCGCCACCAGCTTGGCACCGCCCCACCCAGGGCAACTGGCCGATCCTGCTGCTTCCTGCCTGGCCACCTCTTCCCAGAAAGGTGGGCTGGGCCGGGCTCCATCTGTGGAAGAGGTTCCAGGAGGGTGGTTTCCCCTCCTGCTGCCCTCCAGAGACCTCTTCTGCGGATGAGCAGCAGCGCCCTGTGTGGCCTGGCCCAGCCCACCTTTCCTGCCCGGGAAGCAGCAGGGAAGGGGCGCTGCTCTCCTGCGATGGGCACTGGGGGAATGGGTAGCAGGAGTGGGACACGCCCACCCATGAGCGCGGGGTGCCCCACCCGCCAACCGGTCCGCACATGGTGCTTGCCCTCTCAAATGGTCCGCAGACCGAAAAAGGTTGAGGACCACTGTCATAGGGGCATTTGATGTCTCCAAAGCATTGAGGACATCTCCGTGAATCCTCCGTATTCTGTTTTGTTACAGAAATACTGAAGGTGTCCGTGAAATCTGAGATCCCAGAACTGCTCCCTCTGTATTAAACTTAACGCAACAGACCACGAGGAGAATCTCACCAGAAGAGTCACAGTTGAGAAAGGCTATGGCCCTCCAGGTATTGCTGGAATGCACTTCCTGTGAACTTTAGCAGCCAGCATAATCAGTACTAAGGGGACGGTGGCTCAACCATCTCTGAAAAGGCACAGATTGCCAAACCTTGCAGGACCTTCTCAAATTGTTCAAATCATAATGTCAGAGCTTCATACCATATCTGTGATATCTCTAGTCAGGTTCACAATGCAAAAATGAAAAGAAAACATACAGTGCCCTCAATCAATCAATCAGTCCCTCCTAGCTGTGTCTCTGTCCACCCCCTTTATGTAAATCCCATGGCATTTCCTTCTAAAGGTTAGAACCATCAAGGAAACTTCAACTGTCTGGTCCCCAGTCACCTGTTACGTTTGTCAGACAAAACCCCAGGAATTGTCCCATAACACAGTGGGTAGATTGCAAAATAATTTGTGCAAAGCTTGTCATGTGAAAAATCTCTTCAGACCAAATAAATAGAGCTTTGATCTAATATTGAGAGAGAGAGAGAGAGAGAGAAGAGAATTGCCTGAGGCTGCACCATTTAAAGGGTTGGAATTATACTGCTCGGCAGCCTTGTTGCCTATGAGCCTTTGGGATCCTCTCAAAATGGTTGGCAGTTCTTTTGCAGTGTTTGTTGCACCCTTCAAATGCTGTAACAGATTGTTCAAATCGAGGTTCCTTGCTAACACTCCTGCATTCAGCATTGCCCATTTCATTCCAAACCTATCACACATTTTTAGACTTTTTTGGCAGCAAGACACCAAACAAGTTTGTAGCACATTCCAAAGGTGAAACTGGCATATTCAGTCTTAGGGTCTAATGAGCCAACAATGACTTTTTGGTCAAAACCTATACCTACATTTTGCTGTAGGTTTGCTGTGTTGTACAGCACAAACCCCACATTTTGCAGTCCTCTTCAAAACAGTGAAACTAGCATACCCAGTGTGGGGAAGTAGTATGGGGGGGATCATCCATTATGCTCAATGTATCCATTATGTGACCTTCCCAAGTGATGGCACTTGGGAGAAACACAGTGACCTGAAGAACAAGTCACCCTAGAGTAGGTTCATTGAATCAATGGGGATTTGGTGAGTCAACTCCTCCACGAGTTCCATTGATTCAGATGTGCCTTACTAAGTTATAACTATCGTAGGCCCATTTGAATCAATGGAATTCATGGACGAGTTGACTCACCAAATCCCCACTGATTCAATAAACCTACTCTAGGGTGACTTACTGTGCTAAACATCAAGATTTCAGCCAGTAAAAACAATAATTGTTTTGAACCTTATGCTGTTCGAAAGATATACAAGCTTGAATTCAAAGTTTTTTTTATGCCTCTGAATGAATCAGTTTTTCTGACCAATGGGTGTATTTATTTATCTAGCCAATAAAGCCAAAACATATTTTCAGTAGCTCATCTAGTTAACCCATTAAACACGAGTTTATTTTGCTGAATTAATCAACAGTTCAGCAAGCTAGGATTATAGCACAGGCATCCTTCAGTCTCGAGAGACTATGGTAACATGCTCTGAATCGAGGAGTGTCCTCTCCATAGCATGAAGCCCGGGTAAGGTAATATGGAGGATAGGCTGTTACCCAAGCAGCAGATCCCCCCTCTCCACATTGCTGAAATGGTCCAATGGAAAGGCAAGAGCCAATACAACTGGTTCCAGCAATGTCGCAGGAGTTGGCAGAACGACACATGCTGCCTTCGGGACTCCAGCTCCAGATTTTGCCTCAAGATTAACTCCTGAAGCCTTTTCCATGAGTGGATATAGCCATAAGGCAGTGGAGGTTTGAAATCGGAGTTTTCCTTCTCCTAGATGGGCTGCCTTCCATGGCTAACGAGCCCCATCTACCCAGCCTGCTCTTTAATAGTGTGAAAGTATGATCTAGGATTGGCACTGCATAACTAAACAGAAAGTAGGGCAACTTCAGATGATGGACTGAAAGCACTTTTTAAAAATGTTAATGAAGGAAGGAAGTGGGAGCAGGGCTGATTGGAAATGCAGAACTGGAGGCAGAGTGAAGCCCAGGGTTATACTAGACATTAAGTGGAGATTCTTTTGCCTCCTACGAAGAATTTCCCCAGAAATAGTATACATCTGGGCAATCAGACTTGCAAATTAAGTCCATGACTCAGCAGTAGTACTTGTGAAAAGGATTTAGGTGTCTTCAATAAACATGAATCAACAAGATAAACAGGAGTCAACAATGTGACATGGTGGTGGGGGAGAGGAAGCCAATTCCATGCTAAGCTGCATCAACAGAAATACAGTGTCCAGATCAAGGGGAGTAACAGTACCACTCTACTGGTTTTGCAGAGTTTTCAGTTTTTGGTTCAATTCCTCTAGCTGCACAGCAGAAGTGCAGGGATTCACAGATCAGAATAGGTTCAAGTTCCCCAGAGTAGCCCAGCTTGAAGTCCATTCCTTCTCATTAACTGGCACTTACTCTGAGACATGAGTGGTAGAAAGCCTTAAAAACTGTTCATTCACTTACAGATCAATAGCAAACTGACAGACATGACTGATTGCTTTTAGCAATAGGCTTCAGCAAACTAACTGCCAGTAGACAACAGAGAGGGAAAAAGAAAGACAAGCAGGGCTCTCTTTGAATTCAGAAGCAGGGAAGGAACAAGTGGTTAGTGCTGGATTGACAGTCACCCCAGCCCGGAAAGTCTCTTCCATCCACACCTACTAAAGGCAACATGCGAGGTTGTAAAAACTCCAACATAGTCAGACTTCACCTGGAATACTGTGTCTAGTTCTGGGTCCTGAAATTTAAGAAGCAGGATGGCAAGCTGGGGAAGGGGGCCAAGATGATAAATGTTCTGGAAACCAAAACTTACTAAGACTGATTTAGGGAATATAGCATGTTTAGCCCAGAGGAGAGAAGACCGAGAGGTGAAGTGATAGCTGCTTTCAAACATTTGAATGGTTGGCATGTGAAAGATGGAGCACGCTTGTTTCTGCCAGCTCCAGAGAGTAGCACTCAAAATAATGGATCCAAATGACAAGGGAGGCAATTTCAGCTAAACATTAGAAAGAATTTCTTGGCAGTAAAAGCTGCTCATCAGTGGAACAGATTGTCTTGGGAGGTGGTGGATTGTTCTTCATGGGTAGCTTTTAAGCAGAGGTTGGACAGTTGCCTTTTTTTGGGGGGGGGGGATCTCCTGCTTCTGCAGGAAGCAGGGTTTGATGACCCTTGGAGACCCTTCTTTTCTCACATTGTGTGAGAAAAGAAACAGTGATGTGTGCCTGTATGATTTAGTCTGTCTGTCTTCTTCTTCTTCTTCTGATACCCCTTCAACAAGGGTTCCCACAATGTTATGGGGCTGCCATGATGTGAGGGAAGCAGCCATTGCCATGTGGATCAAGTACTTCAGTTTCCTCAGACCACAACTGTAATACCTCAAAGTTGCACAACATCAAGTCAACACCTGGACACCAAACTCAGCAGTAACACCAGTCATCCAGTCAGTCTTCTCTGTTACAGTGAGATGTATCACATTTCTGTTTCAAGTATAATTTATTTTCATATTTAAATCTGTACATATAATTAAGTATCAACTTTTTTTACATAACTCTGATTTATTTTTTAACACATCCTTTTTCTTTGTACATAAGTGACCATAAGCCCCTGGTTGTATTTATATAAATCCTTCAGTTTATTACTATACATTGTATGAAGAACTATATTCCATTTCACGTCCTAGTAAATATTCATAGAGTTGAAGTGCATTCCTTTTTTTTCCTTATTGGTTCCTTGTTCTTTAAATGCATTTGTTATTTTCAAACTGCAAGCTAGTGTGGGAAAGGCCACTTTCTTTTCTTGCTTTATAGAAACACCTACATGCTGAATATTGATCTGTTCCAGAATTTACTTTTCCCAGAGTCTAGTTATTCTTATTTCCACCCAAATCTCCATCTTGTTTCACCTGTCACTGAATCATATTTCAGATATTACATTGGGGAAACATGCACAGGTGATGGAAATCAATCTGTTCAAAAGATAGCAAATATAACCAGTCAGTTCTACGTGCTTGAAGTCTCTGTTGTCAGCACTGAGCTGTCTGACAGGAAGCAGCTTATTACGTAGTCCAGCCTTGAAATTAATCCTGCTTCTAGTACTTTATGATTATCTCGTCACCATGTCTTCAGTTCAGTGCCTTTGTTGCTTGGCAGCAATGTGGTGTGTGTGGAACAGAATAAAGTCCATCCAATTTTCAATTAAAAAATAATAAGGTGTGCTGTGTTCTCTGTATTGTGTTTATTCAGGCAATATGTTCTGTAAGAGGCTGACAAAGTAATTACTTCCTGGAATGATGCTATGAACCATTGTTACTAGAAAACTTAAACCAGCCTGTCACTACAGTCCATTATACCGTGGATCACCAAGCGGGGAAAACAATATATGCAGCAGTGCAAAAGGTGCATTCACAGAGGTAGAATCATACAGTCTTAAAATAGCGGAGTAGGAAGGGGCCTCTAAGGCCATCAAGTCTACCCCCCCTACTTGTTGCAGGAATCCAAATCAAAGTGTATCTGACAGATGACTGTCTAATTTTTCCCTTGAATGCCTTCAGCACTGGCGCACTCCCTGTCTCCCGAAGTAATTGGTTTCGTTATCAGACTGCTGTAACACTTAGGACGTTTTTCCTGACATTCAATCAAAGTATGGCTTCCTGTAACTTGAGCCTATTATTACATCTCCTGCACTCTGCAGGATCCTGCCCCTCCTTTGCATGACAGCTGCGTTGAGAAATAGACAAGAAAGGCACCCTATCAAACTGTGCAGGGATTATTTTGGGCACCTAGGTAGGTACGGCCAGCTCTAGAGAGTAGGATTCAAAGTAACGGATCCAAATTACAAGGAGATGTAATTTGGATCAAGGCAATGTTAATTAAATGTAGAAGATAGGAAGAGCTTTCCTTCCACGCAGCTTGGTTAGCAGAAATTTGGTTGTATTTGAGCTGTTCTTTTTAAAAATTGAGTTAGTTGAACTGTGACTGTGTCCATCCTCATAATTAAAACATTAGCTTGGACAAGCTGCTGTATTTTGTACCCCAGTGGTGCCTTATCCATGACAGAAAACGAGATGCTGTTCTCCACCTCAGGCTACTCCTGGTCAGCCTCATCCTGCCTGCTTCTTACCACTGACTGAGACTCAGGACCCTGTCTCTAGCCTCCTTCGGTTATGTTGTGTGTGTGCATGAATGCCTGCCTGCCTGCCTGTGGGTATGAGTGTTCCCCTTTAACCAAGCTCTGCTTGTCACTTCGAGTTTTGCTCACCCATCCTCTCTGCCTTCTGCCCCACCGACTTCGACAGGCTCCAGCCGCTAATGTTTAAATGACAGATACTTCCAAACCTGACTTTACTAGGTTTGGAATACTGCACGATTGATGAACTAGAGCTAATGCTATGGCTCCACATCTTTCTTTTACTTTACAACCTACCTTCCTGTTAGAATTATGTTGTATTTGTACTAGTGAGTTCACTGGGCCTAGTGCTAAGCCTGTAGCGGCTCGGAATAAGAAAAACTGGAGTGGGGGGGATTAATCCGAGATTAACAATCTGCATGTAGATCTAGAAAAGGGAAAACATACTCTGGTCTCTATGAGATCAAACAAACAAAGAAACAAGCAAACAAAGAAAGAAAATCACAAGAAACAAAAATACTGTTGCATCTTATAGACTAATTGCTGTATATTAATGTGAGGTCTTGTGGACCAAGACCACTTCCTCATGTCCCTATGATTATCTCCTTGTCCATTTCTTGACCCCTATTGTTCACAGCACTCGTTACTTGGTATTATTTCACTAAAAAGCCTTCAAGACATGTGGGGAATTTTAGAATTACTGTTCTCCAGAGAGCAGAAATGTGGGCTCTAATCACCTAGATTTAGGCAATAGACTTCACATGATGTGTGCTAGGGAAAAGGGAAGGGATTATGTATTACATTAAGGAATTATATAGTAGGCATTATGTATTATCCTTGTTTTCCAAGATTTTGAAACTTTGTTTTTCAACACTGTTGGGTTCCCTGTATACTTGGCTTAAAAATACAAGACTTTAGAGACAATAACAATGATGGGATGTTTCTCTAACTGCTTCTTGCAACAGTGCCTTCCTGATGCATAGAATTCAAGGGGAATATACATGAAGTATCCAGTTTGAGACACATTTGAATTCTCATTGCTAATTTGTTCTACGTTTCTGAAATCTTTCGAAGAGGCAGTCAGGTTTCAGAGCCTCTTCGATATCAGATCTGACCAGGTAGTTGAGGGATCCCACAAGGGTTTTCTCCCTAAAGTTGTTTGGTTTAGGTTTTGTTTGTTTCTTGTTTTTAAATCTACAAATATCAGGATTTCTTCCAGCAAGCTCATCCTTCCTTCTTTGTGCTCAGTAGCCCCATTTTGCTCTCAGTCCTGTTAATACTCAACTGAATTTGCTAATGGATTAATTAGTATTGGTCCAATTCTGAGATGTGTTTCTACTGTTACCTATTTCTTGTTATTTCAGCCTTGCAGTTCAATTGTTGATTTTATTTTTACTCTTGCTGAATTGGTCCTTGTATATTTGCAGTAGGCATCCTTCAGTCTCAAGAGACTGTGGTAACGTGCTCTGAATAGAGAGAGGTCTTGGAACAGCATCTAGTGTTGCTGAAAAGTCAATTCAAGAGTGACAGTCCCTTCCACACGGAAGACAAATACAACCTGTCCCCTGTCCAGCTCCCTGATTTGGCTGGTTTTGGGACTGTGTCTTTGCCTTGGCCTGCTGGACAAGGGTCTCTTCAAATTGGGAGAGGCCATGATGCACTGCCTGCCTCCAGGGTGAATGCTCAGATGTCAAGGTTTCCCATCTGTTGAGGTCCATTCCTAAGGCCTTCAGATCGTGCTTGCAGATATCCTTGTATCACAGCTGTGGTCTCCCCCGGGGTGCTTTCCCTACACTAATTCTCCATATAGGAGATCTTTTGGAATCTAACCACATGCCTGAGCCAGGCTAGACATCGCTGTTTCAGTAATGTATACATGCTAAAAATTCCAGCTCGTTCTAGGACAACTCTAGAAATTTGTCCTGCCAGGTGATACCAAAAATGTGTCAGAGACAATGCATATTGAAGGTGTTCAGCTTCCTCTCCTGCCGTGCACAAGGGTCCAGGACTCACTGCAGTACAGGAGTACCATACTCAGGACACAGGCTCTATAGACCTGGATCATGGTATATGTTGTCAGCTTCTTATTAAGCCATACTCTCTTTGTAAGTCTAGAGAATATGGTAGCTGCTTTGCCAATGTATTTATCCAGCTCAACATCTAGAGATAGAGAGTCAGAGATTGTTGAGCCGAGGTACATGAAATTGTGAACAACCTCCAATTCTTGCGTGGAGATGGTAATAAAGGGAGGTGAGTCCATGCCCTGGCCCATGACTTGTGTTTTCTTCAAGCTGATTGTTAGTCCAAAATCTTGGCAGACCTTGCTAAAACTATTCATAAGTTGTTAGATCTCTTCAGCAGAATGGGCAACAACAGCTGCATCATTGGTGAAGAGGAAGTCCCGCATGCATTTCAGATGGACTTTGGTCTTCACTCTCAATCTAGAGAGATTAAAGAGCTTTCCATTTGTTCTAATCCAGAGATAGACAACTTCTGTTGCAGTTCCAAGAGTGTGCTTCAGCATGACAGCAAAAAAGATCCCAAACAGAGTCAGCGCAAGGATACAGCCCTGTTTCACTCTGCTTCGGATGTCAAAGGGATCTGATGTTGAGCCATCAAAAACTATAGTGCCTTTCCTTCTCTCATGGAAGGTCCTGATGATGTTAAGGAGTCAAGGTGGACATCCAATCTTCGGAAGTATTTTAAAAAGGCCATCCCTGCTAACCAAATCAAAGGCTTTTGTGGGATCAATGAAGGCCACAAAGAGTGGCTGCTGTTGTTCCCTACATTTCTCCTGCAACTGTCTGACGGAGAATACCATGTCAGTGGTGGATCTATTAGCTTGAAATCCACACTGTGATTCTGGATAGACTCTGTCTGCAAGCACCTGGAGGCTCTTCAGCACAACAAGGGCAAGCAGCTTCCCTACAATGCTAAGAGAAGAGAGATGCCATGGTAGCTATTGCAGTCGCCCATGTTGCCTTTGTTCTTGTACAATGTGATGATGTTTGCATCCTTCACGTCCTGTGGTACTCCACCTTCTCTCCAGCAAAGACAAAATATATCATACAGCTCAGTGGTGTTGATCTCTTTATAGGACTTCAGCACTTCGACAGGGAAGTTATCCTTCCCAGTGCCTTGCTGGGGGCAAGGGAATCCAAGGCCGCTTTTATTTCTGCTAAGGTTGGTTCGCTGTCCAACTCTTCCAAGACAGGCAGGCACTCAATGTTATTTAATGCCTATTTGGTTACTACATTCTCTCTAGAATATAGCTCAGAGTAGTGCTGCACCCAGCATTCCATTTGCTGTGCTCGGTCCGGAATGATCACGCCTGTAGCAGACTTTAAGGGAGCAGATTTCTTCTGTATTGGACCTAAAGTCTGCTTGATAGCATCATACATTCCCTAGATGTTACCTGTGTCCACTGCTATCTGTATCTGAGAGCAGAGCTGAAGCCAATAATTGTTGGAACAACTCCTGGCAGCCTGTTGGACTTTGCTACGAGCAACTCGAAGAACCTGCAGGTTGTGCTCACTAGGCTTTGTATGCTGCTAGAGGTGTCTGCTTTTTTCCTCGATGGCTGGCATCAGCTCCTCCGAATGGGCTTCGAACCAGTCTGCCGTCTTTTTGGTCTTCTTACCAAATGTGGACAAGGTGGTGTTATAAACACCATGTATTTAACTTTCTAGCTCAAAATGTGGGTCTTTACATATTTTCCCCTACAACAGAACTCAAAAGGTGTACATGAATTCCAAACCTCTGGCAGCTTAGCTTTAGCAAGGTTGCTGCATAATTTGATTTCAGCCCAAGCCTTGGGAATACTGCTTCTAATCTTCTTCTTTCCTATGTATTTTTTTCCTTTCTTTTCCTTGCAACATCTTGCATTAATATCAGAGAAAGATAAGAAACAATGACGTGTTTTCCTTCCACTATTCACTCTAATCTTGTGGGAACTTCTCAAATGTACAGATAGTTTGACAGAATTCAAAACAACACTTCTTCCTGAGTGGGAATATAAGCTTTGGTCCTAAAGGTTATGCCTTGTTGTGCCCCAAAGGTTCAAAACCTACTATCTCTTCTAAAAGGAAAAAGGAGAGGAGGAGGAGGAGGAGGAGGAGGAGGAGAATTAAGGGCATTGTGCTATACATCACTGGGGAAAAGGCAAAATATAAATGCAGCTAATTATAAGTACTTCTTGGCCATGTCTTATTATTACTACTACTAACAGGAGAGGTTGTAGAAGTAGGAGTACGTGTAACAGCGAGGGGTCAGTGTTACTTTTCATTTCTTAATTTTGTCCTTACTCTGTTTACTAGATTTTGATTACTTGAATATAACAGAATGGATGGATCTCATGTATTATGTTTCACTATTTTTATTTCACTTGAATATATTGATTTTCTCTTCAATCCTCCCACACCTTTTAGACATGATGCATCATGAAAGATCAGTGTTTACTGTGAGCCCCCATGGACACAGTCGGGCTGTGGGAAAGTAGCATATAAATTAACCAGATGATGATACAGACGTAATGATATGCAATCTCTTATGAGAGACAAATGAAGGAGAAGGGGGAGATTTAGAACAGAATAAACAGAGTTGCAGTGATGCTTACAAGCCTAGAGGAGGAGCAAAAAGCAATGGCTTTCTTGTGCTTTCCAAACACAACCACATCATCAGGTTCAGATTATGAACATGGATGTGCTTTCAAGACACCACTTAGGTCTCCCTGAACTATGTAAAAAAACAGATGGAAATGGTCTCCAGTTATTATAAATAGACCTTGGTGAGGAAGTGAATTCTGTTATGACTATATGCATGCCTTGTTTGGCTGTAATAATAATTATAGTGCCATCAAGCCAATGTTGATTTACAGAAACCTTTCTCAGCTTTTTCTAACTATAGAGTACTCAGAAGTACATAACAAGTGCTCTGGCACCGACCCTCTCTCTGGGTTCTCCTGAGCCGTATCAGGGGATACTTGCAACTTTTCTCCCACCCTGCAGCAAACTGGCACCCACTCAACACATCTACCAACCCTTTCTTTGACTTTTTCCTGGCTGCATATATAAGAATCCTATCCCATCTGGGGAATCTCTGAGAAAGTTCAGTTGGGGTTTCAGTTGCTTCACCCTGACCCTTGGGCAAAGCCCGACTGTGTTGTGGGCTTTCAGCTGCACCTCCGTCCCTCCCCCTTCCACTACTTTCACTCTTGTTCTGGGGCATCAGACTCCTCTGGGTTCTGAACCATTAAAGGATTCGCAGAGATGGGACCAGGAAGGAAGGGAGGGAGGGAGGGAGCGGGAGCTGTGGACTGGAATGCAATTAGTAGGAACAGTGAACTCCTGAAGCCATCTGCAGCCCCTATGTGAACACTGTTTACAATTTCAGCTGTAATACAGACTAGAAATCAAAGAGAAACTCCTCTGATTCAGTTCTACAAAGTAGCCATGCCCATGATTCGGGTGAGGCAACTGGCTCGGGGAGCAAATACTTGGGGATGGCAGTGAAGCCTTCCCGGATTCTTCTTGTGTCCGTCTCCCAGCCCACCATTTCCATTTCTTGACTATATATCCCATGTGGCCTGTGTTAGATCCAGCCCCATCCCAACCTTCCTCTCTCAAGTATAGCCAGTTGCAGTATGTTTAGTGGCGGATCAGTTGTCCTCTGCACATGGAATCTGGGTGCCATTTCCACCATTGTCTCAAGAAACTAATTGTCATATTTCAGCCTTGGGTGGTTGATCTGGTTAGCTATTTTGCCACAACAGGGAAGAGTTTCATGAGGAACAATGGGTTTACATTAAAGACACCCTGTGCATATTCTAAGTAGGTGATGTTGTACTCTAGATGGATTGACATAGATCAACTAGAGAAATTAAGCACAAGGGGCAGATCTTAAAGTAGGAATGGATAACTGTGACCCTGTGGTTTTTTTTAGAAACCCTACAACTCTTGG
The DNA here is from genome assembly GCF_051106095.1 of Pogona vitticeps. NCBI lineage: Eukaryota > Metazoa > Chordata > Lepidosauria > Squamata > Agamidae > Pogona > Pogona vitticeps. The sequence goes on along the minus strand of NC_135783.1, from coordinate 26,091,088 downwards.
GTCCGATGTTGATCTACAATTCCAGATGTTTTTGCCTACAACCCCACCACTGTCTATACTGGTTTATGCCGGCTAGGACTGCTGAGAGTTGTATACCAAAAACACCTAGAGTGCCACAGTCATTCACTTCTGCACTGAAGAATGTATCTATACACACCTATGAATGTAACCTTGTCAGCAGCTGCTGCAGGTTCTGAAACTCTGAAGGTGAGTCAGGATGACCAAACATTTCAGCTACTGAGAGCTAGTCCATATTGCTCAAAGGAGTAGACGATGATGAGACAGAATTCCCAGAGCATGTTTCTTCAACAATGAGTTAGACCCACAGTCAAGCAAAAGTGGGTAACCCCAACATATCAGAGATGCTACAGTTGTTGGACATTCAATAAACTGAAATATTAGGAGTAGTTTTTTTTTAATTCTTGGTCTGTTTATTATATTTCTAGTTATTTCTAAAATCAGGATCAAAGGCCATTTTAAGAGGAAATTATTTATCTGAAAAATGGTCTGACAAAGAAGGCGTCTGCTGGGACTGTGTCACTTGCTCCAAGGCAACACAGGAGACGTGGCTCTACTTGCAGGAGACACACAGTGGAGGATCTAACTCCTTAAGCCACTGAACTGTCCAGTCAGACATTCTCTCTAGAGAACCCTAATTACCTGTCTCTACCTCTGTTGCCTCCTATAAGTACAGTGGTGCCTCGCAAGATGATGTTAATTTGTTCCGTGAAAAATGTCATCTTGTGAAAACATCGTCTTGCGAAACATGGTTCTCCACTGGAATGCACTGAAATCTAATTAAGGCGTTCCAATGGGGGAAAAAATCATCTTGCGAAAATTGTCCATAGAAAACATTGTCTTGCGAAACGCAGTTCCCCATTGGAATGCATTGAAATCTATTTAATGTGTTCCAATGTGGAAAAATCGTTGTCTTGAGAAAATCATCCATAGAAAACATTGTCTTGCGAAGTGCCACAGCGATCACAAAAACCAATCGTCTCGCAGATTAATTGTCCCGCAAGGCATAGTACTGTAACTGTACATAGTTACTTTTATCAGCATAGGTACACTCTTCTGCACTTTGTCACTTATGTCACACATTTCCTAATTGTTATGATTGTTCTTTCTTGCTATTCTAGTTTACATGATAACAATGAAAAAAACTTTTTTTGCAATTGAAACAAAGGAGAGGGAGGGAGTAATCCAAGCAGCAAGATCTAATATTCCTGAAAGAAAGTGAAAGGAAAGAAGCTGAAAGTTTCCCCCACCCTGCTTGTCCCCCGGCAGATCAGCTTGCATCATTTCCCATGTATCATTCTGTCCTTGTAATCTCTGGTGGCCACAAGGAACATGCAGCAGCATATTCAAAGTGCATTGAAATGATGAAGCCTTTCATCTTTTGTAGCAAGGAAGAAAGATCAAGGTGAAATCCTGCAGAGGAGCGGCAGGAGTGAACATTATAGCCATGGATGAGAGCACAGATCAGATCAGCTTGCTTCCAAAGCTCCAGATGTACAAGGAAAGGCTGACATCATTATGGGATTAAGTAAAACAGCAGTCTCCTTACTGATGGCTGTCAGCATGGCTGCAACAGAAAAGGCAGTGTGAATGGTCTCTTTTAGCATGCCAGCACCCAAAATGCTCCAGTTTTTCAGCAGCAGTCTGCAGTCCTCATCACACTATATGTTGCCAATAAGGTCCCCCCACTGTTGCACACCATATTTCCAACATGATGCATGTGAAATAGGATCGCTGAGCACTAGATACAATTTGCATCTGCATTTTTAATTTGTAATTTAATTTGGGGGACCAAAAACAACCTTTCTTTTAAGAAGACTCTTTGTATATGAATTTCAGCATCCAACAACCCAAGAAATTTATTTTCACATTAAAAAAAAACATTTAATTATATATGATTGGATTTGTAGTGCAATGGTTTTGTGGGGAGGGGAGAGCATTGTTTATCACACTACCCAGCAAATCTTATAAAAGAACTCTAATTTCTGACATGAAAATATAGTTTCCCCTTAGAAATCCAAAAGTCTTTTTCTTCTCTTCTTCTCATATTCCTCACATATACACTGACCTATTTAAATCTAGTTTTTAAATGATGCATGCTGTAGTCCAACCTACTTAGAGAATACCTGGTTGAGGAAAGATGTCTTGCATGGTTGGCTCAACTCTCTGGCCAAAATCCTGTTGCTTAATGTAGTAAATCACACTAGAATAGACCTGTTGAATCAATGAGGATTTTGTAAGTCAACTCTTCTGTAGGTTCCATGGATTCAAATAGGCCTGCTTGAACTGTGACCCACTGGAACCAAAGGAGGAGTTGATTCACTAAATTCCCATTGATTTTGTGGAGCTACTCTAGTGTGATTTACTATGCTAAATATCAGAATTTTGGCCACTGTCCATCATTACTGTTTTCTGCACAGCACAGCTATAATATTCCAAATTCTTTCGTGACATGGAAGTGCCAACTCCGTATGTTCCTACATTGAGAATAAGGTCCTGTGATGATGCATGAGATATAACATGTAGGACACATACATGAGATATGTCTTAGCATGACATGTGGGTCATGTCACAACATGGTATGCTGATGCATTGGACACGTGTGCTGGTGATTTTGCTGCTGGGACCCATGCACGTAATTTGAGCAAATGTAGCATGTGACTTGGTCAGATCCAAGCAACAGGATACCAGATTAAAAGGAAGGGAACCTTCCCAGCTGGAACACATTTTGACATTCATGTTTACATGTTTCTGCAAGCTCAGAAAGCACGTACTATAGTATGTGTTGCTGATTTATTCAACGATTCCTATTGAATGGGGAAAGAAAAATAAATAACATGGAGGCGAGAAGACTCTGGAGTGAAAGAAAATGAGCAAGAGAGCAGAAAACTAATTTTACATTGGCAAGCTGTTTTTGGAATCAAATCACACTTTGCTATTACTTCTTGTGAAGAGTTGGGTGAGAGCCAGGATTGAAAAAAACAATGCCTGCATAAAGATGAGGCGGGGAAGCCCTTTGGACAGGGTTTCTTATTGTGCCAAGCTCTTAATTACTGCAGTGTGACAATAACAGAGTTGCGGTCTTGTAATCCATCACAGCCTGCAGGAGATATAAGAACTCTTCACTTGGCGAGATTGGGGAAAGGGTTATCTGATGGCGGGGGAGGTTTTCATTAGGGAAATGAATAGCAAGGGAAGGGCAACCGGGTGGAGGGGGGGGATTGGTGCCAGTATCCATTTCTTTGATAACCAGCAAATGCTTGACAGGTTGCTTCTCTTATGTACTATAGGAGAAGCCAAGTATGCGGGTTGGAGGAAAGATGCAACCTCTGCATGTCCCCAGCTAACACTACCAGACTGCGTATTTTCAGGACTTAAATGTCCAAGGTTATGGGGCCCTTGGCTTGGCTGAAAAACTGAAACACCTGAAGCAATAAAAGCAGACCCTCTGTCAGAATCTGGACGTGTTACTTTTTTTCAGGCAATACTTGCCAGAATTCTCCCATGTAGTGGCTGTGATGGGCAGGGAATTCTGGGAATTGTAGTCCAATTAAAAAGCAGTGTTCCCAAGCTTTACTCTCTCTAAATTCAGCCTCTCAGGTATCTGTCTTCTGCAGTTTCATATTCCACCACTTGGGCTATTGGGAAAAGGCCACATGCTGATGAATCACCTTGATACTGAGCTAAGATATGAAGGATCTCATCTTGTATCCATTCTAAGTCACGGTGGCCATTAGTTTGCCTTAGATACTGTTGCAGTGTTTTGAATTTCTAATAACATTCCTATTTGATACACAGTAAAATTACAAGGAATTACAGAGAAGAATAGCTACAAGTTCCCCAGATAGCCCACCCCTTTCTCATTAACTGGCACTTAAGGTCGCAATAGCTCATTCTGAGACATTTGTAGGAGAAACAATAAAAAATTTTCATTGCATACAGTTGTGAACAGATCAACAGCAAACAAACAACCACAAACTACTTCCAACAGACTGAAAAGAGAGCAAAAGCACTCAGCAGAGAGGCAGGGCCCTCTTTGAATTTAGAGGTGGGAAGGAACGATTGGTTAGTGCTGGACAGATTGACAGTCACCCCAGCCCAGAAAAGTCAATCCCAGTCATTCAAACTACAGACAACATGTGAGGTTTTAAAAACTCCAACATATACATCATGCCAGGAGGAGAGGAAAGAAACAACGCAGTAGCATCTTCCAGGGACTGGACATGGCTTGAGAAAGTTACTTTTTTGAACTATAGCTCCCAGAATTTTCCAACCAACATGGCCAGTGAGTGTAAATAAAACATGCTTGTCATGTCATTTCCTCTGTTCGCTTGAGTTCTGTGAAATGCCACCATTTTCTCTGAGTACAACAATGCAATTATTTGCTTTTTAATTATTTGCATTTCCTTAATATTCATTTTCTCACACAGCAAATGGATATATGCACGATTTTACCTACCATACAAGCAAGTAATTGTATGATTATATACAGAGTCTTTAATATTTGTAAATTTCCTTGCCATGGACTCTGTATTGTGCAACTATTTTCTCCAAGGGCAGGCCCCACATAGGCATGGTATCTGCTAAGAGTCCCAGTGCCAGCAATGATCCATGGCTTGATGTGTTTACAAGAAGCAGGCTCTATAGTGTATGTTGTCTGAGCATGTGAGATCTCCATGGCTTCTCAGGCTGTCACTGGCTAATTAAAACTGCCTGGCATTGCTGAGGTATGCCAGTAGGAAAGGTGGGCCTTATCTCTTGAACTTCTTTCTGTCTCCATTCAGTGATTCATTGTATCTTCCTCATTATTTTGAGACTTGTGCCTAATGTACATAGAATAGGTCTTTCTTTCTTTCTTTCTTTCTTTCTTTCTTTCTTTCTTTCTTTCTTTCTTTCTTTCTCTTCTGATGCACCTTTCAAACTTTTTGGAGAGGAAGGTTTGTCTACTGTGTCATTAACCTGCTTCTTTTAAAATACTGCATATGTTTGTCATTTGAAGAAACTTTAATTTATATCTGTCAATTTATTTGGCCTTCTGGGACATTGCTACTGAGACAGGTTTTGTCCAAGATTAAAGAATGATTCCCTCATTTACTGTAACTCTCAGTGATGTCTTTAACCCTCAGCGAAGGTCTGAGAATTTCCTAACTCAGATTCAGTTGGACTGAAGGGATGGTGGTGATGAAGTGGATGTTTTGTGTGGAAAAAAATCCTGTTGGAACAGGGAGATTGGAACCAAGAGCAAAGGGTTGGTTCTTAAGAGTGGCTACTTTTCAAAGATTTGGAACTGGCGTTTGGAAAAAGAAAATGGCTTTTATGTTGGTTATAAAATAAAATATTTTCCTTTGGATTGCCCAGAGATAAGAGATCCACTTAAGTGGGGTCTCGACTTACGAACGGCTTGACATACAAACGTTTCGACTTACGAACCGCTCTCATAGGAATATATGGACTCGACTAACGAACTTAGATTCGAGTTACGAACTCTTTTTCCCCCTTTTTTTAAAAGCTAAATCATCTTAGGTTAAAAGGAAAAAAGAAAAAATATCTCCCTCTAGTGGCAGAAGGCAGAATAGCAGCTTCCCATTAGTTTCTATGGACGAAAAGAGCAGATACGGATTAAATGGTTTTCAATGCATTCCTATGGGAAATGCAGATTTGACTTAAGAACTTTTCGACCTGAGAACTGCCTTCCAATACGGATTAAGTTCGTAAGTCGAGACCCCACTGTACATCAGTGAGAATCTGAGTGTCCTTTATTCTTTAAATGCCTAATGAGAATATTACCACAAGTTTAACAGGCTAAGCAGAACGACTACATGAATGGCTCTTTAACTTTGACTTGAGTAGATTCTCCCTCATTAATGATATTTTAAAAACAGACTTACCATGTAACTTTCTTATCCTGGCTGAAGAATGCTGTTCAGCAAAAGAGCTTACAAAATATCTCTTGAAGAAGTGTCCTGTTTACCAGTGGCTCAGAAACTGGCAGTTCGTTATGATGTGGCTTTCATGCATGCCCTGATAAGTGTTTTATGACTTCTGAAATATTTATGGCTCTGGAAAATAAAACACACTCTGCCTATAACGTGTGATAATTCTGCCAGTGTAAAAATTAACGTGAACAAACCTAGGTATACGATTGACACTGATGAGAACTGCTATCAAACCACAGGGACACACAGGAAGGGTGCTTCCACCAGGCTGCAGGAGAAGGAAGGCCGAGTCTGTGTAGAGTTCTTGTCATCAGTCTCACTGGGATCAGAGCCTTGAAAAGTTACTTTTTTTCCCTTGACTTCCCAGAATCCCTCAGATCGTCTGCTCATTTTAGGAGCAGTTATTCAAAACAGTATTAAGCTCCATCTGGGTACAACTGTAATTGTTTCCTCCTCATCCAGAACGGTGCCCAGTCACAGTCATTCTGTTTGGTTACAACAGAGGAAGAGATGAGAGCAGGAACAAACCCACACACCTGAAGAAACACACACCACCACGTTAGTACAGGAAAAGATAATGGGCCACATGGTTTCACCTCCCCGCAAATGTCTGTACAGTGTCCTTTGTACCGATGTATTCTCCACTCTCTATGTCTTTCTCTTTTAAGTATTGTGTCTCTTCACCTGTATGCTGAGCAGGGAGCCTTGGGGCAAATTGATTAGAGCTTGCATGTCAAAGTATGTCATTTTGTATGAGTAAAGTGTTAAAAGGATTAAGGGGTTTAGACCAATTGTGACTCTGGAAACGTGAGATGTGATCGGAGGCTTGAATAGCCATGCATACCTGTTAGAGGTTACTTCTGCTTTTTATCACTGCTGAAACTATTGCAGAGCTCTGAATTTTGGATAAAGTCCTCTAGCTGCACAGGAGAAGTGCAGGTACTAACAGAGCAGAATAAGCTTCAGGTCTACCCAGAGTAGACCACCCTTTTTGTCTCATCACTTAGAGTTTCAATAACTCATTCTGAGACACTGGTAAGAGAAAGAATAAAAGCTTTCATTTACTCACAGTTTTAAACAGATCAAAAACAGGATAATGTACGAAAATTGACTGCTTACAACAACAAGCCAGCAGACTACTGCAGAAAACCTTCTAGCAGCACTAACTGCACTAACTGCTGGCAGACTGAAAAGGGAGGGGAAAAGGCATTTAAGCAGTTGAAATCCGAGGTAGGGAAGGAACAATTGGTTACTGTGGGATTGATTGACAGTCAGCCCAGCCCAGAAAGGTCCCTTCCAGCCAAACCTTCTAAAGGCAGCATGTGAGGTTGCAATAACTTCCAACAGACACAGTGTTCATTTCAAACTGAATAAAGATTCCTATGAGTCGTACCACTCAAACCCACAACAATCTTACACACATCTTTATCATAGTATTCAGTGGGCTTGTTCTCCCTAGAAAATTTTCTTAGGAATGCAGTTTTGGTTTACAGTTGACATTGAGTTCAAATACAGTATTACATCAGCATTTAGGTTGCAAGGTGCATTTTGAGGAACTACTATCTTTCAGCTTCACCCACTCCAGTCTGTAAAACAGGGGAAGTAATGTCGGTGCACCTCACAGAATTTTAGAAACAATTGCAAAGATGATGTCTGAGGAACACTTCCCATGCCTGGAAATTATGAAGTATTTGCAATTAGTATGCAGATACACCAGTGATTAGTATCTGATCTCTGAAATGTATGCTGCTACTGCTTAGAGAAGGAGGGTACAGATCTTGCCTTAGATGAAGAATGAGTTTAATCAGAGGAGCACCTGGAAACGTCAGCAGGGCTGGCACTGTCCTAACACAGCAGCAATAATTTCTCTTTTTCAGTACTTTATGGAGAATTTTTCAGCATGAAATACTTAAGGGTCTCATCTCAGGGAGAAAAATATGTACGCCTTAATGACTCCTGCTCTGTGCTTCTCCTTTCAGCCTCTTTGCATACACATCCAATGTTTAAGCTTTGATTAGACAAATTAAAATTAGTGCATGGAAAGGTATGGAGAGATTAAGAAAGTTATTTGGTAAAGAAAAGATACTGAGATGGACTGGAACTCCTGGCACTGTGGTTTTGATGTGCAAACTGTTAGCTCTCCCTCCTTCTAGTTGTTGGTAAACAAGAGGTGTTTGCCAGCAGAGATGTGAAAATTGTTCTGTCTTGTTTTTATGGCATCCCTCTGAACCTCTTCTGTATTTTCTTCCTGCCCTTGTGTTTACAACAAGATGCAAATTTGCAGGACTTTGCTTCCCCAGCACAATCTTGTGGGGATTCATGTGTGTTTTGATTAGCAGCTATTCCCATCAATGTGCTTGTTTTCTTCTCATTTTTTCTTGATGTATGCCTTTTTGTACACATTTTCCCCATCAGAAGCATTTTTGTGTGCATGTTTCAGATACCATTTCTACTCATTTATTTGTGAATAATTCAAAAAAGGGGGGGAAGGATATGGGGAGGCATCTGCCACTTGAGGTTTCTTTGTAATGATGGGAAATGAAGAGATATGCAAACACTGTTGGTAATAATTTTGCAGAACACAAATTAGGTACCTTTGCAAAAACATTTGGTTAATGCAAATTTCTTTTCTAACCTGACTTACTACCCTGTTTCCCTGAAAATAAGCCCTAACCTGAAAATAAGCCCTAGTATGATTTTTCAGGAGGCTTGTAATATATGCCCTACCCCAAAAATAAGCCCTAGTTAAGTGAAAGCCCGCCCTCCACCATTGTGCAGCAACCAGAAGAAAATGATATGACTGTATTTTAATAAACGTTGATTGTACATGAAAAAAAAATCCCCTGAAAATAAGCCCTAGTGCGTTTTTGAGCAAAAATTAATATAAGACTGGGCTGACTGTTCTACAAGCTAGTTTTCTGAGGTCCTCCACTCAGAAATGGGGTTGCCATTAAAAGTAAGGTAGGTGACAACAATCTGGGATGTGGCTCAAAAGATACAAACCTTCTTGTCACAAGACACCAGGCTCATGGTGTTTCTGTTGCAAACTGACTTCTTTTTCAATACCAGTGCTAAGAACACTGCTAAAACTTCTGCTGGAGTCCTCTCTAATATTAGGTGCCAAATTGATTCAAAAGGCTTATTCCTGATCCTCTCTGGGGCCAAGCAGATCTCAGAAAGGTGATGGAAACTGAGTATTCTCGGAGGAGAAAAGAACAGGACAAAGTAAATGCAGATTCATTATTACATCAAAAGGAAAGCAAAGAAAACAGGTCGAAGCCAGACAGTCGCCAGTTTTGTGTTCAAGTTTACACATGTCAAGTGCCAATTGCAAAAACTGACATAGCATTCTGGTTGGCACATGATTGTACACAACCAGCACATTGTCAGACATGGCCAGGCACAGCTGGCACCTTGTGAGTTCACCACAGCTATTTCGGGAAGTGAAGTTCCACATGCATAATTATTGAGCATTCTACTGGTCATGAATAGTTGTTGTTTAGTCATTAAGTCATGTCCGACTCTTTGTGACCCCATGAACCAGAGCACGCCAGGCCCGGAGTTGGGTCAACGTAATGTTGGTTGCTTCGATAACACTGTCCAGCCATCTTGTCTTCTGTCGTCCCCTTCTCCTCTTGCCTTCACACTTTCCCAACATCAGGGTCTTTTCCAGGGAGTCTTCTCTTCTCATGAGATGGCCAAAGTATTAAAGCCTCCACTTCAGGATCTGTCCTTCCAGTGAGCAGTCAGGGTTGATTTCCTTTAGAATGGATAGGTTTGTTCTCCTTGCAGTCCAGGGGACTCTCAAGAGCCTCCTCCAGCACCACAATTCAAAAGCATCGGTTTTGATGCTTCGGCGGTCAGCTTTCAGTCCAGCTCTCACTTCCATACATCACTTCCATACATCGCTACTTGAAAAACCATAGCTTTGACGATGCAGACCTTTTTCAGCAAGGTGATGTCTCTGCTTTTTAAGATGCTGTCTAGGTTTCTCATCAATTTCCTCCCAAGAAGTAGGCGTCTTTTAATTTCATGGCTGCTGTCACCATCTGCAGTGATCATGGAGCCCAAGAAGATAAAACCTGTCACTGCCTCCATATCTTCCCCTTCTATTTGCCAGGAGGTGATGGGACCAGTGGCCATGATCTTTGTTTTTTTTAAAAAATGTTGAACTTCAGACCATTTTTTGCACTCACCTCTTTCACTCTCATTAAAAGGTTCTTTGTTTCCTCACTCACTTTCTGCCATCAGAGTGGTATCATCTGCATATCTGAGATGGTGATATTTCCTCCGGCAATCTTAATTCCGGTTTGGGATTAATCCAGTCCAGCCTTTTGCATGATGTATTCTGCATATAAATTAAATAAGCAGGGTGACAATATACAGTTACTAGCAGCTAATTTATGGTGTTCAGATACGAGATGTTAATTGATGGACACCTCTAAAGGCAGGACTCTCAGAGTGAAGGCAGAAGATCCTTATTCCTAGTCATGGATAAAATTTTATACTTTCTGGATTTTGTTTCTCTTTTGCCCACCTCTTCTCATCACATGGTCTGCCGTGAACTGGTGTAAACAGGAACGATGCATATTTATATCCAGTCCTAAAGGACCAGTCTCTTTCTTGTCTGCCTGTCTGTCACAGCTATACCTTGCCTTTCCACTAAAATAGTCTCCAAGATAGTTTACAATCTTTGTAAAAGAATAAAACCAAGTAAAACCTGGTTTAACTATGCAATTGTCAAAGTGCACAGTGCTGTTGACAGTGTTTTTGATGTATTCTCGAAGGCTCCAGAGCACAGACAGAATTCTGACTCCTGTCCTCTGAAGATGCCGGCCACAGAGACTGGTGAAACATTAGGAAGAACGACCTTCAGAACACAGCCAAAGAGCCCGAAAAACCCACAACAACCACCAGTGTTGTTTGAATGTAAGAACTCCAAACATAGAGTAGTGCAGAGACAAAAATGAAAAGAGAAGACTCAGATGTGTTCCCTTCACCACCAGAACTATATTTACAAAAATATACATATATATACACACTTCTTCATAATCAGCAATGCAGAAAATACTAATCACAGTCCAGTCCAGTCCAATACTCTCCAAGATGCTGACTGACAAAGTGACACACTGCTTCTCCATGAATAACCCAACAACACAGGTTTATTAACTGCCTACCTATATACTTGTGTATGATGCAACACTTACTCAGCAAATTGAGCATTGCACATGTCACTGTTCTGGCTAGATGGCAACTAGAATGACTCAGTGTTTCTTCCTTTGCTTACTCATTCTCCCATAATTCAGACTGACAATTCCATATTTTTCTATCGTATGTCAACAAAATCATGCCATCAATTAAATCAACCCCACTTAAAAAACTGTTGAAATCAAGTAAACACATATTAAAACCATTAAAATCAACAAAGGATACAAATAAGGACAATACAGTATGAAAGGTTAGGTTAGGGATTTATAAGGAATATATAAAGTTAGCCTAGGGTAGGAATTTTTTGTGAGTATATCCTAATTCCAAGAGAGGCAGGCTGTAAAACACCCGCCTCTGGGTTTTGTTTATGTTCTCTTTATGTGAATGGAAAGATAATCTTGATAAAGTTGCAGAGTGTTCTGTTCTGCTCTTAGTCATGAACCACAAAGAGCTTCCATATGCAGGGTGAAATTTATATTTGCACTGAATAACCTAAAGGGAGCAGCAAAGACGAGTCAACATCATCAGCCCTATGAGTGTCAGAAAGAGCTCATCAAAGGTCAGGAACACATTGTTGGAAAAGTTACATACGTCAGCAGGAAAATGTCAGTCCCGTCAACAAGATTCCCAGAGGAGAAAAGGTTACATTTAGTAGGATGAAATACAGGAGGTCAGCTTTTAAGGTTTGTGCCTCTGTCCTGCTCTATCAGAGTGACAACTACTGTTTTGCCTCTAATATGTCCTCTAATATGACCTATGTCCCACCGTGGTGAACAAGATGCCTCTGGGAATGCCACAAGCTGGTCATAAAGGCAATAGGCCTCACCTGATTCCCACTCGAAGGACATAATGTCCAGGAATAGAGGTGGACTAATCTGTAAACTTTTTTCCTGGACCCAAATATCTTGACACTTCCATCAGATTTAAGAAGAAAAAATTCTGTATTTTTAAACATTATCCCCCCCCCCCCAATGAACCACTTGAGATCCTTACCTGTCTGCACTAACCACATTCAATACGGGCTGCTATTCCTACTATGCATACGATCTGCTTGACATTCAGGTTTTAAAGGCAGAAAGCTTGTTGGGGCTGGGGGTAGGTGGGAGAGACTAGTTCAGCACCACAAATATGGATGAATCCATGCCAAAATGTTAAGCACTACAAAGAGTCTTCTGGCATCATTAAGATTAACACAATTTACTTGGCATAAATTTGGATACAAGCTGCTACAAAAACTGGGTTCAAATAAAACTTGTTTGTAATAAAGGTTCCACAAGACTCTTTTTTAATCTTTTTATGACAGCTAAGAACACAGCTATCTTGCTAGAAATTTTAATAAGTAGATCACTCAAAACATCTCACTGGATGGCTGAATATATCAATTTGGTTTCCTCCCAAGCTTGGCAAGCTCCACATATTTGTTGTCATATATATGAGCAAATTTGCAAACTTTTGGGAGTTCTTATTAAAGCCAAATGAAATGAAAGCCCCTCACCCATCCTTACCATAGTACTTCAGAACTTAGAACAGAGAAGCCTAGAAGTTCTATTTAAGAACTTGAGGTGAGGCTCTTGTGAAAGCACACATTGGCACTCCAAGGGAGGCAGCTTTTTTTGTTATTACATCCCAGTTGTGGGTCCCACTTTCCATGGAAGTCCAAATGGGAGTGACATTATATGGTTCTTGGTGAGGTGATGCGAAGGTACCCACATGTCAAGGTGTATTATATCTGTGAAGATTTCCAGTCATCCAGGTGAGGTTATCTGGAAATTGAGTCATGGCAACTAGACTTCTTTCTTATTAGATTGAAATGTTTTACTACTCATCCAAGTAGCTTCTTCAGACTGAAGAGAGTTGGTAGGAGATCCCTGATATATCATCCACATTGGTTTCACTTCCCCCTGGTCTGAATAGGCTCATTAGATGGACTGGTGTATTATGCTGGTTTATTAAGCAACTTGATGGAAGCTGTCTTTTGCGTGCTTTTCTTGTGTGCTTTTCTTTTTATTGCTATGCTTGATGTATTTTATTGCATTGTTTTAATGTTTTTATTAGTGCATCATATTAGAATGTTGAAATTACATTTTGTATATGAGTTTGCTATCAGTAAATCGTGACTTCCCAAGGGAGAAGCGTGCAACTGAGAACAAGGTCTACCTTTGGCTAGGTTTGGAGGTAAAATCAACCAGAGCCTTTAAGCTGTTATTTGTCACTATTACCAGTGTTTCATAGCATCAATAGTGATGGCAAAACGTTTGGCTACTGCTGAGTGGTGGCCCCAGTTTTTCTATAGTTGGCCCTTGAACAGGCTAGAGGAGTACCTTTATCAAAAGTTAGTCCTTTCAGGAAAATCATAAAAATTTACTCCCATTTTATTGCCTGTACATCGGACAGGAAAATGGGATGGGGATTTAATTGAGCACTATCCAAGAAGTATCAGGCCAGGACCTTGAGAGACTAATGTCCCAGGTTAGATACCACAAAGGACTCAGCAGCTTGTCGCCAAAGGGCAACAACATCCATGTCTGCTTACCATTGCAGGCAATGTCATCCTGAGAAGAGATAATGAGTGGGGTGCCTGATTCCAAATAAGACATTTCCAATTCTTCAGCAAGTGGGCAGCACATGAGTGTAATCATTGAAACCAGGAAAGCATAGTAGGAATCAGTCAATGGCTTCCTGGGATCTGTCCACGGTGCTGAAGGGTCTGTCACTGATCACTCTTGTCACCTTGGATTTCCAAGTCTCAGGCTTTCAGTGGCTTCATAGGTTTGGCTCTATGTTCTAGGCCCCTGCCAAACCTCCATCTTCCACACCACCCAATAATGGCTAAATCTCAGCAGGATTAGACAACTGAGCCTCCACTGCCAGAGAGGGACCTGGGATAGGGGTTGGGGGACTGCTAATACTGTACATCTTTGTGCCTTGAAGCAGGAGCAAAAGGCCTTGCTACAAAGCCAGATGCCAACGTACCCCCTGCCATACCTACTCTGGCAGTACCACAAAGGACAACAACATCAAGGGCTTCTTAATGTTATCCATCTGCTAATTTCATATTTGTCAGCAGCGCCTTCTACATAATGCAAACAGGACAATCTCTATGGGCACACAGCTGACATCAGAAATGGCAACACAGAGAGGCCAATTTCATAACACTTCAGCCTCCCAGGATATGGGGGAAGAAGATGGCAATAGAATTGTTTTGGAGAAAATGAATTAAAAAGGAAGAGTTGAAAGAGAAACAGTTGAAGTAGACTATATTCGCAGATTTCCATGTACATCAAAAGGATTAAATAAAGATGAAGATTTTCTTAGCACACTGGATATCTGTCACAATACTTTGGATTAATCTACAGTCTTGGGTATCGCTACAATGGAAAAGTTCTTTTCCTAAATGTAATTCTAACCTCAGCTCTTCCAGAAAACTATTGATTGCTGGTAACAAGATGTCTCCATAATCAGCACTTTGACTGATCATTACTGATGTACTATTGCCATTTTGAAAGTCCATTACGAATACAATTACCAACCTTATTTTCTATCTTACTTGGTCCCCACCCTTCTATTGCATTCCCTGTGTATATATACCTCTGGCCCAACATTATATTCCATGGATCTGTAGAAGAAGATTGTAACCCATAAACCTTCATGCCAAAATAAATCTATTAGTCTTTATTAATCTATTAGCAACAACTCTTTTGTTTTTATTTTTGTTATGCATGCCAAAACAGACCAGCAAAGCTACCTGTTTGAGAATTCATTCCTGAGCCCATAGGCCTACCATTGCTATTTGACCCCTAGAGACTCTGTAACAGAGAAGCAGCCTGCTTTCAAAAATTAAAAGCAATTTGTTTGGGCCACGGTGGTCTGCGTAGTTAGCCGGTGTCATGTAGTGGTAGACTAGGACTCAGGGTTTACATTCCTGCTCAGCCTTGGCAATTCAGTGTTTGGGGACTTATAAAATCATTTCTTAGATACCTTCCTTACTTTGAAAGCCCTACCGGAGTTGCCATAAGGTTCTGACGTGATACAACATAACTAACTAACTAGTCTAAACGGCAGTGCTCAGGGACCCAGTCTCCATTTAGTTTTCTTTTATTTAATATAAGGTACTTGTGTGGTTAATTTCCTATTATCTCCCTTGTTCCAGTCACAAGTTTGTCCCATCTTGTGGGAAGCTCCTGTAGGAATCGTCCTGACATTTTTGTTTGTTCACGGAAAAGCCTTTTTGTTTAAAAGTGTTTGTTTCCGACATTGCTAAAGTTCATTTTCATCTGGAATATATATGTCTGTAACTGGATACCTCAGGCAGCACCTGCAAACTCTCTCAACTGTGTAAACTGAGGGATTAAAATAGCTGCCTTTATTTGAAGGGAGGCTCATTCATATCCTGGCTGAGCAGCCAAGTCAAATAAATCATAATTCGAACTGATTGGGCTTTTTTCAAGGACCATAAAGGTGCAGGTGGAAACGCTGGTAGGAAGCAAAGGACAGAGTCCTGTCCTCAGTCTGACTTTGGCTTATGAGTTGCCAGTATCTGGATGTCCAAATGACAAAGGAGAAACACATTCATGGAAGAATTGTAATCAAGACTGTTTTAATGCCCGAGGACCTTGATTTTCTAGTGCTGCAGAATGAATTACATTGACATGTTTGTAATCCCTTTGGTACAGTGATATATCCTTACAAGCAAGCCAAGCTGCTTGATTTGGGTCCTGACCCTTGCCAGGGTATTTTCCCCTACTCCAAGATTTTTGTTTTAGAGGGGGAAAGTGATTAGCAATTTTTACTGCCTTGTTGACATTCTTCAGGCCCTGATTTTTATGTGGCTCTTCCTTTTATTTAACACAGAATGCACACATCGTTGGTGAAGGGTGAAGATTATTCAGATATGGGCCTGCAGCATCCATCACTCTGTTGGTGATGCTGACTGGAACTGATGAGAACTGCTATTCTAGCAACATCCAGTGGGCGTCCCATTCCTTCTGATCTACAGCCTGGTGATCAGCAGGTCAAAATCTGAGGCAAAGCAACTAGAATTGAGCACTCTAATACATGGCGAAGGACACACAACTGTTGAGGCACCAATTACAAATCCATTTCTTTGGAAGAGAAGCCTCCATGCACACCAGAGGGCTGAGTGATGACACAAAGGATTGCACTTGTTAATTGCAAGGAACTTAGTTATGTCTTATTGGATGCAATTAGGTCCTTTGCTGTCAAGTTGCTTGGAGTTTGGTAACTGCAGGGGGGAGGAGGAGGGTGTGCGCATGTGGTTGTCATGTCATTCAGCTCCATTGCTTCTGGTCCTATGAGAGAATGAGAAGATAGCAGTATAATGTGGGAGAAACAAGAAACAACACATGTTTGGCTATGCCCTAACACAGTGATGGTGAACCTATGGCACGCATGCCACAGCTGGCTCACAGAGCCCTCTCTGTGGGCACATGAGCCATAAGTCACCATTGAGAAATACTTACCTGTCCTCCGATCCCAGATTTTGACACTCCCCTCTGCTGCTGCAGTGGTCCAGCTCTCTGCTGCTGCAGGGGTGCAATGGCGACCATTACTGGTAAGTATTTCTTTGTTAATACCGCCTATAGGGAAAAAAATACTAAAAGCATTTAACCTCGTGGCGCAGTGGTTAAAACGCTGTACTGCAGCTAAAACTGTGCTCACGACCTGGGGTTCAAATCCCAGGTAGCCGGCTCAAGGTTGACTCAGCCTTCCATCCTTCCGAGGTCAGTAAAATGAGTACCCAGATTGCTGGGGGGGCAATGTGTAGCCTGTATAATTAAAATTGTAAACCGCCCGGAGAGTGCTTGTAGCGCTATGGGGCAGTATATAAGTCCAATAAATAATAAATAATAATAATATAATAACCCTTGCAGTGCAGGGGCAGTTGTTTTTCCTAAACTAAAACCTCAGTATTTGGGTTTTAATTGCAGTGTTGGCACTTTGAAATAAATAATTTGATTTTGTGTTGCGGTTTGGGCACTCGGGTTCAAAAAGGTTCACCATCACTGCCCTAACAAGACCTATGCAGAGGCATATTAACCCATGGGTTGACCCCTAGGCTTTCAGGTATTTCAGGGGGGCTCTCACACTTCAGTTTCTCACTCCACTATAGCTGACAGCCTGACCCCCAGCAATGGTGGTGGCAGTGGTGTTACTGGTGCTCTTGTGGCACCAGTTCTGGCTCCTTCAGGCCTCTTTGCTTCCTGCTCCACCCCACAACTCTTGCCGTTCCTCTTGCTCTACCACCACACAAGGGCGCATGAGGTCAAAAAGTTTGGGAACCACTAGTTTAAGGCAAATACACACCCATGTAACAAAGAACTCAGATAGAAATATATTATTGTGTGTGTGTGTGCGTGTTTTAAAAAGATACTGCACAAAATCGCAGCTTCTTTTTGCTTCTCAGTATATTTTATTTTCCTCTTTTCTTTGTTCTACTGCACATCTCATATCTCACTTCCTAGTTTTTTTTCAGGCTAGGCTTTTTCTTTTATCAATGTATAAAACACATATTCAGTCAAAGAGAATCGTTCCATTTGTTTCTAAAAGCCATCAGTGCATATCAGATAATGGAGTTACTCTCTGTCCAGTGATCTGCCATTTCAGTTTCTAAATCAGAACATTTTTGTGTCTATTTCATGTAGAAATATGAGATAGCTCAGTGGTTTAAGCATCTGGCTGTGGAGTCAGATGTTAGGAGCTTGATTCCCCACTGGGCCTCCTTGTCAGGGGCTGGACTCAACGATATTGTTCACTCACATAAGTTGTTATACACAGGGCTGGCACAATTTTACATTGGGAAAATATCCACCACACCCTGTTTGCTATGATCATTGGTTCCTTCCTCTTTACCTAAGTGATCTGCATTTCTGAAAATATCCTTGGGAGGCATATTTTTGGCCAATAGTCTCAAGGCCGAGGACACATTTCAGGGGTAAAGCACCTGCTTGCATGCTGGAAGTCTCAAACTCAATCTGGCAGTAGAGTTGCGGCAGAGGAAGGGTGAGATCGAGTCAATGTGATTAAGAAGGAGAAAAGCTGGTTTTAAGGAACAAAGAAAAATTGAATTTATTAAAGTGATTATATCTAAAATAGTGCTCACTGTCACATACCACTGGGGTGGAGAGCAAAGTTAACGGGGACACTGACCTTGTTCAATATACTTGCCTGTGCTCCTACAGATTAATCAAGACAAGAAAGGCCAATTTCCTGTAGAAAATCTTTAGCAGATCCCATTGGTTTTAAAATAGCATATATAATAATTGTGTGCCATCAAGGCAATTCTAACTTTTAGCACACAAGAGGTAGAGTATTCAGAAGTGGTTTACCACTCCCTTCCTCTGGGGTTGCCCTGGGGCTGCTTAGCTTGCCCAAGGCCACAAAGGGTGGATATTCTGGGATGCACAGTGGGGAACTGACACTCCCAGTTTCTGGCTTCGCAGCCAGACTCTTAACTCACTCAGGTATCCAGCCAGCTAAACGACCTTACCCGAGGCAAATTTTCACCATCCCTTCTGCTTCCCATGCCTGTTTCCAGACCTGTGCTATGACAGCATTGCCAATTTATGAGAAAAAAAATAGAAGGGACAAAGAACTGAAGGAGGGATGACCAGTCGGTGAGGATTTCACCAAGCCTTTTCTCCTCTGTCCACAGTTTCTTTTTAGTAAAACTATCCCTTCCGACCAATGGTCTGCATAGAGAAGCTGCAAGTGGACTTTTTAAAATATAATTTTATTAATACTGTACATAACATATAAACACAATATAACGTTAAACATTTACCTGAAATAAAAAGTAAAACCTAGTGCACTTCATCACTGGGACCAATATGACTTCCAATATAATCATTATTTGACAGCTCCTTATTCCTTCCAAAACTGCAATATTTATTGTGTAAGTAATTGACCTTTGCCCTTTATTAATACAAATTCTATAAAATCTCCCTATATATCATTGAACATATTATTATTCAGCGATCCTTTCTTTAACTTAATATCACATGTTAACTTACTATGAATTGTTATAGTCCAACTCTCATTGTGTTATTCAGTTATTTGAAAGTCATGCTTTACTTTTCTTTCTCTTTTTTACTATCATTAATCTTGCTACTGTTAATAAAATGGAAATTAATTCTTTCTTCTTCACATTGCACATCATCTAGGAGAGACAGTAACGCAACTTTAGGAAAGGTTTCTAGGTTTAAATCCAGTTTTACAGTTATCTCTTTGAAAACCAGCTTCCAAAATTTTGACACCGTTACACATTCCCACCACATCTGCACATATGTACCCATACTTTGATTACATCTCCAACACAATGTGGAGCATTTATTATCTATTATTTATTATTATGCAAATGCATTTTAAATGACATCGTTACAGCCTGGGACCATTTGGTGTCCTGGACTATCTTAAATACCATGTTCTGTCTGTTCCCTGCTCTTCAGCTCATTCCCATCACACAGTTTCCCCCTTCTTACCACTGAGAAGGCCCTCTCTCATGTCGTCCCCAAATAAGCTTGGGAAGGCAGTAAAACTGAGAGAAAGGCCTCCCCAAAAGATCTTAGAAGCTGAGAAATCCCATATGAGGTGAGACAATCCTTCAAATAACCTGGACACAAGCTGTACAGGGCTTTATAGGTAACCGGGTCTGGAAACAGACTGGCAACCAGTGAAGCTGTCATAAAAAGGGAATTACATGCTTCCTACGACCAGCAACAGTCAGCAATCTGGCTGGAGCATTTTGAACTGGCTGTGGTTTTCAAACAGTCTTTAAAGGCAGCTCAGGTAGAGCTAAGTGAACCTTAGACTTCCCTTGAAGAAAAGGTTCTCTCCCAAAGTCATATAGACTTTCTCATTGAATAACCTTTGAGAAACTTTGAGACCAGGTGAGAGGCACCATTTCGAAACCACTGTGTTTATAATGGTCATGCAGGAAAGCCCAGCACTTAACACTGCCTGGATATCTATCATGTATGATTGGTCCCTTGAAACATTCTCTACAAACTTTTATAAACGTTGTATATTAGGAGCAGTGAATTCTGAGTGCATTTGTTATCTCTCGCTAGTCATGTTTCGACATAACAGCTCTTTACAATCAATATTCAGGAAGAGGCTAGAGATATTATTATCCATCTTGTACAAACAGAAAAAAAAAATAGGAGTTAGGCCAATTAAACAAAAAAACGCTCACCCAGACCAGCATTTTGCAATTCAGACTTCTTACCTGTAAGATTAATTGCTTTTGCAGAGCTTGGATGTCTTGACATTTTTTTAGTCTCAGCCACCAGTTTGAGGGAGATAGCAGATTTGTGGGAGCTGCAGAGAGAGAAGAAAGTGCAAAAACAGGATGAACATTAAGAAGATAAAATCATATATATGCGAGAATTACATAGTTTCAATGCTGATGATGAAGAAATTTTAAAAATGGGCATATTTTCTACATATATAAAAAACAGATTGGACTGCAAGGTTACTCTGCAGCCCCAAACCTGTGATTCCAACACCTATTGCTCAACAAACCCCACAGAGACAATTTACTCTGACACAGACAAGCAGAAACAATTCAAAATAAATTACATTCAAGTTAAACTAAACAAGCCCTTAGAGGGCATTTAGAAAACAACAACACTTGATTTCCAAACAAAAAAAACATGGTTCTTGGTCGATACAACACACACAAAAATGTATGTTGTGTAAAGGGAGTTTTTAATTGATTTCAAGTGTGCTAAACAAAAGCACACTTGAATTGTGATATTTGTAAGCCGCCCCGAGTAGATGCTGTCTAGGGAGGCGGGGTAGAAATCTAATAAATAAATAAATAAAAGCAGGAGTATTTTAATGTGCAATCACACTCTTAAAAGACTTATTCCAATGCGATCTTTTCATTTTGCCTCTAGCTAAGAAATCTGCTTCCATTTGATATAAATGACCTCCTCTCCGTCTTCTCACAAAAAGCCACTGCACCCAAGTAATTCCTCAGCTGGATTTCTACCACCTGCTCTTATTCAAGGGCAATTTTTAAAGTATCATTTTCACAATCTTTTCAATAAAATGACAACCCACACAGGGAGCCCATTAGCTCGTTGACTTTCATTCAAAGTTAATTACACTTTTGCAACTTCAAAAAAAGTTCTACACAGTTGGAGCCTTCAAATCACCCCTTTAGATACCTGGCCTAATGCTTTATACCGTATAGGACTTGGGGTTTATTCCCCCTCCCCTTTTTAAATTTTTCCCCATCTTGTCCCTTTCTTCATTTATTAGCAGTTCTAATAGGACTGCTCTATTAGCAATGTATAGCTACAGTGGTGCCTCGTAAGGCGAATTTAATTGATTCCGCGGTTAATGTTGTCTTGCGAAAAATTCGTCTTGTGAAATGTATTTTCCCATGGGAATGCATTGAAATCTAACGAATGTGTTTCTATGGGCAAAAAAGTGAGAACAAAGTCAAATTTGGTTTACAAAGGGTGTATTAAGTGCTCTTTACAGCTATACATATTATGCAAATCATTTCAAAAATTTCAATCAAAAAACTTTAACTTTTTAAACATCACAGAAAAACATTTTAAAAATCAGCAAACATGAGGCAGGAACAAAAACCGGAAAACATTCGTCTTGCAAAGCACAGCCATAGGAACATTGGTCTTGCAAGTCATCAACCCCATTGCCAAAACCATTTGTCTGGCGAGTTTTTTGTCCTGGGAGGCATTCATCTTGCGAGGCACCACTGTACTTTAAAGCACTGTTCTTTTTACCTGAATTGCGAAATGTGTGGAATAATTAAAAGACATCTGCTCTTTAGAGCTTCTAGAATTGCAAACTCTGATGAAGTGGCTATGCTATGTACACAGAACCTTAAGCCATGTAAAAGTTTTTAGCCTTCAGGATGTGTTTTTATCTTGGAAAGATAAAGGAATATAGTGAAGCTATCCACATTTGAGCAGCAGAACGAGGATGCAATGTCTAAGCTGGAGCAGTCCTTCCTTGTCTTTGTAACTCCAGTTTTCAAAGTGGGAGTTACTTAACTGGAGATTTATCGTGGTGAAAATCTAAAGCATCGGCAGGAATGTTCCTACAACAACATTATTCTTTTCTTTTTAACAGACTTCTTGCTTTTACTTTTATATTTATCCACTTTTACATCTCCAAATTGAATTCTCCTGCCATCCAAATATAACAATTTGTTGCTTAAATGTGTGCTTCCTGCACTAAATCAACAACTGAGTCCATGTTTTCAACTGGTATTTAGAAGGCTAGAATACTTAGCAATTTGTTAGGCTCTGGGGAATAACTGGCTGTTTCCATACACAGCCCAATTCTGAAGAACTGACCTCTAGTGGAGACAGGGAAGTTTGCACAGTTGTGTTTGACAGCCAATCCAAAAATGGTTTTAGCCAATGAACTGATCAATTAATTTGGGAATAATTTTGTTCTCCATGGTGGTGTCTGGATTAAAAACATGAAAATAAAATAATAAAATGGAAAAACAAATACAGTGTGTTGATTAAATCACGGCAGCAGCAGATTGGGAGCAGTATTTTCTTTTCTCACGAGAGAACAAAATCTCTTTCATGAGGAAATTCCATTGTCTGAGAACTGTAAATATTTACATGTTTCAATCATTTTAGCTGATTTTGTGGTCTTTCTAAATTTGATTTTTTAATAAAAAACACGTTGTGTTTCATAAATCCTTTCATACAAATATGTGTACTTATGTTAGATTTTACATCTTTTGGGGAGTACCGGTAAGTTGTAAATCTGCTTGTCACGTTCCTGCCTGTCCCTTGGTTGTTTCACCAATCAAAGGGCCCAGGCTACGTGTCGTGTCGCTGCCACCGGTCGATTACATCAACATTGTTTATCCTTAATCACAGAGGTCCAGGCAATGTGTCATTTTAAAAAGAACCAAATAGAAGTTGTTTATTGTTACAGGTGATGAAGGAACCATCAGTGCCTTCAACTCTTAACCAAGCATCCCACTTCATCCACCCTCAATCACCAACCCTCTCTATTCACCCCAAACTCCAAACTCTCCAACTCTCAAACCCTAAAACTCCAATCTTCCCCCTTCCTCCTCCTGCAGAGACTCTTATATCTCATGACTCTGCCTCTCCAGCACTCTCATTGGTCCATACAGATAGCATATGAATATTCATGACCTGGGCAGACACCACATGTGTTTTGAGGGTAA
This sequence comes from Pogona vitticeps, assembly GCF_051106095.1. Classification (NCBI taxonomy): domain Eukaryota; kingdom Metazoa; phylum Chordata; class Lepidosauria; order Squamata; family Agamidae; genus Pogona; species Pogona vitticeps. Next base: position 26,067,715 of record NC_135783.1, on the reverse strand, counting down.
GGTGTAAGAAAGGTGCTGTAGCATCTCTTTTAAATGTGTTCACCATATGTCTCTGTTGGGATAGAGCTAAGAAGTGATTCTCACCTGCTCATCCCTCATTCAGAGATGCTCAGCTAAAAGTGCAAGCTGCCACAGTTGAGGATGTGTAAGCTCCATTTGACATTTCACTGATCCATTCATTAAAGGTGCCCTATATTAAGTGTTGGCCTGTCTTGCTCAGTTTGTCTACAATAACTGCTAGTGGTTCTTCACATGTAGGAGATTTTATGCCCTGCAGATGAAAGGAATGAAGGCTGGAACCTTCTACATGAGGAACAGATGGTTCCTCTACATGAGGAACAGCAAGGATCTCTCTCTTTACTTGATATTACAGCCATCAGTTGAGGGTTGAGGGCTATATCTTGCAAACCCTGAAAGTGGTTATCATTTGTCACAGCTAGGTCATACAGTGGTGCCTCACTTAACGAGCGCACTGTATAACGAAGAATCCGTATAGCGATCCCTTTTTGGGGATCGCTATACGGAGCTGCCCCAATCGCCGCACTCACTTTGCGATGATTGGGGCGTCCGGCGGCCATTTTGGAGCCGCCGAACAGCTGTTCGGCGGCTCCAAAATGGCCGCCGGACCAGCGAAAACATCGCTGGAGGGGTAAGTTTTGGCCCCTATTGGAACGCATTAAACTAAGTTTAATGCGTTCCAATAGGCTTTTCCTGCCCCGTACAGCGATGTTTTCGCATAGCGAAGGTTAATCCGGAACGGATTAACCTCGCTATGCAGGGCACCACTGTACTTCAGTTTTCCTACATAGTAAACAAAGTCTAACAGACAATCCCTGTCTTACAAATGTATAGCTAGGAAAAACGTTATAGCCAACACTACCTTCTTCTTGTGGGATTTCTCAGAAGTTTTGTGGTCTGTTTTCTGAAAGAAACACCAAGCTGTGTACGGTAATATTATTACAATTCCTGCAGAATTAGGTCTTTCCTGTGCAGGATTTACTGGAAAGGATATGTGAAGGTGGTGGAACCAAAAGAATGACCAAGTCACTGCCAGGCCACGCTTCAGCAGCATGGCTTGTCTTTGCCTTCCTCCCCAGAGGATCGCGAGACTTTAAGTCTCACGAGAAAATCCCAGGAGGAGAGGGGGGAACGATGGGCTATTTAAGGGCTGCTCCCCCCCCTCCTCTCCCTCTTCCTTGGCTGGCAACAGACACAGACAGAATCTTTTGGCTTGGCAAGGTCTGAACACCTCGGAGTTTGGCGAAGGGTGGGGTAGCATCGGCTCCCCCCCCCAATGGTTTGCTTATTCTTTTAAGCTTGAATTATCTTATTTGCTAATCATTTAATTATCGATTGTCGATTATTGCTGATTAATCTGCTAGCAGTTAAAAATTTTAAAAAGAAAAGAAAAAAGGAGAAAGCGAAGAGCATGAAATAGGGAGAGAGTGCGAGAAGAAGGCGTGCGACGAAAAATAAATTAATTTGAGGGTACCTATAGGTGTGAATAGGGCATGCCTGGAGATCCGGTAGTGGGGCTTGGCATGCATTTTTCATGTTACCCAAGAGCAGCACTGGTGCGGCACAGATGCTCGGCCTCGGCCGTTGGGCGCGCCACTTTGCCCTCCCCCTTGCTTCTTCCTGCTCTCAGAGAGGAAGCCAGAGCTTTCGTGCAGTTTTGGTTTTGAATTGCACCACGTGACCGGCTTAGGCTGGGGCACAGTTTCTTAACTTAGGCAATACAAAATTTAAAAAAAATTAAAAAGAGAGAAAGAAATATAAATAGCAGATATTATATAAATAAACTACACCTAAAAAAAGAAAGGAAAAAGAGAAAAGGCAATAGGTGTAATAAATAAATAAATAAATAAATAAATAAATAAATAAATAAATAAATAAATAAATAAATAAATAAATAAATAAATAAATAAATAAATAAATAAATAAATAAATAAATAAATAAAATATTTAAACAAATATAATAATACTATTAAAATAAGATAAGATACAAATGTAATAATTCTATATAGAATACTGTATTAATTTGTCAGTAGATCAAGTAGCATTTTAATTAATTAATTATTGTTTAGCACATTCCATTAATTTACTACATAAATTGGTGATTAATTATAAATTGATAAGGTATCAACCTTCTGCAAGAACTTGGGGCCAGGAACTCGCCCATTTTTTGGTTAAGGGGTCTGTTGAGACCTCTGTGCTTAAACCTGATTCCGCACTATGGCAGGACCCCCCCCCCTTTGCCAAAGGATGGCAACAATGATGGTTTCAATAACGTGTGGCCCGTGTTTAACCCATATTTCTAGTCTCATGTCTTTATTCCAGGGTAGGGGGGGGGCAAAGGCCTCTCCTGATAATTTTAATACCTGAGCAGATTCATAATGGGAGACAACAGTCTTTGTGGTAGCTTAGGCCCAAGCCATTTAGGGCTTTATAGGTTAAAACAAGTGTTTTGAATTGTGCCTGGAAACATATCAGCAGCCAGTGAAGCTGTTGTAATGGGGGGGGGTGGTTATGTGACCACTGTAACCCTCCCAAGTTAGCAGTATGGCTGCTATGTTTTGGACTTGCTGAAGTTTCCTGGCACTTTCCATAGGAAGTCTCACACACAGCGCATTACAGTAAACCAGACGGGATGTAATTAAGGCATGTGTCACCATGGCCAGATCATACCTTCTCAAGAAACCATTGCAGCTGGCACACTAGTTTTAATTTTGCGAATGCGTTGAAGACTCTAAGTTTTCAATTACTGATTTCTAACATGCACATCTCTGTGGGATTTTCCCTGTGACAGTCAATTTGAAGTATGCAACTACTGTATTTTTCCATGTATAAGACACCCCCCCCTTTTCTAACCCAAAATTAAGAAATCTAAGTGGGGCTTAGCAAGTGGAGAGGAAAACATGAATCAAAGCCCTACAGGATCACTTTGATCCTTGCTTTCCCCTCCACTTGTTTTTGTTCTCTCCTCAGCTTACTTCCGTGTATAAGATGACCCTCAATTTTAAGTCTAAAGATTTCTTATACATGGAAAAATACAGTATTTAGCAAGGTTTCAAATACTGGATGCCTATTATAGCTGCCCCTTTCTTAAAATTATCTTGCTATCTTCAGAGTCTTTGTTGTTGTTGCCTTCAACCCTTCACTGATATCAAAGGCTCACATCCCTATTATACTGTCTAGGAGGATGGATCCTACAGCTATCCAAAAGAAATTAAAAGATACTCTTGTCAGGCTTTCTTTTGTTTGGGGATTTCATGGCTCTTAACTTGAAGAGTGACACAAAAGCTCCTTTTCAAGGGGAGACTGTCTGCCTTCATCAGAAGCAATCTGTCTTCTGATCTCTGAAGCCGTCAACGAAAGGTTAGCAAAGAAAGACCTCTTTTTTTCTCCTGACATAAACATCTGCAAGCCAAAGACCAACATATCGAACAGAGAACTGCTGGCAATGTACGTGATTACAATCCCCACCATCTCTTCTGGCATAGCTATGTTAACTGGGGATGATGGGGACTGCAGTCAAACAAACACATCTAAAGGAAGGACCAGATTGTGTAAGGCTAACTATGCAAAACTGGAGGGTAATGAGTCCAACACTACTCCTTGGAGGGACAAGAGGGAGATCTGAGAAGTAAAGAAGTGACATCAGCAATCCAAAGAATGGCAATCTAAGGTTGAAGGAAGTTCAACACAGGTCAGAGTGTGTAAATAGTCTAGGAAAGAACCTGGTAAGAGTCACCATTAAGTTGGACTTGGTTTGACAGCAGGAACTTATTATTTATTTTATGCATTACACACCACTTCCCTGTCCCTGAGAAATCTCTTAATTTTTAAGGTATCACAACTCTTCTGTTTTTGTTACACTTGCAAAAATTTAGTATGTTCTTACTTGAAATCTGTGTTGTAACCATGCATCCATGACACAGCTCAGGAATATATGTATGTGTGTCATGTTTTTAACTGTACAGTCATTTCTGTGGCAGCTTGTAGCCTCTTCCCCTGCACCAACTTCCCACGTTTCAAATTAAGGTCTGAGGGAATTTGGCATGAAGTAACTCCCTCCACAGATCATGGTGTGTGGGAAGCCAGAGAAGCTATAGAGTGGTGAAGAGAAGATGCATAACAGCCAGCAAGAGACAAATGCAGCAGCCTGGGACACTTTGCAATGTTACAGCAAGCTTAAAAATATAATCCAAAGACATTATATCATCATCATTCTTTATTATGGTCACAAAGACCAAAGGTCCCTGAGAAATAGTTGTTGTTGTTGTTGTTTAGTCGTGTCCGACTCTTCGTGACCCCATGGACCAGAGCACGCCAGGCCCTCCTGTCTTCCACTGACTCCCGGAGTTGGGTCAAATTCATGTTGGTCTCTTCAATGACACTGTCTAGCCATCTTGTCCTCTGTTGTCCCCTTCTCCTTCTGCCTTCACATTTTCCCAACATCAGAGTCTTTTCCAGGGAGTCTTCTCTTCTCATGAGATGGCCAAAGTATTGGAGCCTGAGCTTCAGGATCTGTCCTTCCAGTGAGCAGTCAGGGTTGATTTCCTTTAGAATGGACAGGTTTGTTCTCCTTGCAGTCCAGGGGACTCTCAAGAGCCTCCTCCAGCACCACAATTCAAAGGCATCAATTCTTCGGCGGTCAGCTTTCAGTCCAGGTCTTGCTTCCATACATCACTACAGGAAAAACCATAGCTTTGACTATGTGGACCTTTGTTGGCAAGGTGATGCCTCTGCTTTTTAAGATGCTATCGAGGTTTGTCATTGCTTTCCTCCCAAGAAGCAGGTGTCTTTTAATTTCATGGCTGCTGTCACCATCTGCAATGATCATGGAGCCCATCCTGAAGGCAAAGAATTAAATCTAATTTTACTATTTATTTATTTATATTATTCATTTATTAGATTTATATACCGCCCATCTAGAATGTGCCTACTCTGGGTGGTTGGGTGGTTGGCAAAATGGCAGGGTTTTTAAGTTTTAGAAACAGTTTTGTTGTAAACTGTTCAGGCCATGGGCCTTTCACTGGATGGGCAGTAATAGCCCTCCCTCATACTTGCTGCAGAGATTACAGGGAGGGTGCTAAATTAGATAGGCAAAACACATCTGAATTGACACCCTGAAATGTAAAATTTAGAAAGTCTGGGGGTCTTGAGTGGTAAAGAATGAGAGGTGTTGAGACAAAATTTCACAGAAAACATTTTTCTTTACTTTTCTAGTAAAACAGAAGAACAGTTTGAATACTTTTGTTTGTAAAAATTCCGCCACCATTTTTGGAGGAGGGGGCTTCCTCCATGCCATCGACACTATTAATGCCCTGGAATGAAACTAGATACAGGGCCTTGTGGAAGAATCAAAATCATGGCCAGTTTGCCTACACTGTGTTTCGGTTACCATTTCCAGTGGCAGTGGAGGGGAAAAAACCTTAAGGGGGGGGGGAGACAAAGCTTTTCAGCACTGAGAAACTATTCGAGATTTTTTTTCTTCCCCTGTAGATATTTGGGGAAATTGTCCCCCCAGTTTCTCTGCCCAGTTTCTCTGGGAAATTATGAAAGACCACATGTGAACGGTTCCAAGACACACGAGTGTATTTGGGATGCTACATCTGTTTCGGGAGCAGACTAGCATAGGCATCCTTCAGTCTTGAGAGACCTTGGTAACATGCTCTGAATTGAGGAGTGTCCTCTCCAAGGCATGAAGCCTGGGTAAAGTAATATGGAGGATAGACTGTTATGCAAGCAGCAGATCCCCCCTCTCCACATTGCTGAAATGGTCCAATGGAAAGGCAAGAGCCAATACAACTGGTTCCAGCAATGTCGCAGGAGTTGGCAGAACAACACGAACAGCCTTCTTGACTCCAGCTCTGGATTTTGCCTCGAGGTTAACTCCTGAAGCCTTTTCCACTGCTCAGTCATTAAGACTATCTGCACTCCTCCAGATCTCTCCAGAATCAGTTCCATGGCCGCTGAGATTCCAGAGGAGAGTGGGTGGTTGAAAGAATTTGCTTCCCTTGTTCTGATAGAAGCTGTTGGGATAAATCCAGTTGTAAGTCCTCAACAGAATAGGTTCACTGACTCAATGGGACTTAGATAGGTGTTGTGTAACCATAGTCCTGTTGAGCCATAGTTCGGTGTAGGACATGATCCAAAGGTAGAGCTACTTGGATTTCACCCTTAAAGTTACGCTTTGTTTTGGGAACTCTGCGGGACATACAGTGGTGCCTCGCATAGCGAGGTTAATCCATTTCGGATTAACCCTCGCTATGTGAAAACATCGCTGAACGGATCAAGAAAACCCATTAAATATTTAATATTAAACATCGTTTAATGCGTTCCAAATTAAATATGCGTCCCATATTAAATATTTAACATTTAATATTAAACATCGTTTAATGCGTTACAAATGGCCGAAAACTCACCGTTCAGTGATGTTTTCCTATGGCTGGCAGCCATTTTTGCGCCCTCCCCTCGCTTACCGAGGGCACGAAAACGCTGCGCGTTGACATTTCGGGGCTTCCGGCGGCCATTTTGGAGCCGCCGAACAGCTGATCCGCGGGTCGCAAAGCGAAGGTCGGTAAGCGAAACACTTACCGACCTTCACTATGAGAGTTTCACCCATTGGGGCCATCACTTTGCGATCGCAGTTGCGATTGAAAAAACGCCCTCGCTATGCGGATTCGTTGTTCTACGGTGCGCTCGTTAAGCGAGGCACCACTGTATTCCACCAGTCTGTAGGTATTAAACTTTTCTTCTGTCTCACATACACTTCATATTCTCACCTTGTTACAAGTTGTGGTGATGGAACTTTTAAAAGAAAATGGTTATTGCATTAGTCTAAATGCTTCAATGAGTTTCCCTCCTGCGGAAAAGTAAAGCAGGAAATGGGCTTTAAGAAGGGCCTAAGACATATGTTTATTTTGGCTGTTCCTTTTAGTAGAGAATGAAGAAATAAGACCTGTGGCTCATTTGCTCTGACAATAGCTCCTTCCTGAAAATTACTGAGGCTGACATATCCTCCATTCCAAGACCACTGTAAAATGTAAATGTAAAAAATAAGAACCTTGTGTTCATTTACGTTCTTAAATGAGGCTGTAAAGGCCATGCAGAAAGTAGATGATAATATAGATTCAAGGCTATAACTCTTAAAGCAAAGTTGGCTGGAAGTAAACTGGGATCTGCTGGTAGATTTCTAAAGAGAAAACCAGATGGCATAATTAGCACTTTCTTGCAGATATGTAAAATATCTGTTTGTTACAGTAAATACCAAATTGTTTTAAATGGTTATACTTTCTCAATTCCAAACCTTGTCTTTAAAGTATCTTGTTTTCTTATTCATCAGTCAAAGGTAAACACAACCATAGTTTGTAAATCTGTTTTCTGGGAACTATACCTGTTGTGGGAAAGAAAGCAGGTTAATGCCGTGGAATGAACATTTCCTTTAACGCCTTGTTTGACAATAAGAATTTCTGAGTCTTAGTTTTTTAACCACAGCAGTAACAGAACATTAAACTGGTGGACTTATTTCAACATCATATGCTGCTTCCAGTATGTTTGGTTGGGATGGACCTTACTGGGCTGGGACAACTGTCAATCAATCCAGCAGTAACTAATTGTTCCTTCCCTGCCTCTCATTTTGAAGAGAGCCATGCCTCTCTGCTTAAGAGTCTTTTTTTTCTCCTTCTCTTTTTAGACTATTGGCAGTAAGTGGAGTTAGTATGTACAAGAATCTGCTGGGAATAGGCTGTGAGTATGCTGAGGCTGGTTGCTGTAAAGCTGTCATTTTTGTACAGTGTGTTGTTTTTGATCTGTTTGGAACTGAGAGTAAATGAAAGTTTTTTTACTTTTTCTCTTACCAAAGTCTCTGAAGATGTTATTGAGAGTGTAAGTGCTGGTTGATGATACAAAAAGGAGTGATCTACTCTGGGGAGACTTGAAGCTAATTCAGCTCTGTAAGTCCCTGCACTTCTGCTGCACACTAAAAGTTTTTTTAAACCAAAATTCAAAACTTTGCAACAAAAACACCCTTCCAAACTGGATCGGTGAAATAAAAAATCTGGGGTGGGAAATGAAAAAACAAGTGGAGCTTTGTGTCTAAATCCAAGTTCTTAAATTTTTTCTTCCTTCCATCATTACTGCCAGCCAGTGCCACGTTAGTTGGGAAGGCTCCCAGCATTGGCCAGACAGTGATGCTATTCTTGTCCAGGGAGCAGCTGGAAAACAAAAGAAACCAAAATGTCTCCGAGCCTAATGGCTTGCTCTCAGTCTCTTTAACTAGGAGATTTTTCAGATGTGAACCAAGCACAATACTTTATGAGGCTGGATTATTTCTAAGAAGGAACGAAGGTTTGTTACATTTTAAAAGGAAAGGCTACAACACATTTAATATTAATGCAAGTTATAAAAATCACAAAAATAGATCTCTGCCACAATTGAAAAAAAATCATAAAAATGAAAACAGCAAGAACAACAACAAAATCTACATATAGGCATTTTTGGAATCTCATCACAACCAAAGAAAATCATAATCCCTGACAAAACTAATTTCCTTTAGCCGCAATTCTACTCAACGCACCTTGACTGTCACATTGCATTGTCTCAAATTGTCGAGGCCCTATTTCTGTTGCTTAGTTCTACCGGCTTTGCTTGCTTACACTGTAGATCAACTCTTTTCCTCCTTATTCTTACAATACGAAGGTGACCCTTTATATTGGTGTAAAAGCAGTTAGGTACCGAGGGCTGCAAGACAAGCAATACTATACTTTTTGGCAACAACAAGCACTCCGGGCATCTTTTGCTCAACCTACCCCAGGTCCCTAACCAATAACTTTAAATGGATTCCTAAATAGGCATGTCTGGTGCACTCATCAGTCGAGAGAGCAAATATCTCTTGATTGACACAACCCCTGGAATGCAGCTTCTAAAATTAACCTTGAGCGGCTCTCTATGCCACACTTCACTGAAATCAGATTTTCCAAGGGTTGTTATCTTATCTGTGACTTGAGGGGGGGGGGGAGTCACATCTGTTGTGCCTGGAAGCAGAACACTGAAAGCCCTGCGAAATCTCAAATTCCCTGCACAGCTCAATGGATAAAAAGACTCTTGCTTAGAGTTTCTGACAAACATCTGGCCCGTTTATTTTTTCAGCTGTGCCTCATTTGGGGGAATCAACCATCCATGGCAATGCATACCTGGAAAATCCTTAATTACTGTGTTTAAGAGGAATCCAATGAATCATTCCGCCATATTGGTATAATGCCCCCAGCGAGCAAAAGAACAACTTTTGTACTCCAGGGGCATAAGGAACAATTGTGCATACACATTTATTTTCCTTTATATCATCATCACGTGCTGACAAGTAAATTCTGACTTTTGGCAACCCTTGTTCAGGTTTTTTCCAGGAAGAAATGACTCAGAAGTGGTTTAACATTCTCTTCTTCTGAGGGCACTCAGGGACGGTGCAGCTTGCCCAAGGCCACACAGGCTGACTCTTCTCCCTGGAGCCACAGTGGAAACTCAAACTCCCAACCTCTGGTTCCACAGCCAGATACCCAATTCCCTGAACTCTCCAGCCAACTGGCTATATTATATCAGTTGTGCTCAGTGTTCTCACATGATAGAAGACACAGGGTGAAATATATGTCCCCTGTAAAGCCAGTGGCAAAATTCCTATTGTGTTTAAGGGGCTGGTGTTACTTTTCTTCAGCAAAGACTTACACTTACAAACCTTTCTTCCCAAATTCTGTCTTTAGAACCTTCTGAAGGTGTTGACCCTTATCCTTGAAATATGTGGATTCAAAGGCTTATGTTACTGGAGGTCCTTCACCATTCCAGGTAAACACCAATGTTTGTGAGGGGAACTATGCTTTTCCCGCCCTTCCTGAGGTTTCCTTGCAGCAATGTGATCTCCTTTATAATGCATTGTCTCAGGAATGAGACCTGCAAATGAAGCCAGAGTTTACATTCCAAAGATCAGTCAGGCTTCTGCTTTAAACACACTTTAACAATCAGCCATTGTTTGCCACTGTTGGGAAGTACTGTTTCTAGATACAGCATCAGCATTGGTCCTGAAACAGCTTCTCCAGGGAAAAGCTGTGGAATAAAATTTAGAAAACTCAAAGGCAATTATATACAAAGATTAATTATTATTGCAGGGGTTCATCTTCAAGTTCAGTGTCTTAGTATTGGTAATGGCAGTGAAATTAACAGAGAGTAGTGTCTGCAGCCAGTGGGGGGCCTTTGTGCCAGCAGTTAAAAGGTACTGTGTCACTATTAAGTCTTCATTCCTTCTGCATGCAGGCAAAGACCTTTCTCCTCAAGCAAGCTTTTCCTTAGCAACTGGCTGCTGAGACGGGTTTTTAAATGGATGGTTGTGCCTTAATGCTTTGAATGTGTTTTGATGTTGCTTTTGTTTACCACTCTTTATTATGGTATTTGTTTGATCCTTTTTAGTATTTGTATACTTACTATTGTTAGTGTTACCTACTGTCTTTTTATGATGTAAACCACCTTGGGTCCTTTTAAAGGGGAATAAAAATCAATTAATCAATCAATATATCTTTTTCTCTCCAATGGATTTTCTGCAGTAAGGGAAAAGGTGTAAGAAGTAGGAGAAAGGAGAGATCCTTTAACATATTGCATGGGGAAGAACCCCTTTAAAACATTAAACTCAATTGGAGTGGGACAGGCTCTCAACCATTGGCTACATTCAACATAACTTATGAAAATGTCTTTGCATGTACACATGGCACGGCCCAGCCCTGTATTTAACCATTCTTGCTAGCCGTAGGCAAACAAGGTTTCCATGCCAATGAATGTGATAATGATCACTCTATTCCTCTGTCAGACATCTTGTTTACCACCTGTAGAGAAAGGAAAATCTGTTCTCCTACATAGTAGGCTGGCAAAGGGAAGGACAGATTGTTGACTTTCTCCTCCGCCAGCCTGCTGAGACCAAAGCACATTTTACATACCATTTATCTGCTAAGAGCCAGCAGCACATGTTTCCATACTAGTTTCAGAACAGGAGGCTTCTTTTCCGCTACAGCCAATGTAGGAACAGGCTATTAGCTCCTTACCAAACCTGTAAAAATGTTTTCAGGCTGTTTACTTGGGGAGGGTTAGCTCCGTAAGTTAGGTACCTGGCTATAGGATGAAAGGTCGGAAGTTCTCTTCCTGTCTGTGCCTCCCAGGAAAGCCAGCCTGTGGGGACTTGGGCAAGCTGCACAGTCCCAAGGTGGCCCCAAAGAAGGGAAATGGTAAACCACCTCTGAGAACTATATACTGTATCTAGAAAACCATGGAAAGGCTTACCATAAAGCAGAATCAAACTGAATTCTGAATGCATTGAAGGAAGCTATGCCTCTCCAGTATGTGTTCAAAGAGTTTTTCACAGATTGTACTGACTAGAGGTTGGAAACTGGAACAAAGACAGTGAGAGGACTCAGACATGGTTTTTTTACAATGCTCCTAAGCAATATATGGAGGAAAGATGTACCATTAGCAATTTCCTCATCTTAATCATGCACGACTTATCCAGTTTTAACAACCACAACATACTGTGAAAATGTAGGGCTTTCCATTCCTTACAAAAAATCAGATCTGTACTTAGAGTGGAATTTGGGCTGTCTCTTAGCCTTTTTGAAACATTTTGACATCTAATACAGCACTGTAGCTGTGTGGCTGTATGACTATTCAGGGCACCAGAGCTTGGAACATGAGGTTGAAGAACTAATTAAATATTCAAAGTTACAAATTTAACTCATTGATGAGTGTGTTTAATACTGAAAGTTTGAAACTTGTCGAACTAATATAATTTAAGTGGTAATGTACACATTAGCTTATAATTCTCCACAGAGACCAAACATCAAAAAGGAAAAAGGCCTATAGCTCCTTTTAAAACAGTGTACCATTGCTTCAGCCTGAATATTGACAACACAAATGGCAGCAGTCAAGATGGTCTACAGGATACTGTCTTGTGCTCTCTACCATTCACAAAAACAGCCTTGGCAATTGCTTTGTGTTTAGGTGAGAAGTGGTTAACAGATGAAACGAGTCAGCTTCTGGGATTTTCCCTTGCTTGGTGTCACTTTGAGAAAGGCTGTCCTTTGCTATGTAAAGCTTACATCCTTTTTCCTGCTGGCTTTGCAGGCACAATATTGCTCTTGATGGTATATTTGTTCCATACATGGTAAGTCTTATAACAAAGTGGTTGTTTTCCCCTGTTGAAAAGCCTTTTTTGAGGATCAGTATTTCAGCTCCTGCAGCCTGGTTTCTTTCCAAATAAAAAAGTGGGTGAGGACAACCATTCCCTTTGAAGATAAGCTAGATTGGTCTTTTCAATTTATATGACCTATTTTAAATCTGGGGACATATAGGGTTGCTTGTTTCTGCACAGGGAATGGGTTAAAACAGTTTTACTTTTTTAAAGCCTGAAAACGCTTTGCTGAAACTTCCCTAAATTGGACATGGAGAAAAAGCAGACTCTCTGCTACATTTGTGTCATCTTTGGAGTTGATCTGAAGTCCTGTTTCAAAATTATATTTGGGCTGATGCCCCCATTTTTAGAATTGTTTGTAGAATCTTGATTTGTTCTACTGCACAGTATATAGTGCCATGTTATTCATAATGCCTTGTATTTGGAAAATGTTATCCATAAATAAAAATAAATTTATTGGGGTGGATCCAAACTTAATGAGGTTGACTGGCCCCATGTCTATTCATTTTGTTTCGGAATGTTATTGCATTTATCAACATGATGTGGGTCCCCTCTTTTACCACACCATACAGCAACAAGAGATACTGCTAAGAACCACAGTATTTAAAGTAAGCTCTTTCACATACTTTTCAATCCTCTTATTAGGTGGTGACCCTAAATATTTTTGATCTGAAATAGGGGAAAGTAATCTTCCAATCTGCTCTGTATTTAAATTGAGTAGCAAGTGCTTAAAATGAACTTGTGTAAGCCTTGTATCATAAAATGATCCAGAATTTAACACGTTGATACAAAATTTATTGTTTTTAGTAAATTCTGATGCTTTTCCTTCTCTTATCCTTCTTGTTTTCATTTCTAGAATATTACAGTTTTCAAAATTGTGTGTGTATGTGTGTATGGGAGACAATACAGATGGAAGGGTGATGGTATATTCTCGGACTGCTACCATTCTATAATAGTGACTCCTGAGATTCTAAGTGTTTTTCAAGCTGTGCAGATACAAAGCCTGTACCATCTGCAAGACATAAATATTTATGTTTCTGCTAAAAACATGTGGTAGTTATGCATGTACTACAAAATAGGAATGGTGTTTTTGGATTCTTTTGGACGGCAAATATAATAAACCTCCATTTTCTGAGTTCCACCTACTTGACACCTTAGAAAGACCAACATTGAGAAAGGCCTACTGGAAGGCTCTGAGATTTAGTTCTGCCTAAATTTCCTGTTTTAGGGACATGGTGCTGATGTGGGTTAAACCACAGAAGCCTCTGTGATTCAAGATCAGAAGACCAGCAGTCGTAAGATCGAATCCATGCGATGGAGTGAGCTCCCATTGCTTGTCCCAGCTCCTGTCAACCTAGCAGTTCGAAAGCATGCAAATGCGAGTAAATAAATAGGTACCACCACGGTGGTAAGGTAACGGTGTTCTGTGTCTAGTCGTGCTGGCCCCGTTACCACGGAAACTGTCTACAGACAAACACTGGCTCCATGGATTGGAAATGGGGATGAGCACCGCCCCCTAGAGTCAGACATGACTGGATTAAATGTCAAGGGGAACTTTACCTTTACCTTTACTTAAACCTCCTGTTTAGAAAGACACCTTCCAACTAGCACCGGTACAGGAATAGGAAGAAAGAGGAAAGTCCTAATTTAGTGGTAGTTATATTGTTATATGAAATCAAGTTGCTTCAAACTTACGGTGACTCTGTCAATTACTGACCTCCATAAGGTCCTATCATTAACTGTTCTACACAGATCTTGCAAACTAAAGGCTATGACTTCCTTTGTTGAGTCTGTTTCATGTTTGATATTCTTCTTGTCCTGATGTCTTCAGTTTATCCTCACATCATAATCTTTTCCAGTGAGACTTATCTTCTCATGACATTTCCAATGACGATCAGTTTAGTAGTTTTGGCTTCTAGGGAGAGTTCAGGTTTGATTTGATCTAGCACCTACATATTTGTCTTTTTGAAAACCATTGTGTCCATAAAATTCTCCTCTAATACCATGTTTTAAAAATATGGGTGTTTTTTTCTACCAGCTTTCTTCATTGTCCGTCTTTCACATCCGTATACATTAACAGAGAATACCATAATATGAATTAATTTAGTCTTGGCCTCTGGTCCAGTGAGGAGGAGCATGCTCATCTGGTGCAGAATGTTACATACAGCTATAACATCACCTGCCCGTCACTGCTGAAGCTGTGTGTCATCTACCAATGGCGTGACGGAGGGTGGGACATAAGGGGTGGAGCTGTTGTATATAAGGGGAGTGAATGGTGTGAGAGATTCAGATAGGGCCAGATAGGGCTTAGAGATAGGGCTTAGAGATAGGGCTTTGAGATAGGATTGAGATAGGGAAATAGGGCTTGGAGATACTGTGAGATAAGAACTGTGCTATAAAGTGAGGGTCTGTGAGAGTGTGTGTGTGATTGTTATATTATTATAGTGATTGCTTTATTATTATTTATTTTCAAGTGGTTTACCATTCCTTTTGTTTGTACACAATAAACCTAAGTTTTTATTTTGAAATCATACTTTGGCCTGAAGCTTCATTTGAGGGAATGGTTGGTGGCAGTGGAAACAAAGAGTGATTGAGTGTGACATAACGGCCCCTTTGTGAGGTAGAAGGAGGTTGTTACACAGAATATTTACCAATTGTTGGGGAGAGGAATTGAAAATACAGAAAGAGGAAAGAAGAAATAGAGTATCTTGAACCACAAGCTGTCTTCCTGGCTGGAATTCTGTAAAGGGGTATTGTTGTTATGTGCTGTCAAATCAGAACTGACTCATGGTGACCCTAATAAGACCTTCAAGGTAGATAAGATATTTATGGAATGGTTTTACCAGTTTATTGATTGATTGATTTGTTTGTTTGTTTAATTTATATACCACCTAATTAGTGAATATACACTACTCTGCGAGGTAAAACATGACACCCCACCCTCCCATCTCCAGTCTCATAACAACATAACAATACCCCCAAATGGGTTTTCATGACTGAGTGAGCATTTGAACCCAGGCATCCTGATCCAGTCCATCACTGTATCCATTACACCAGGGTCCCCAACTCCCAGTCTGTGGCCTTGGAACCAGGCCACTGGGACACATGAGTGGTGAGCAGGAAGCGAACGGAAAGTGAAGCTCCACCTCCTGTCAGTGTGCTCCTATTAGATTCTAATGCTGCTGCTGAACTGACAGGAGGTGGAGCTTTGCTCCCTGCTCCCCTCCTGCTGCTACTAGATCTGCTGTGCCTGTGGCATTACAATCTAATATACTCCTGTTAGGTTCCAAGTTGTTGCTGATCTAATAGGAGGCGGAGCTTCAGTTGCAGCTCACCTCCTGCTCCTTCTCACCACTCATCTGTCCCCTCATAATACATGTAATGAGCTATCCTCCAACAACCTACTGCATAAGAAGTCCCCCCCACCCCAGTCCTTGGGAGAATGGTCTTCAACTAAACCGATCCCTGGTGTCAAAAAGGTTGGGGACCACTGTACTACACCACACTGGGTATTTAAAGGAGCCCTGCACACTATAAATATTGCTGGTTTGACATTTTACTAGTCTATTCAGCGAACCTTAAACAATTTGGCAATTAAGCAAAAGGTTCTGTGCTCAACAGTTCATTTTAACTCCCTCTTATTCCTCATATATGTTTGTTGGGTAGGACAACTGCTGTTCTTCCTTTTTTTAAAAAAGAAAGAAAATTAGATTTGCTTGAGCAAAACAGGATATTTTATTTCGTATTGCTTATTAAATTGATTTGCAAATTGATTTGCAAGACTCATTAAAAATCCTTTCCAGTTTCCCTCTTAATTAGCCAAGTGCTTCAGATGGTAATTAATCTGCTTTCCAAAAACAAATGACCCAAATTCAGCAATAACCCTCCAAACCTGAAATAGCAACCCTCGACCAAATAATGTTTGTTTTCTGAAACCTGTATGAAGTCATCCCTAGGGTTTCACAAACCAATGATCATTAATACAATCTAACCCAAGAGAAAACACCAATCAGCTAAGACAGCAGACATCTGCTTATGTTTAATTAAAACATATAGGTTTCGGGTGAATCTCTTTAATTCTGTTTCACAGTTCTTCCCAGATTTAAAAACATGTATCTATCAAAATCAGAGAATGAGTTAAATGAGTATTTACCAGACACTGCAGCTTTTGGATTAACAAGAAAACCCAAATTTTGAACATTCTTGGGGTATTCTATGTTTGCTTTGTACTTTTTTTAAAAAGGTCTGAACTTACTAGCCACTATATTGTAGCCTGCAGCTTAAGTAATATAAATGCAAGGCTATAAAATAGGTTTTAAAAATTAATTTTGCATTTATTTTACATGAATCAGAAAGCTCACACATGCACACAGGGGTAGGATACTATAATTTAGATTAAAAAATACATTTCATCTCAGCAGAACAGAAAGAATTGTGATCAATGTGCAGGAGTGAATCTAGCACTTGGAAATGTTACTCTTAGGCATCCGCAGCCAACATGGCCACCAACGGTGGGCATCAAAACCTTGGAATCCAAATATTACAAGTGAAAACAAAATAAAAATAAAGAGTAAAAAAATACGGTGACATTTTTAAGACTTTTATATATATTTTAATGTGAACTTTTGTGGACAAGTCCACTTCATCACACATAAGAGGAGATACAGCATGCGAGATATTTGTACATTGCATCAAAGTTGTGGTTTGTTAGTTAAAAAGTCAGTGAGTGTTAAATATTGTACTGAAAAGGTCTAGTAGAAGCTAGTGCTGTAATGAATGTGAGAACCTCTGTCAAAGATTAACAATGGTAAAATGAGAGTTGCAAGATAACAATTGTGAGATGACAATGACAGAGTAACAATGATGTTAATTTTGTTGTTGTTGTTTAGTCATTTAGTCATGTCTGACTCTTCGTGACCCCATGGACCAGAGCATGCCAGGCCCTCCTGTCTTCCACTGCCTCCCGGAGTTGGGTCAAATTCATGTTGGTAGCTTCGATGACACTGTCTAACTATCTCGTCCTCTGTCATATCCTTCTCCTCTTCCCCTCACACTTCTCATGAGATGGCCAAAGTATTGTAGCCTCAGCTTCAGGATCTGTCCTTCCAGTGAGCAGTCAGGGTTCAATTCAAAAGCATCAATTCTTCGGCAGTCAGCCTTCTTTATGGTCCAGCTCTCACTTCCATACATCACTACAGGAAAAACCATAGCTTTGACTACGCAGACTTTTGTCGGCAAGGTGATGTCTCTGCTTTTTAAGATGCTGCCGAGGTTTGTCATCACTTTCCTCCCAAGAAGGGTCTTTTCCAGGGAGTTTTCTCTTCTCATGAGATGGCCAAAGTATTGGAGCCTAAGCTTCAGGATCTGTCCTTCCAGTGAGCACTCAGGGTTGATTTCCTTTAGAATGGATAGGTTTGTTCTCCTTGCAGTCCAGGGGACTCTCAAGAGCCTCCTCCAGCACCACAATTCAAAGGCATCAATTCTTCAGCGGTCAGCCTTCTTTATAGTCCAGTTCTCACTTCCATACATCGCTACTTGAAAAACCATAGCTTTGACGATGCAGACCTTTTTCGGCAAGGTGATGTCTCTGCTTTTTAAGATGCTGCCGAGGTTTGTCATCACTTTCCTCCCAAGAAGCAGGCGTCTTTTAATTTAGTGGCTGCTGTCACCATTGCAGTGATCATGGAGCCCAAGAAAGAAAAATCTGTCACTGCCTCCATATCTTCCCCTTCTATTTGCCAGGAAGTGATGGGACCAGTGGCCATGATCTTAGTTTTTTTGATGTTGAGCTTCAGATCATTTTTTGCACACTCCTCTTTCACCCTCATTAAGAGGTTCTTTAATTCCTC
Source organism: Pogona vitticeps (assembly GCF_051106095.1). Lineage (NCBI taxonomy): Eukaryota > Metazoa > Chordata > Lepidosauria > Squamata > Agamidae > Pogona > Pogona vitticeps. The sequence goes on along the minus strand of NC_135783.1, from coordinate 26,049,640 downwards.
CTCACTCTCTGCCATCAGAGTGGTATCATATGCATATCTGAGGTTGTTGATATTTTTTCCAGCAATCTTGATTCAGGCTTGGGATTCCTCCAGTCCAGCCTATTGCATGATGTATTCTGCATATAAGTTAAATAAGCAGAGTGACAATATACAGCCTTGTTGTACATGGCAGCAATCCGTGAAGGGGGATGTCAATTAGATGGGCTATTTACATTCCTTGATGAAGTTGATGAACTACAAGCTTTTCTTCATAATTAGTTGTAATGTGGGGTAATTAGCCCAGACAATGGATGACCATGAGAATCTGTTTTACCTTAGAAGTTTCTAAGGTGGATCTTTTGGGGGGAGGGGAATATCTGGGAAATGCAATACAGTACAGTATTTGTGGTGTTTATATTTGGCAGTGTCCTCAAAAGCCTTGGCTTATATTAAGTCCTTTGCTTAAATCAACCCTGAGTACTCACTGGAAGGACAGATCCTGAAGCTGAGGCTCCAGTACTTTGGCCATCTTATGAGAAGATAAACCTCACTGGAAAAGACCCTGATGTTGGGAAAGTGTGAGGGCAAGAGGAGAAGGGGACAACCGAGGATGAGATGGCTGGACAGTGTCATCAAAGCTAGCAACATGAATCTGACCCAACTCCGGGAGGCGGTGGAAGACAGGAGGGCCTGGTGTGCTCTGGTCCATGGGGTCATGAAGAGTCTGACATGACTTAATGACTAAACAACAAAATGTGATGTATAGCATGTACATATATATTATCTCAGCTGTTTCTCTCTGGATTCCTGTCTTGTAGTTTCTTTTTTCTAGGTTGGCCACTTTCAAATAGTCCATGGAATGTTCTGTCAATTAAAATAAAGTGAAACGAGTTTCTGTGTGTTGCCATTCCTTATGTCTGATTTATGTTCATTGATTTGTTTGCACAGAGATTGTCTCATTTGTCCTATGTAGAGCACAGATGGGCACATTTGGCAAAAAAAAGAGAGAGAGGCACAAATAACTTTGGTAGAGGAACAAGTAAAAGTGCCTTTCATATTGTGCATGACATTATTAGGTCCAAAAATTGTGTTGTGTGAATAAATGTGAGAGAAGAACTGGTTCCTGGGTTTTGTAGTTCCTTTGGATATTTTGTGGTTGGTTCTGTGTCCAGGGGCTGGTAAAATGTAGAGTTGGACAATTGTCTCTCAGCTTTTTGTGTGTAGTTTGATTTGTCCATGACAACCACAGTGCCTCCTTATCTGTCCCTTTGATGGATGTGTTGGAATTGTTTCTGAGGCTATGTATAGCCTCAAGTTTTACTCGGGTGAGTTTGTATGGTAAGTCATGTTCCTTGTTGATTATCTCAGCCTGGGCATGGTGACAAAAACATTCAATATAAAAATCCAATTCTTTGTTTCAACTTGTTGGAGGAGTCCACATAGATTTCTTCTTTTTGTGATGCTGGGAGGAAGGTGGGTGTGGGTTGGTCTGTAATTCCTCCTCATGTTGTTGGGAAATTTTCCTCCTTCTGTTGTGGAGAGGGGGGTGCCACACGTGTGTGTTTTGTTCTGATGGAAAAATTCTTTGAGTCGCAGCCTGTGGAAAAAGGTCACCACAGAGTAAATATCATGTGTGTGGGTTTGGTAGGACAAAAAGACAGGCCCTGTGAGAGAAGGAACTCTTCTTTTCGGAATCAAAAAAAGCTCTTGTCTCAATCTGCATGGCCTATGCATGCTAAGTGACTGACCTCCAAGGTCCCTGATCTCTCTGATATTTAAATCACTGAGATGGTTGGATCACTCAGTGGTTTAAGTATCTGGGTGAAGAGCCAGAAGTTGGGAGTTTGATTCCCCACTGTGCCTTCTGTGAAGTAAAGTCAGCCTATGTGACCTTGGGCAAGCTGCACAGTCCCAGAATGCCCCCAGAAGAAGCGACTGGTAAACCTGTGGATTCTCCACTTGGAAAACTCTGAAAAGGGTCACTATAAGTCAGAATTTACTTGATGATCTCTCTTACTCTAGGTTTTTGAAATCTCTGAACAAGACCTTCAAAGATAAAGGACATCTCTCTGGAAAGATGGATACAATCCCAGTCATACCTCTAACACTGATAACCTTTATTCAATTTTGAGACTTTATGTTGGAAACAGAATATTTCCTGCATTTTCCCCCAGCCATGGAAGCTGAAGGAAGCTTGAACAAGGGCATCAAGAAATAATTTAGCACAATACAAGCCATCTGTACACTTTAGGGACGGGAATGAGCTGCAGTGATCTAGCCTATAAACTCTAGTGGGAGGAGGAGCATTAAAAAATAAACATTAAATGGAGCAAAGAGTGCCACAGCTGAACAATTTTCCAGTTAACTCAGCAAGAGAATAGCACATATAATGATACACAGAAAGATTAGGGGGAGGAAAAAATCCTCTATCATTTACAGGAGAGACCTAGAGGCCTGGGTAAGACATGGAGATTCTCCACCCACTCTACTTTTAATATTCTTGGCTTATGAGCAGGGAGGATATTTACTTGATTGAAGATCTGAAGATTATAGCGTTCAAACGGAATTGATATAGGGCATTTACAGAATGCTTTTGCAGAGGTTAGCATGCAGTTTAAAACTATTAATTCTGATGAGACTCAGGGAATATGGGAGATGGGGGGAGTGAGAGAGGGGAAAATTAGACGTAATTTTCCAACACTTTTCCTTAGGTCTAGAAGGAGTGTCAGATAATTTTATTGCTGTGTTCCAAAAACAGAAGCAGTGATAAGTGGCAGAACCAAGGAGGTGGGGTAGAAAGAAGCAAATGGCCCTCATTTATGGTAAAAGAAAGCAACATGAAAACATGAGTGATTCATTTTCGGATAAGCAACCCAGTGGGAAAACACTTTATAAAAGCTGAAATCCTGTTGCTCAGCTTAGTGAGTCACAGTAAAGTAGGCCCATTGAATCAGTGGGGATTTGGTGAGTCAGTTCTTCCATAGGTTTCATTGATTCAATGGGCCTACTCTGGTTCTGACCTATTATGCCAAGAAACAGGATTTCAGCCAGTCTAAGACAGGATAGTTCTTGTTACAAAATTCTGAAGAGAACGAACACCCTCTCACACCCACTGTTCTAAAAAGTATGCACAGCATCAGGTGTCCTGGTGCCTAACTGATGTGACCATTGATTTGTGCCTCCCAGTTCTCCAAGTGATGAAACTATCTTACCCAGGTTTAGCCTCCTTTGGAGGTCACGGGAAGCTTGTGGAATTTTGTAATACAGTGGTGCCTCGCAAGACAAATGCCTCGCAGGACAAAAAACTCGCAAGACAAATAGTTTTGGCAATGGGGTTGATGACTCACAAGACAAAAGTTCCTATGGCCGTGCTTTGCAAGACGAATGTTTTCCGTTTTTTGTTCCTGCCTCATGTTTGCTGATTTTTAAATGTTTTTCTATGATGTTTAAAAAGTTAAAGTTTTTTGATTGAATTTTTGAAATCATCTGCACAATATGTATGGCTGTAAAGAGCACTTAATAAACCCTTTGTAAACCAAATTTGACTTTGTTCTGACTTTTTTGCCCATGGGAACGCATTAATTAGATTTCAATGCATTCCTATGGGAAAACGCGTTTCGCAAGACAAATTTTTCGCAAGACAACATTAACCGCAGAACGAATTAAATTCATCTTGAATTTGTGTGTATGTGTGTTTGTTTACAAATATAGAAATTAGGCATTGTTGGAGGGGCACATATTAAGGCTGTAACCCATAGATGCTGAGGTCCATTACTCGCCCAAACATAATAGTCTTCAAGGTAAATTCAAGATTCCCTGAAATTCAACTTTCTATCCTGTTTCCAGCCTGACTCCACAACAAAACTGCCATGTCTCTGCAAATGACAAACACAGCTTGTTAACATTCTCCTCAGCTAAAGGAGGGGGAGGGTTTGTGAATTCTCATTATCATTATCACATCAACATCATCATGTGCTGTCAAGTTGCTTTTGACTAGCGGTGATTCTCTCTCTTATTTTTAGATATAAGGTATTCAGGAGCAGCTTACCAGTCCTTCCTTCTGATGGTGCTCTGGGACCATGTATCTTGCCCAAGGCAACACAGGTAACAGCGTACATAACCTGTTTAGCTACATGTGCTTCACGTGATCTCAGCTGTCTTATTTCCCATGATGATGCTCACATAATTACAGTATCTTATTTGTTTATATTATTGTACTTTCCTTGTGAGTATGTCAGGTCAGGGATTCTAATACCTGAACATCTCCCAAAGACCTCTACAGTTCTATGCGGACAAAAATAAAACCTCAAATATTAAAAACATCCAAAATTCTTAAAGCTATGAAAAATTGTAGGCACAAATGCTCAAGCAAAAATCCATCCTTATGACTTGTAAAAAGCTGCAAGTGTGATTGCCATCCAAAATTCTCACAACTAGAGAAGCTGCAAGTGAATGTACATTCAAAAATTGTAAGCAGAGCTTAAATCATGGCATATTTATGTTTCAAAATTGTAGTGGCTTACATTCTAATAATGTAGGCGTTTATAGCCTAAAAAGGCACATTGAAAAACAGAGAATAAAACTTTTAAATTATCAAAGTTGTTAAAATTAAAAATCTATGAAAATAAAATATATTAGTTAGCCTTTTAACATATCTAACACACGAAAATTATTTTCAGTGCTTATCCAGCCAAGCCAATTTCAATCGACAGAGTGGAATCCATGTTGATTGTTGTTGGTATCGTGTGTGTGTGTGCGGCATAGCGTGGAATTATGATGACTTGATATTCCACTTGTGTGTTCTGCCTGTTCATGTAATCACCTATCCAAAATCCTTTTGACCACCATGTACAATCACAGATGCACAAGGGATTCTGGGAGGTCATAAAGTACAGTACAACTCCCAGATTGCAAATACAACTGGGGCTCCAAGGAGTCGTGTGACTTTATGCACTGAGTCAGAGTTTGCTTCATTGATACTAACTTGCTACAAATAGAGGAGCAATGCCAATGGTGCCTCTTTCAATATGGAAGGGAACTATAACTGTGGGATTTTCATACAAAGGTTCTGGGTTCAATCACAGGTAGCTTGAATAATGGAAAAGTTTGCTGTTCTTTTTTATTCTTTTAAAAAAGCAAGTATCGAGCCCTTGTAAAAGTGAGATGGGAGCAAAATACACAAAGTTTCACTCACAAAATAATGACAGGCTTGTTTCTCACAAGATACAAGCCTGTTGTCTTGAAGCGTGTGTAACTGCTGAGTGAAGTCTCAGGGCTCTGACTGATACTGTTCACAGATGCAAAATTTGAGAAGGAAATGTCATTCCAGTTATAAATGGCTAAAAGATGCAGTCTGTGGGAAAGCCTAACCTGCTTTCTGCCTGCAAATAGTGCACTGAAAGCAGCAGCTATTAGTAATGGATGGGAGGAAGGAAAAAGCAATAAATGAGCTGCTTGAGTGAAGCAGGGTAAAAGCTGACTGTAACAAAAGTAAAAGCTGAAATCCTGTAGCTTAGTGTAGTAAGTCATAAGTAGACTCACTGAAGCAGTAGACATTTAGTGAGTTTATTCCTCTATAAGTTCCAGTGATTCAATGGATCTACTCCATAGCTATAACTTACTATTAGAGAGAAGGACAAACTGCCAAAATGGTAGGATTTCGGTATCTGTGAATACTGTTGTTTAATGAAGCACTATTGTGCATTTTCCTGGTCTTCCAGAAAATGTAAGTCCTTTACTGGATCTCCAGTTTACCTTCTACAGGCTTCTAGGAGCTGAGCTATTGCTACTCAGGTGAGTTGGGAGTAGGAAGGAAGAGCACACCAGATTTTACTGAAATAGATACTTTTTCCCTTTTTGAAAAATGGATTTAAAAAGGATGAGGAAATGTCAAAGCATTTTGAGGAGGACAAACTCCACATTTACTTTGATTGGCAGTATAGTATGGCCTTTGAATTGTTCATTTGGACACAAGTCATAACTAAGTAGTTCTTACACCTAAGTTTTTAAAAAATCCCAAGAGATTTATATATTGTATTTTTTTGGAAATCCCACTGCTACTTAGATGGAAGCTGTAGCCTGGAAACAAGCAAGCAAACAAATAAACAGATAAAAACACTCTATGTGTAGAAAGCATTTTAATTCCTGACAGATGGAAGTAAAATATGAATGGGACATTGGGGGTATCTGCTATATTGAACTGACACTTGCTTTGAGATACATATTTTTCTGAGGTGACACTTTCAGGGATATAGTTGCACTAGTCTGTTGAATGCAAACAACATAGAATTTTATGTAGTCTTGAAAACTAACAAGTTTTATTTGGAATATATTTCTTAGATTGCAGCCCACTTTACCAGATGCCTAGACTATTAAATATGCTTGGGTAGGATGGTGGAACCAGTGGGAGGAGAAAGAACCAAATGCAAACAGTGTAAACATAGATCCTTCTCTTTAACTGTGGTCATTAACAAACAGTAGTGGGATAGTAGCCCAGATATCTCAGCATTGCACAGCTTGCTAACATATGTATAGTGATGAAAAGCTGGGATAGAACAAGTATAAACTGGAATATTTTCCAGTTATAGTATATCCTTAGTCTATATCTCTGAATGAAATCATACCTCCCTGTCATTTTAATTTCCACTGTTTTCCCTCCCTTTCCTCCACATTTTCCATGCAAATCAGGTGGCAAGGTGTCACATCTGGGGGGGTTCCTGTGATTTTCTTAGAAAACTATTGTTTTGTCACCAATTAAAAGCTGAGGGCAGGAAAGTACAGTAGTCTGTCGAGAGTACCACCACCACTGCTACCATTTATTGTAGGAGTGAAACACTTTTCTCTGTGTCAAAAGCTTGCAAAGTTTATTTTTCTTATAGTAACACCCAGAATTCCTAACCAGTGTGGTCACTGGCTATTGTGATTGGGGATATTCTGGGAATCGTAGCCCACAACTGTAAAGCTGTGGTTTACTGAAACATTGCAGAAGAATGGGCAGGGTGGCAAGGAAGAGTGTGGTGGCATCAAAAGAGGTTAAAAACTAGCATTACCAGATGCTACCAAGTCCTACTCATGACCCTGCCTCAGTACATGCAATTGTGCAAGTAGCCAGCTGACTTCTCAATCCCTACTGCTAGTTTCATTGTGTTGTATTGCTACAGCTTGTTTCCACTTAAAAACAATTGCTGCCTTTTCAAATAAGGGTCTCTGAAAAAGAAATGCATCATTATCAATGTTTTAAAAGGATGGAGCTGGAGGCACAGTAGTTTGCTCAAGGCCACAGAATTTGGTGGCAAAATCTGTGGCTGTAATAAAGGGTTGCAATGAAGAGTATTGAACAATGAGAAACAAGGCGGTCAAAGAAATAAACCTGTGGGACTTCCTCTTACTTCACCTATTTACAGAAGGAATAACGGTTATTCCATGTGGAGATAAATTTAGAATAATGAGGTTGGAATATCTGCTAATTGGGAAGATGCTTCTGTACTTGCTTGCTTGCTGGCTGGAAGTTTATTTTTAAAGAATCCCGTGCAGCTTCTCAAATTGTGAGAAAGTAGCACGAGGTATATTTTGCAGACAGGACAGTCTTTCTTCTGGACCACCTTTGTTGTCAATTCCACCACCAACCTCTTGCTTAAAAGAAATCTGTGAGGCTACAACACCTGTGGAAAAATGCTTGTACTCTGAAGCCAGGCTCATGACTAGCTTTGCCGAAGCATTGGCCTCAAGCAGAGATGCGCAAGGAGTGGAAGGTTGGTTACCCTGACCTCTTTGCAGCAGTGGTTGTCGCCACGAGGGAAATATGGATTTCGCATTATCAGGCAAAAAAAAAAGAAAGAAAGAAAGAAAAGAAAAAGAGAGAGAGACAAAAATGTTGTGGCACCTTAAACCCTAACTGTGGGCTTTCATGGGCAAGTCCACTCCCTCAGACATAAGAATAGGAATACATGACAAATATTTAAACATTTATGCAGGTCCCCAAACCAGAGACTGTGTTTGGGCACCAAATTTGGCAGTGGAGCTCCCAAAAACAATGGCAAGGCTCCCTGTAGAGGTGCCTCTTTTTCTCAAATGCCAGGTTTGGGTGGGTGGGAGAATCCTTGGACCCGAGGGATGATGGTGGTAGTAGTCTCTCTGAAGACATCTGCTTCTAACTCTTCCCAGGTTCCCCATGGTGGTGCACATCACTGGAATGTTGCCTCAGGTGGTCATTATATATACAGTATTTACACCCTTTCTTGCGTCTGATGCTGTATGTCTTCGTGTATGCAATGGTTCATACTTCTCTTTACATGCCTGTATTCCTTCCTAGCGTCATCGAAGCTACCAACATGAATTTGCCCCAACTCCGGGAGGCAGTGGAAGACAGGAGGGCCTGGTGTGCTCTGGTCCATGGGGTCACGGAGAGTCGGACACAACTAAACAACAATAACAACAATTCCTTCCTAGAGGCAAATGTCATGTGGATGACCAGTGTTCTTTAACTTCCATCAGATAAGAACATAGGGCTGCTGAATACTATAGAAGAGGTGTAGAGAACCTGAGGCCCTTCAGATGTTGGTGGACAACAGCTGCGATCATCCCAGACTGCTGTGTAGCCTGGGGTGAGATTTGTAAACCTGTGAAGTCTCCTGATATTGTAGATCAAATCCCACCAGAACCAGCTGGCACAGCCAATGGTCTGAGATGAGTGGGATTGTGGCCCACTAACATCTGGACAGCCTTAGGTTCCCTATCCGTATTGCGTGGAATTCAGCAGCCTAATGTTATCATCAGTAACTAGGAATTGAAAAGGTCACTATGTGGAGTCCCCCCCCAAGATTAGAAAACAAAGCTGAGGAATGAATTGCTTAATCAAAGCAAAGGTAATTCCTTGGAATTGGGTTTTAGTTTAAGAAAATACTCTGGTTCCCATATTACTAAAATACTCTTGGAATTGCCTACAACAACACTTGACAGCTTCACTGCAGAGCAGATTAGGTTTATTATTATTTATTTATCTGTGCTATTAACATGCATTGTGGTTTACATAATTGATTCTCCATTCCATAGAGGTGCAATCTAAAATTAGACAGAAGAGAAAGACAATAAAAAGAGAAGGAGGAATATTACTGGTAGTGGTGGGGTTTGACACTGACTGTAAAATCCAAAGTCTTTGAACTAATCTTTAAGAAGTGAGACACTGTTTAAGAGCTGTGAACCCACCTTATATCAATTGTCTTTGTGAAGCTGAGGGGGCGTAGTAAGCACCTTTAAATATTCTATGTACCGTAATTAAGCTGATTTCTCCCAGGTGCACTGAATGTTTAGTAAGGGACATCGCTAGCCTCCATCAACTTCCATCAAGGAATTGGCTAAAAACTCTTATCTAAGGACACTCACATTTAATCAAACTCCTTAATTTAATTTAATAAATACTGGGGATATTTGGGATATTTATTTTGTTTAATGTAGGGCTAAAATGTTGAACATTACAGGACATGCATCTGAGGCTTCAACTTCCTGACAATCACACATTGAATTTTATTCAGATCTTTATACACAATAGTAGATGCTTCCTCTAGGCAATTAAGAGTGCCCCACATGCAGACACATGAGCCTTATTCAGCCGTGTTTTAAAATGTGAGAAGTTCACATATGTTGAGGGAAACATGCTAGTGGCACCCCCCTCTGTTGTCATTGTAATGACATGTGTGGTTTTCTAAAGAGGGGGACACTGCCAAAGCCAAGTAGCCTCCTCCATGTAAGCCACCTCCATTCGAAGCAGGGTTCTGGCTTACGTGGAGGGGCTACTGAAGTACAGAAGCTCCAGACGACTAGAGTAAAAAAGTGATGCGGGAGGTAAGGGCCCTGGCAAAGCTTGTGGGCTCCACACACTTTAAAAGCATAGCTGGACTCCTCTTTCTCTCTCAGTCTCCCCCGTTGCCACCCCCAAGCCTTCAGGTTAATGTCTTGTGCAAAAAAAACCTGCCATCTTACATTTTGCATAACTTTTTTTTTCCAAGTAGAGAAGTGTTTCTGTTGGATTCCGCAAAGGGGAAATTGTGGAAACCAGGCTCTTCTCCAAATGCAGATTTCTTTTCTCCTTGTGTACTATATTTCCCCATTACTGGTGCAGTTTGTTTCATATACCCTTTGGGAACTCATAATGTTTCTCTCTGCCTCCCTCTCCTTTAAAGTTTTTTTTTAAAACCTTCACCATATTTGGTAGTGTCAATGTAATTTGTATTAAATTAACATCAGGTATTTCTGAAATTCAAATGAAGCTCTTTCAGGCAGGTTTAAAATTCAGTAAAAAGAAAAAAGAAAGAAAAGGAATCATATGCTGACTGAAGCAGAAAGCACAGTGTCACTTAGAAGGAAAAGAAAAACATGTCTCTCTTGCTTCTTGCAAATTCATTTGGGAAGCAAGAAAAATAAGAAGTCAAGGAATTAAAACTTCCTGATTCGCTTTAAGTGGAGTCTGCTCATATATGGGATTCTAATTTAACAACTCAATAATAATAAACGAGAACCTGAAGGGTTTAATAATAGATCAGGTGGCCACTGATGTTACAGTGCTTTATAGATCCATACCAAATGGGAGTTGTTGCAATCAATTCAAAGGCTGTAGGTCTCATTTTATTTGAAGTCATGTTTCATCTGTGGAATGCTGTTGCTCCTGTTGCCTGAGATATTAATGAACTGTTGGGCTGCATGCATCCAGAATTCCTTGCATGTCTGCAACTCTTGCTGCAGGAGGCCTTCTAGACCAGTGGTTCTTAACCTTTGTTGCTCAGGTGTTTTTGAACTGCAACTCCCAGAAGCCTTCACCATCAGCTCTGCTGGCTGGGGTTTCTGGGAGTTGCAGTTCAAAAACACATGAGTAACAAAGGTTAAGAACCACTGTCGTTGTGATGTGCCTTCATGTCGCCTTCAACTCATGTTGATCCTATGAATGAGTGACCTCCATAACATCATTAACACCCCTGCCCAGCTCTTCCAAACTCAAGACCATGAATTTCAGTGATGACAAACTAAGTTGACTTAAAGAGTTGTACCTCTGATGACATGCAGAATGTTTGCGTGGTTAGAATATCGCCTAATCTTTCCCCCCTCCTTCTTCAGGAACAAGTATTAGTAGCACACTGTCCAAGACTGTAATCAGCGAAGCAGGAAGCCAGTTCACGAGGTCAGTGGTCCCCAACCTTTTCTGAACCGCAGACTGGTTGGAGGGCGGGGTCCATGTAGTCACATTCTCCCAACTTTCGTCATCTCATCCATAATTATAGGGATAGCAAGATCAGCTTATTTTGAAGGCTTCTTTGGGGAATTACTGATATGCTTTCCTTCATGTTAGAAGCTACGTCCTAACAACTTGTGACAACGGGCATGTAACTTCAGCCAGTAAGGGTTGATAGACCAAAACATAGGCAGATATATCTACATATTTCTCTTTCCCTCTCTTGAGAGCAAAATTTTATTAACCATATAATTAAGTAACATAGTAGAAATTTTTGAATGCTAAAGTACCTAGGCTTCAATTCTGCTTATTATCTGGGGCTTTCTGAGAGCTGTAGCTGAAAACATGGGCTCTTCTAAGTTTTGACTATGTTTTGACAATACCTGAGTAAGTTTAGAGAAGGCATGTGAGATGCCCTTGTTGTTCTTGCTGCTGTTATGTGACATCAGGTCACCTTGACTTATGGTGATGGATGTCTTGCCCTCAGCTGCCTTGCTCAACACTTGTAAACTCAAAGACTGGCTTCTTTTAGGGAGTCAGTACATCTCATATTTGGCTTCCTCTTTTCCTGCTGCTTTTCACCCTTACCAGCAATATTGTCTTTTCCAGAGAATCTTGTCTTCTCATAACAGCCTCAGGTTCAATATTTTTGTCTCCAAAGATAGTGCAGAATTGATTTGATCTAGGACTCATTTGTTTGTCTTTCTGGCAGCACAGGGTATCTGCAAAGCACTCCTCCAGCACCACACTTCAAATGAATCATTTTTTTCCCTGTCAGCTTTCTTAACTGTCCAGCTTTCACACCAATACATGGTGGCTGGAGGTTTTTATTTAAATAGAAGAGTGTGGATGATCTTGGTCTTGTTGTCCAATGACACATCTGTACACTTTATGATATTTTCTCATTATTTCACTGCTGCCCTTCTCTTAAAATATTTTTACCCTGCCTTTCTTCTGAAAAAGACCAAGGTGGCTTACATTATTAAAAGGACAACATTTAAAAGCTAAAAACAGTAAGTATACAAATATTAAAAGGTATTATATACAAAACTGTAAATAAAATCAACAATAAAGACACATTTAAAAGCAACAGAGCACAACAATCCAGTTTGGAAAACCCCTCTCAGACAGCCAGTCACTGGGGAAAGCATGTCTTTAAAAAAGGTATTTGCCTGCAGAAAGACAGCAAAGATGGGGCAGCCCGGCCTCTTGTGGGAGAGACTTCCAAAGTCGTAGAGCACCAATAGAGAAGGCCTTTTCCCGTGTCTCCATCAAGCACATCTGTGAGGGTGATGGGACCAAGAGAAAGGCCTCTCCTGATTATCTTAAAACCTGGGCGGGCTCATAGAGGGAGATGAGGCTTTTTTAGATAGCTTGGAGCCAATCCACTTAGGGCTTTATAGGTTAAAACCAACATTTTTAATTGTGCACGGAAACAGATCTGCAACCAGTGGAGTTGCTGTTGAGATTCCCAGTCTCAGCCTTCTGATTTCTTGCTCTACTCTCCAGTTAGACTGATAATTGAACCAAGGTATATAAAAACTCTTAACTATTTCAGTTTCTTCACTGTCAAGGCTAAAGTTGTCTATTTCTGTGTCATGATCTTTGTCTGCTTAATTTTCAACTGCGGTCCTACTTTGGCAACTTTCTTCCTTTCACTTTCACTAAAAGCAATTTCAAATCCTTGATGCTTTCTGCCAGTAAGATGGTGTCATCTGCATATCTTAAATTACTGATGTTTCCTCCACCAATTTTCATGTTTTCTCATCCAAAATGTGAGACTCTCTCAGGATATCTTTTTTGTGTCCTTTACTTCTTGTCTGCTGCCCTTACCCCCTTATTCCCCCCAAAAAACATTCAGAAAGGCTTTTAATTTGTCTGGATAGATTTTAGTGGCTGACAATGATGTCTAGCTTTGCTTTGTATCTGGCAGTGGCCTTTTTAACTTTTCTTATTTTTAACAAAAAAGCGTTATTTTTAAATGAGGCAAGCTGTTCTAAGCACAGGTGTTTTTTTAGAGGAGCAGGCTAGAAACATACAATGAACTGGTTGTTATGGGTGTTTTGGGGCTCTTTGACCATGTTCTGAAGGTTGCTCTTCCTAACATTTCGGCAGTCTCTGTGAGTCAGAGCTCTGTCTGTGCTCTGGTGCAGTTTGTTTGGAGAGTTGAGTATTTATAGCTATGGGATCCGCTTTTGTCTTTTTCAGGAGATGGGTGATTATGGTAATCAGTGTGCTTTTTTGTTGTGGATGTATTGTTGTGATAAGGGGGGGAGATTATCTGTCACTGTGATTGATGGGTGTCATTAGGTGGTCTTTGGTGTGCAGTAATCATGGGTCCTTGTGGCTGGGTAGAGTTTGTTCACCTTTTGCAGGCTGTATTTTTCAGTACTGGGAGCCAGGCTTTGAGTTTTAAACTTTCCTGTTTTTTGTTGAAGCTCTGCTGGTGTTTGTGGATTTCAGTCTGCTTCCACTTTTCCCAGAATTACTGTATTTTTCATATACCTCTATACAACAACAACAACAACATCCTAATGCTTTTTGTTAAGTCAATTCCGAATTACACTGATTATTTCCAGGGTTTTCTAGGTAGAGAATACACAGAAGTATTTTATCATTCCCTTCTTCTGGGGGTGTCCTCGGACTGTGCAGCTTGCCAAGGCCACACAGGTTGGCTCTACTCACAGTGAGGAATTGAACTCTACACCTCTGTCTCTGCACACACATGTAAATCTGTGAGTCGATTTCCCACATGTTCCTGTTGTCTTCTCTTAAGGTAGCAAAAATTAAAGTTGAAATTCTGAGATCCAAAGTAATAACTAGGTAGGCACCCCCTTTAAAATAACCATGTAGACCAGCCCCCACCTTCCCAAATTCTGATCCTTCTGAGCAGGTAAAAGGCCTGAAAAGATAAAGTGGGGAACAATATGAGTCAGAGTACATAGCAGGCTAGACGGCAATGTCCTGAACCAGACTCCCAAGGCCTAAAGAAAAACAGGACATATCTGAAAATGACAGGAAGGTATTGGAGAGATAAGGCTGGTTGGAAGACGGGAAGGCTGCAGTCCACAGAGACCAAAAGGACAGTGCTGGGGCATGATTCTATTTTTACATACTACTTTGAACAAACATGATGTAGTAGTTATTTATGCTAGCACAGCAGTGATGAATTAGAACCTAGGTTATTTTATCTGGGATTTCTGAATCTGCAGCAGTAACAACTAGCATGAATGCAACGAAAAACACATTTGGCACTTAGCATTCTTGCACACACAGCTCTGTGAGATTCTATTTGCAAGTCTAGGTTTTATGCTATTTTATCTACAATGGATTTCTTGAGGATTAATTTAAGTTTTTCCTTTTACCTTATGATGAGCAGCTTGAATGATCATTTCTGATTCATAGTTATAAACTCATCTTACTAGCTTGTTGCACTGCATTAACATAATTACCACAAATCCTTAAGTTGCATGATAAATAAATGCTCAAATCCATAATTAAAGTTGCAAATTCTTCTTCCATAGTGGGGAAATCAGCTCAAACTGTCTCAATATGGCCGCACTATAATCCCCACTGTTCTGTACTATTGGCTATGCTAGCTAGAGTTGACAGGATTCGTAGTCCAACAATGCCTAGAAAGCCAAGTTTGTCCATCAGGTGCAGATATTTGGTTCAGCAAGCAACTCAACCCTGTTGGATTAGCTAACCCCAACTGAAGAGCTGGAGGCTTAAATTTAATTGTTACCTAGCCAAGTGCAATATTTTGAGATAGTCATTCTGAACATTCAAAGCGAAACAATAACTTGTTGAATCTGTTAAGTGGTAAGCAATGCAATGCCACAAAAACTATTAAGGTGATAGCTCAGTGATTTAGGTATCTGGCTATGAAGCCAAATGTTGGGAGTTTGATTTCCCACTGTGCCTCCAGAGAGAAGAGTGAGCTTGTGTCACCATGGGCAGGCTGCAGTTACAGGATGCCTCCAGAAGAAAGGAATTGTAAACGACTTCTATTTATTTATTTATTAAATTTATAACCCACCCATTTAGACTATGTCTGTTTCTTCCTGGGAAAAAACTGGAATGAGTCACCATAAATCAGAATCAAAAGCACATTATAATTACTATGGCTTATGAATTCTGTCTGTTGCCATTAAGATTAGTGTCATCAGCAGATAAAAGTCAGTTGGAGGCAGGGTTTCATCGTGGCAAGAACTGGTCAGGTTTCAGGCAAGCTCCTAAAACTGACCGAGCCCCCTTGGTTCTGAGCCCATAAACTGGGTGAGGGGGAAGGACGGTCCACTAGGAGAAGCAGTGTCTGAACAGCAAATATGACAAAAGGAGGGAATGGCATCAGCGTAGGCTGGTACCCCCTCCAAAGTTGCATCTGAGTGCATGGACCGAGGAGGAAGCCATCTTGGCAAAGAGCTGGGAACACCCCAAGCAGAGAGTGAAAAGGGATGTTGGAAATATCTCAGCCAGAGACTCTGAGTAAGTTATAATATTTGTTCATCTAAAGAAAATCTTTTTTAAAAATACCATTTTATTTATATCTAAACATACAAACTTAAAAACATTAACAATTTAACAGATAATGAAGAAACCAACCAAACACACAAAGAAAAAAACACAGCTAAACATCCTTCCACCTTATGGATCAGAAATTTCACCGTTGTCTGGTCATCAAAATATCTTCAAGGTGATTCTGGTGAATACTGGTTCGCTATGGACTAATTTCTTCCCAAGTTCCTGTCTTTTTCTGGACCCAATTATATACTGTGGTACCTCGCAAGACGAATGCCACGGGCAACGAAAAACTCACAAGACAAAAGCGTCTTGCGAGTTTTTTGTGCCCCACAAGACGAAGATATTTTCGTCTTGCAAGGTACGTTTTCCCATAGGAATGCATTGAAATTTAATTCAATTCTCTCGCAAGACAAAAATTTCGCAAGATGGCAGGTCTCGCAGAAATTGTTTTTGTCTTGCAAGGCACCATTGTACTAGCTTCCAGCTTTGCTTTACAAAATCTCTTGGTTGATCTCGTAGTGCCTCTGAAAGCAAGTCCAGTTCTGCAATGTCCAATAGCTTCTTTAATAGCTCATCCATCGTTGATGTCTCTTCATTCTTCCACTTTTGGATCCAGAGTAACCTAGCTGCTGTGAATATATACAGTAGACTATATTTTATTTTCTTGTCAATAATTTCTGGCATTATATTCAATAATTACATTTCAGGTTTAAAATTAAATTTTTGTTGAACAATCTGTTTTACCATTTCCCAAACCTGTATCCAAAATTTTTTTGCTTTTTCACATGACCACCACATATGATAATAAGTCCCTGGATTTTTTTTTACACTTCCAACAAACATTACTGTTACCCTCTGACATTTTTGCCAATCTTACAAGGGTAAAATGCCGTCTATGAAACATTTTAAGGACATTTTCTCTAAGATTCACTGGCTTAATAATTTTTTGATTCTCTTCCCACATTTTTGTCCATTCAACAATATCAATATTGTACCCAAAATTCTGAGCCCATCTTACCATTGTCTCCTTCACCCTATCATCCTCCAAGTCATATTCCAATAAGTATGTATACATTTTTACATTATTTTCTTGTTAGTGTAAATCCATAATTCATCCACCCGGACCTTCCCCTCAAAAAAGCTCATAGTTTTTTCCTTTTTATATCTCGATTCTAATTTCAACATTGACCACCAATCTGTAGCTAGACCCAGTTTCTCTAGATCTTGTTTATCTTTTATATTCTGATCTTTAGTTAATAAGTCTTTATATGTGAGTAATGCTCCCTTCTAATTCAGTACTTTCAAAGTGAATGCTTCTATTGGTGCTACCCATACTGAAATTTTCTTGTAGGTTTTTGTTTGAAATTTTTGTCATACCAAGCAAAGTGCCTTCCTCAGAATACGTTCTGCAAAATGTGATTGTTCATTCCCAATATCACACATATGCATGCCAACCCATTTTTAAATCATGACCCTCCAGTTTCAATAATCTTTGATTTTCTAGTGTTATCGATTCTTTTATCCAGACCATAACACATGCCTTATGATATAAATACCAATTCAGTAGTCCTGAACCACTTCTTTCTTTTACGTCTTGCAATATTCTAAGTTTTATTCTTGTTTTTTTTTGGCCTTCCATACAAATTTTGAAGTCAGGCTGTCCAGATCCTTGAAGTATTTATAATTTAATAACATTGGTACATTCTGAAATAAAAATAATAGTTTTGATAATATCACCATCTTTATTGTCGAGTTTTTTCCCCACTATAGAGGTTTGTCGCTTATTCCATTCTTCCAGATCTTTCTGAATTTCCTTCTGTGTTGTATGAAAATTTTCTTTCATCAAATTATTTGGATTTTTTTGTAATGATAACTCCTAGATATTTCACTTTTTGTACCTCCTTGAAATTAGTTTTCATTGCCAGTCTTTCCATGTCTTCTTTCTTTATGTTTTTAGTCAGGAATTTTGTTTTTTGATAATTTATTTTAAGATCTGCAACAGCTCCCCATTTCTTCTTGTTCTAGTAAGTTAATTTTATGTTGTAATATATTTATCTTATTAGGTACTTAGCTGTAGGTGTTTTCTTTAATTCCATTTCTTCTTTCTTTAGAGATGTTATTATGATTTGGTATTGTTTGTTTCTTTTTTTCTTTTGTGCATTGAATTCTATCACAAAGCAATGAAAATAAGCTTTGGCTGCATCCCATATCGTTGTCGTATCTATATCCTGGGGTTTATTAATTTGAAAGAAAAATGTTAGCTCTTTTTAAATTTTAGTCAAAAAGGTATCTCTCAATAAGTGGCTATTTGGTCTCCAACATTCTCTTCTTACTGCTTGTCCTAAGGTCATCAATATTGGGTTGTGATCTGCATATGTATTTGGCAATATTTCAATTTCTTTCACTTGATGTGTCATTTCCGCTGAAATCCAGCAATTATCTATCATTGATGCTTTCTGCCAGAAAGATATTATCTGCATATTTTAAATTGATGTTTCTTCCACCAATTTTCATTCATCTGAGTCTAATCAGGTTTTCTGTACAATATGTTCTGCATAATCTAATATAATAAAATAAAAATAAATCTAATAAAATAAAATAAAAAGATATTGAACACACAGGGTGATAAAATGTACCCTTGTCTGACACCTTTGCCTATAGGAAACCATTCTGTTTCTCTATATTCTGTTCAAATGTTAGCTTTCTTGTCCACAATACAGGTTACGGATTAGAACAATGAAGTGCTGAGGTACCTGCACTTCTTTCAGAACATTGCATAATTTTTCATGATCCACAGTCAAAGGGTTTGCTATGGTCTAGACTATTCTGAAATTCTTTGTTGCACTCCAATAGTCAGAGGATTTATATGATCTCATGTGGCTCTTTCTTTTCAAAATCCAACATCAGGCATTTCTAGCTCCACACATGGTAAAGGCTTTTTCCCAACACCTTAAGCATCACTTTGCTTACATGGGAAATTCAAGCAATGCCCCTATAGTTACTGTGCTCCTTGGCATCTCCTTTCTTGGCAACTGAAATATATATTGAACACTATCAGTCTCCAGGCAATTGTTTTGTTTTCCACTATTTGTTGGCATAATCTTGTTAGGATGTTTACAGGTTCAGTCTCTGTGGCTTGAAATAATTGTATTGGTATTCCATCTACTGCTGTTGATTTATTTCTTCCACGTGCTTTCAGAACAGGTTTCATTTTACTTTCTAGAACTGCAGGTTCTTCTTCATAGGATTCCTCTCTAAAGGAGACTATCATGCTTTTATCTCTTCCTTAAAGGTCGGTGACATCTGAGCATTGAGCGAGGAGGCAGGCAGTGCAGCACGGCCTCTCCCAATTTGAAGAGACACTTGTTCAACAGGCTGAGGCAAAGAGGCAGTCCCAAAACCAGCACAATCAGGGAGCTGGACAGGGGACTGGTTGCATTTGTCTTCAGTGTGGAAGGAATTTTCACTCTTGAATTGCCCTTCTCAGCCACATCAGACATTGTTCCAAGAGCATTGTTCATTGTTCGGAGCACGTTACCATAGTCCCTCAAGATTGAAGGATGCCTGCACACAAAGATCTTCAGTATGCCATTCCTACATTTTCTTTTTTTTTCTCCTAGCCAGATAGTGTGTTTCCCTGTTGGTTGATCAGCATTCCTAATCTAGGCTTAGATTTCCTTTTCATTTCTTGGAAGACATTTCTTGTTTTTCCCCTTTTGCTGTGCTTTACAGTGATTGTAATAGTTCTCTTTGTATCTATGTGACAGTCATTGAAAAAACTGCATTCAGAGTTCTGACCCTATTTCTGTCACTTTTGCTTCTTCCATGCCCTTTCCAGTTTCTTTCATCTTCCATCTTGGTTGTTCTTTTCTTTTTTAAATACAATAATCATATTTTTTGCATCCTTCCATAATAATAAATTTAGTTTCCAGTTTACCTTGGTTCATAATTCTCACAATCCATGTTCCAAATGTACGTGTTGTGCAGCATCAGACTTGTCTTTTATATCTGTGCATTTCAGCCTCCAGACATTTTTTCAGCTTTAATCTTTATCACAGTAAGCTTTAATTAGCGTAGGCCCATTTGAATCGATGGAGCTTATGAAGGAGCTGACTCTCAAAATTCCCACTGATTTAATGGGCCTATTCTAGTGCAATTTACTAAACTAAGCAACAGGATTTTGGCCTGTGAATCATTTGTTATATTCAAGTACAGTGGTGCCTCGCATTACATTAATTCATTCCAGCAAAATCGCTGAAGTACGAAAACATCGTAAAGCGAAAATAAAAGCCATTGAAACGCATTAAAACCTGGTTAATGCGTTCCAATCGGCTAAGAACTCACCGTCCAGCGAAGATCCTCCATAGGGGCGGCCATTTTCGGGTGCCTGTGCAGCAAAAAATGGCTCCTAAACACAGCGGGGAGCCATCTTGAGCACCCGGCGGCCATTTTGTAAACAGGGAACCAATCATCGCGCAGCGAAATTCCCCCATTCAAAACGTCGTTTTGCAATCGCTTTTGCGATCACAAAAACCTCGTCGTAATGCAGATTCATAATTAAACGGAGCGCCCGTCTTGCGAGGCACCACTGTAGTTCATTATCTTTGTACCACTGATGTAGCAGGAAGTTAGCATATTAAGTTATAATATGTTATACATACTTAATATGTATAAGTTAACATATCAAGATGTGTTCCCTACTATCCATAAAAGAAAAAGACAAACACACCTGAAAGGGTCCTGCATTTGTATAGTTGTCTTTATTTTACTGTTTAAGCGAACACAACTTAAGAGAGAAGTAGGGAATCATAGTGGTGTTAGAGGTAGCTGCATGGAACCTGCGAACACACTCCACTTTGAAGAGCAAAACTAATGAAGCCTGCAGGTCTATAACTGAGATTGAAATAAAGATCTTCAGAACACAATGCTAGCAAGTGGCTGGAACAACATGACTCTTTGCTCAAAATGATTCCTCAAAACCACAGGCTGTAAATTTGAGAAGGGGCACAAATATTAAATTTTGAAGAGTACTGTTAAGAAAAATAATTTGTTTGTTATTTAGGACAGACTCAGTAGTAATTCAGCATACTGTCAACCTTTTGCTCAAGAGAGTGATGCTAAGATACGGAACAATGATATCATTCCATTTCCCATAATCAACCTGTCAGGCCTTGCTGTCAGGAATTTCCACAGGTTGACGCCATCTCTTTCAAAATTATTTTTGATGGGGTGGTGAAGAGTAATTTGAAAAACCAAATAGGAAATTATCCTTCCCCCCCCCCCGCCCAAAATCTGGGATTAACTTTACTCTTATTTTTCAAAGGACTGAACAGTCACATTTCTCCTAAACATGTTTTAAGTCTCTAGATGGAATCTCAAGAATTTGCTGCAGTCCCATGATTAAGGGTAAAGATAGGCAATTAAATACAAGCTCTCTTTCCAGAGGATAGCTATCAGTCCCTACTCATCAGGTATCATTCCTTTTTTCTTTCTGGTTTAGCCATCATGTAGAAAGCTATCAGACAGGAGATGGTCCCTCCTATTGTTAGTGTCATAGCGATCCGGTAGAGAAGTTGATCGGGAAGGCCTCGTTTCAGATGTACTCGCAAACCATCATTCTGTTGATTAAAAAATATATATGTGCATTAAAAAAGCATACACATACTTTCATCACAAGTAAGCTACTTAAGCATCAGTGCAGAGAGAAGGCAATGCAATATTTCTTAAGCTGGAATGGGCAGCTAGTTTATCTTCAAACTGTGAAACAAGCCATGCAATCTATTGCTACAGAAACACCAAATCTTATATTTTGCACAATATTCAGCACTGTAACATTTGTTCTACAAATAATATCTAGGTACAATTTTAATTGTTTCTGTGAATACGCTCTTGGAACTGCATGATATCTGCCTACTGAAATCAACTAGGCAGGAAACAAGCAAGTAGTGCATGATTAGAGAGTCTGAAAAATGTTTTCAGACTACAACTCTGAGAATCTTGTAGGGGGGATATTGAGAGTTGTAGTTTAAAGAGCCAAATTTGCTAAGCTATGACAGGGTATGGCTTTTAGTGAAGCCAGCACTTTCAGGCACTGGGCATCTCTGAAGGCTGGACTTAGCCAGTGCTGGCAAGTGCTTAGAGAGGCCTTTGTGCCATAACCATTTCCTAATGGGAAAACAGAAAAGCTGGGCACTTGGCCAAAAAACTTGATGGAGAAGGTCCAGCTGGTTCTTTGGCCAAGGACCTAATGACAGCAGAGCCATGGTTGCACATTCCTGATATCATCCAGGTGAGTTGTAAGGGGAAATTCACTCCATCCCCAATATCCCACTCCTTGCTCTGCCTTAGAACTGCTCAGTTCTTACTGACATAGATTTACCATGCTTAGAGAGGAAACCCAATCTTATTTGTTTGTTTGTCTTTTACCCACCCATCTAGATTCAAACAAATCTACTCTGGGCGGCTTTACAGCCCAAGCCCTTTCCCTGCAACATCAGCATGTTCTCTAAATAAAAAGTAACATATCTGGAAGAGAGAGGTTTCTTCTCTTATATAAGCTTTCCACACAAGCCAGAACCTTGAAAATATCTGGAGGATAGCCTAGACATGCACAGGACCTCTCCTCAGCAGATACACTGTCTTCCACAGTGATAACGGGGGTGGGGAAAGGTTTAAGCACTCCTCTCTAGGCATGGCATGTCGATCCTTACCAGTAATGACACAACTATCAAATCTAGATTTTATGGAAGAGGAAATGGGAAAGAAAGTGATGCTCATATTTGCCAAGTTTTGCTTGTAGTCATATGTTTGTTATTTAGTGTGTCATCACATCAAATCTGCACTACTCTTTCATACAGCAGTCCAAACAGCATGCTACGGAATAGTCTCATAATGTCACTGTTACTTACAACATCATGTTACTTACAACCTATGGTAACTATCAATTAATGACATCCAAAATATCTCATCATTAAATGACCTGCTCAGATTCTCATTCCACTGGCCATTGTTTTTGTTTTTTTGTTTTTTGCATTTTCTTATTAGAATTTTGATGCACTCCATCTCTGTAGCTTGCAATTGCTTTAGCTGATATCTCATTTATTCCTGGTGATTTGTTTCCTCAGTGTTTTGAGGGCAGCTTTCACTTTACTTTCTAAAATTTCCAATTATTCATCAAATAATTTGTCTGAGGGATCTGTCATTTTTATATCTTTTCTGTATAGCTCTTAAATACAATACTTCCCTCTTGTCTTTATTTTATCCTGATCAAATAAGGTTCTCTCCTGTTAATATTCCAGCATATTTCAAATACTTCAATTTCCCTTTGATCTCTTCAATCTTATTAAAAGGAAGAGATTTCTTGTTTTTGTCTTTCTGTTTTCCTTCTATTTCTCTCAATGAATATATTAGTTGATTGTTGTGGGTTTTTCAGCCTGTTTGGCCGTGTTCCAAAGGTTTTTTTCCTGTTTCGTCTCTGTGGCTAGCATCTTCATAGGGCTGGAGTTATAATTCTGTCTGTGTTCTGGTGTAGTGTGTGGGAAAGTTGAGTATTTGTAGCTGTGGGATCAGCTTTTTGCCCTTTTCAGGAGACTGTGTGGTAATGGTGACCAGCATGTTTTTTGTTGTGGGTGTATTGTTGTGATAAGGGAGAAAGATTATCTGTCATTGAAATTGATGGGTGTCGTTAGCTGGTCTTTTGTGTGCAATCATAACCAGTCCTTGTGGCTGGGTAAAGTTTGTTGACTTTTTGCAGGCTATATTTTTCAGTGCTGGGAGCCAGGATTGCTGAATCTCTGCTGATGTTTGTGGATTTCAATGGCTTCCCTGTGTAGTCTAACATAATGACTGCTGGTGTTGTCCAGTACTTCTGTTTCATGAAATAAGATTTCATGTCCAGCTGAAAAATATGGTGAAACTTTAGGAAGACAAACCTTCGGAACACGGCCAAACAACCTGAAAAACCCACAACCACCATCGGATCCCAGCAGTGAAAGCCTTCGAGAATATATTACACTAGTTCTTGTTGTCCTTACATGCAAGTCACTGATGTTGGGTTAATTTAGGATTCTTACCTTTTTCTGTCAGATTTAATTTTTTGTTTCTCATCTTGCATCAATAATTTTAAGAGTTTAAGCAGACACACATGAAGGCTTTTCTGTGACTTCCTTGAAGAACTCAAATTGACTATTTTCCAACAGTCTCAAAACAAGGACTTTTTGAACATTCATGTCAAGTGCTCCAGTAGTTTATTCAATATTCTCAAGTGTTAAATCTCACTAAAGTCAAACTGTAGATTGCTATAGTGTGTCCAGTGTAACTGGCCAGAATACATTTGTATTCATTAACAGAGGCATAAGAACATAACATTAGTATGTTCTTTAACAGAGGCATATTCATTAACAGAGGCATAAGAACATAACATTAGGTTTTAATTATTGGTGCATAATGTGGCTATATACAACCTACAGGAACATAGGAAACAGCTATACTGTAGAAAAGTAAATCAATAATGCTGATTTTTTTTAAAAAAATATATTAGTACATTCAGAATGCTATTCTGAATGCTATTCTGAATGTACTAATGTACAGAAATTGGAAGTAGGACCAGAGATATTTATCAAGCAAGGAAAATGCAATCCAGGCCACAATTCTGAAAAATGCTGATTTCAGGCATTTTAGGCAACTAGAGATGGACTAAGTTCAAAATATTACTCAGATTATCAGATGCTGGGTTTTTTCAAGTCATGATGATAGGATATGTAGTCAGAGAAATGTAAGATGGAGACAGACAGATTCTGTGTGAAGATGATTTGAGAGACGCCTTCTCCCACCTAGACCTACCCGTGTCACTCGCGCGAGCCAGGAGATAAGGCTGAGGAGCCTAACGCCGAGAGAGGCCCGAAAGGAAAAGACCAGAAACCGGGCCTTCTCGGTGGTGGCTCCTCGCCTTTGGAACAACTTGCCCCCTGAGATTCGCGCGGCTCCCTCGCTGGGCATTTTTAAGAAACAACTAAAAACATTGATGTATAGGCGGGCCTTCCCAACAGAAAACCCTTGACGATCTTTTTTTTTTTTTCTTATTCTGTTCTTTATTTTTTTATTTACGTTTCTGCTGTAAAGTCTTAAAATTACATTGTTGTTTTTACTGTAAGCCGCCTAGAGTGGTCTAATATGATCAGATAGGCGGGATAGAAATGAAATAAATAAATAAATAAATAAATAAATAAATAAATAAATAAATAAATAAATAAATAAATAAATAAATAAATGTGTTTTTCTAAGTGCCATGAGAGACTTTCCCCGAGGATCGTTACAGCCTGATTCAAAGATAGCGATGAAGGCCGAATTGAGAGGCCCGTGGAAGACTCAATATTCCGAGCTAATTGGAGAAGAGATAAACAACACCTGGACTCTCATGGGAATAAGGGAAGGAGGAAAGTGGTAGAGCCTCTACAGGCT
The DNA here is from genome assembly GCF_051106095.1 of Pogona vitticeps. Taxonomy (NCBI): domain Eukaryota; kingdom Metazoa; phylum Chordata; class Lepidosauria; order Squamata; family Agamidae; genus Pogona; species Pogona vitticeps. The sequence goes on along the minus strand of NC_135783.1, from coordinate 26,024,457 downwards.
AATTGGTTAATAGCCAGAAATGTCAAGAAGAAGGGAGGAGCACAAAATTGTCAAGAAAAAGGTAGGTAAGTGGCCTGTAGAACTCTCTGACCGAGTGCCAGGTGGCCCTTTAGGGGGTCTGGTGCACCACACTTCTCACCTGATATAACTTCTGTAGTTCTGGTGCTTTGCTTCTAATAAAACCTTGAACTGGTGGCGTTCTTTCCAAAGTAGGTCTTGTCGATGTTGCAGATATCAGAGACGACTCCACAGATACTGTTGGCTTGAATCCCTTTGTAAAGAAAAGAATTAAACTTGTTTGTACAACTAGGAATTTATCTGGCAACTGTGTCCCATGCAAACAGGTGGCAAGCCAACAGGAGATGATAAGAACTAAAATATATCAGGCCTGACTTTGAATAGCCTCAACACTGACTGCAAAGAAGATACTAAAAGCATAATAACTATTTGCAGGTCTTTTACCATGAAGCAGCTAGCAAATGGCAAATCATGTGCATGTTCTACCAGAAAGTGAAGGGAGACAGCACACTTCAGTAACTTGGGTGAGATCAACTACTGCTCACTTCTCCAAACACAAAATTATCAATTTTGGCTGTACTGATCATAATGCCAGTACAGTGGGGTCTCTACTTAAGAACTTGATCCGTATTGGAAGGTGGTTCTCAAGTGGAAAAGTTCTTATGTAGAATCTGCATTTCCCATAGGAATGCATTGAAAACCATTTAATCCGTATCTGCTCTTTTCCGTCCATAGAAACTAATGGGAAGCTGCTATTCCGCCTTCTACCACTAGAGGGGGATTTTTTCTTTTTTTTCCCCTTAGGTCAGGGAACAGTGTTAAAAGCACTTCTGACGAAGCTAATTTTGAAGCAATGGACTGAAAACCAATTAATCCGTTCTGGATGTTTTTTTTATGTAGAGGTGCGTTCGTACATTGAAGCATTAGTTCCCATAGGAACTAATGCAAAGCTGGTTAATACGTACTCTACCACTAGGGGGAGAACTTTTTTTAACCTAAGATGACCTAAGGTTAAAAAAAGAGCAGGAAAGTTTTTTTTTCCTGTTCTTATCTCGATTTTTGTTCTCAAGTAGAAGCAAAATTTAGCAAATGGAGCTGTTCTTAAGTGGAATTGTTCTTAAGTAGGGACGTTCTTAAGTAGAGACCCCACTGTACCCTGAAATGTGCCTGTTTTCCTTCTTCTGTCCTACCAGCAGAGGATGATTCATTACAGCAAGTGCGCCATTGGTAAGGAACAGTAGAAAAATCACTTTTCCCCCAGAGAAAATCAAGTAAGATAGTGAAGAAGACTATTGTATTAACACAAGACACCATTTTGCAGTTTAGTTACGCCCGATCCAAGCATTTGCAAAGTATGTGGAGCTTGCATGCAGACTCAGGAGCAGGCCAGCTCCACCCACCTACTGTTTAACTTGGGAAAGTGACATTCTGAAGAGAGAGAAACTGCTCTCTGTGTATTCTGTCCATGTGGATCAAAGTGTGACACAGATGGAGCCTCTCAAAACAGTACCAAACCCACCCACTTCATGGATGCTGATCCATTAGACAATGGCTGAAGTCGAAGAAAAGTTTCTTCACGTATCTCATGCTCTGACTGCTTCTGGTCAAAAATATTCTGTCTTGACATTTTAACTGGTTTTTGATTTTGCCCATATTCCATGTGTTCATAATTTAAAATTGTGCAAAACTCTGACTCAAATAAAGAAAAGAATGTGAATCAGAACTAGCAATGGCAAATGCTTTCTGTCTTTTCATATCAACTCAAAGCTGCTCACACAAAAATCTGACTATATCAGGAACATTTTGCAATGAGTTGGCTGATGATCCATTTCTGGCCCTGAACCAATGCTCTGGGTCTTTATGACCTGATATCCATAAGAATGCAGACACCACCCTCTCCTCATACAAACTCACCTGACACCTATTTATAGGTCATTTTTATTTGGGGCAGGCTGCTGGATTTATTTATTTATTAAATGTATACCACGCCCATCTAGACCGAAGACTACTTCGAAGTCTAGATCCCCATGTGATACTACATGCACATAGCAAAAAACTGGTCCAAAGTGACACAGCGCTTGGTCCATTGTGATCTGTGGTTGCACTATTACAGCATTCCAAGGAAAGGCAGCAAAACCTCCCCCACCAAAAAGACTGATTATTATGAAGTTACTTCTGCTTCTGTATTATTTTATTACTACTACAAAGTGTTCTGGTTTTAATGTATGCTTATGAGTATGGGCAGGATATCTCTGACATTTCACATTTTCTCTGCAACCTACATTTGAACCCATAAGCAAGCTCAAACATTTTCGTGAGCAATCTGGCCTTTCTTACCAGATTACTCATATACCATGTTGAAACCCACCCATAAGCTCAAACATAGGCTGCAGGAAAAAAATGATATATCACAGAATCCTCCCCATACTTATGAGACTATTCTTTTATTACCCAGTTCACTGCCTACTTTGTAAAAGCTTCCTCCAGTACTGAAAGGATGATTGGCAAATCTTTAAATAATTGTTCCTTTTGCTTGATGACATCAGCTCAACTTGAAAATGGTCTTTCTTCATAGTCTGTTCCTTAGGATTTTCAGATATGGAACAGAGGCAGTACCAAATAGTTATCAGAATCTGTTGACTAGCTAAGCCAAAGCAGGAGGAAATAAAATTAGTTTGACAAACTTCCCAAAATGCAGAAGTAAAATTAGATGTTAATAAGCTTTCAACAGGAGGTGGGTGCTGTATTTTTAAAATTTATGTGCTTTCAAATTACTTTAAATTAAATGGTGAAGCACTCCGAGTCTCAGCTTTGGGAGGAAGACTTGATACAAATAAAATAAATAAAAAATCTTCCTGGTTGTAAAAATAAAACCCAAGATCGTTAATATGTACCACTCAAGATAAGAACCAATTTCTACAAGAGCCAGAAGTTATCTGTTATGCTGCTGGAGACTGTCTCAAAGGTATATGGCACCCAAGAGTTAGCAGCACAATGTATACCAAAAAATCCGAGTCTCATGTCCGCCATGTGTGGCAGAAGATTTCCTATAAAGGAACTTGTAATTATTTTGCACATTGAGCACTATATGGAAAATAATACTGATCCACCACCTTACAGGATTGTTACGAGGATTGTTCCTGTTACACACATGACATTATTTGAGCACTCAAGTCATTACTAGGTGTTTTGGTATGTGAAGCTTCTCATGCTGGAGTGAAAACAGCCCTCCCTCCAATAGAATCCCTCTGTTCTTCCCCGCCTCTTTAAAGGGACAGCCAGAAAAATAAATCTCCAAATAAGGAGAGTATCTTTGATATCTCTGTTTAGGTTACCTTTCGCATCCCAGAAAAGCATGAATGCGTTCAGTATAGTGAAGCAGTTAGTGGTAACCTAGAAAAGGAAAATTCCAGGTTCAAATCCCCACTAAGCGATGAAGCTCACTGGGTGACTTCTGGAAAAAATTATTGTCTCTCTTGGTCTCATCTATCTCCCATGTTTTGCGAACAGGAAAGATAGGAGGAGCCAAGTGTCCTTTCCTGAGAAATCTTGAGGAAGGAAAAGTTGCATAAAAGAAAATTTACCGTAATTTAAAGGTGAGTAAGACAGCCTGACCCATCATCCACTGGAAACAGGCCTTACAGCAGTAGTTCCCAACCTTTGGTAAACAAGATTTTCTTGGACTGCAACTCCCAGAAACCCCAACCAGCACAGCTGGTGGTGAAGGCTTCTGGGAATTCCAGTTCAAGAACACCTGGGTTACCCGTGGCTGGGAACCATTGACATAGAAGAAGCATCTCTATTTAACAGGCACATTTGTCCAGGCTTGGAATCTGGAAACACCTCATTTTCTCAACTCAAAATGAAAGTTACCTTTCATGTTAAGGATAAAGTGACCCATTGCTGGAGATCATTACAAGAACAACTCTAACACTAGAGGTTAGTTCCTTATCCTTTATCACCCTTTATATCCTTAGAACTGCAGAGCTGGAAAGGACCCTATGGATCATCAAGTTCAGCCACTGTCAGGGAGGCAGAGTGGGGAATTGAACTCCCAACCTCTGGCTCTGAGCTATCTAGCAGTTCTTAAATTGTGTGGTGTTATGCACCTTCAACATAATGCAATATTTTGAATGAGTGGCCTCCAATTAGTGTCTTATTAGTACTTATGGGAGAAAAGGGGGGGGTCTTACTTCCTTGCCCCACTTTTCTATTTCAGTGTACACTTTCACAGCTTTTACCACGAGAAGAAAAAAGGCAGTAGAACATGAAGAGGAATGAGAGGATGGCAGCTAGGTTTTACTAAAAAGGATAGCTTACTGCCACTCTATCTCTTTCTCCTGTACAGACTTACACAGAAGTAAACCCTACTACATCTCATCAGACATGCTCTCAAAGTAAGTATGTACAGAACTGCAGCCTTAATATAGGCAATTTAACAGATGTGGGAGCTGACCTGCTGATACAGGCAGGAGAAAATGGGAACAGGGAGTTTCAGCAATAGCCAGCAAAACATTTAGCCTTTATTTCCCAGAAGTTTTGAATATATTTATATATATTCCAGAGGAGGGAGGAATCAATTAAGAGCTGAACAATAAGCTATGTTCAAAACACAGTGTCTTCATTTAAGCCATCAAGCAACACTATAAAAAACCAGGATGAAATTAATTTTCAAAGTCTTTGCTCCACATACACAGGCAACTCACAACACACTTACTTCTCAGCAGCTCCATTGAATTTAATAGATCTACACTGAAGTAAAAAGGGTGCAGAGTACAACCAGAATTACCTGCAAATGAATTCTCTACCTTATTATTCCACACAGCAAATGTTAACACAGTATGTTTAGCATTACATTTGCATTTTAACAAGACTAATAAGTGCATGCTTAGGATGAACGCCTGCTAATTACTTTTTGTTTGTTCATCTATTAAGCTGTCTGCCAATCAAGGACATTTTTCATATGTCAATGTAACTTCATGCAAAACTATTAATATTTTTTAAATGTAGCAAACAAGTGTTCAGCTCTTTCTTACCCAACCAATGATTTTTTTTATATAAGCACAATAGAGGTGGGGAGAGGAAGGAGATGGATTTTCTTTTAGGGATGCTGGAAGCCAGCCCGAATAGGAGAAAACCAAGGCTTAGCAATATCATTAGGCATTTAAGTTGGCAGTGACAGGTAGGAAGAGGGAAAGGAATTGAAAATACGATAGGGAGCAGGAGGATGTGTAGGAAAAGTGTCTCAAAGGCTATAGATAAGGGGAGCCCAAAGACAAGTTACTGAAAGCAAGGGAAAAAAATAGGGGTGGATTAAGAAACAATGACTTAGAAGAAGCTGGGGAAAGAAGACTTGAGCAAAATAGAGGGGGAGTTAAAAATGGCCACTGAGGCACCACATCTTTAAATTTCAGGGAACAGCAACCCTCCAGATCGCAGTGGTATTTATTCACACACAAATTTACTAGTTACAGACTGCTAGTAAGAAAGAAGGCAAGGGAACTCTAGTCTAGGCACCTTAGCAAAATGAACTTTAGTTTTACATGTATAGTATGCTATTTGTTTAAAGTATTAAAGAACTTCTTTTTCAAATGTTTTGGGCGGTTTATTTATCCCATTTAGGCCCAGACTTAGGTACTTGCAACTGGGTTAACAGAGCTGGACTTCATCACCTGCTCTTGCCCCCAGAAGTGCTCTAGAGCCCTGAAATGTTCAATGGGTTGAGCTATATGGTGGGCAAAGTGAAGATGGCCAACAGGCTAATTACATGAACAGCTGGTTTCCCAGGTAGTGAGCTCCCATGAAAGCATCAGAAATCAAAATTAGCACTCTGAATTGGAACAGATTCAAGCCAGCAGCCACTGCAATGGTCTAACAACTTGTACAGTGGTGCCTCGCATAGCGAAGTTAATCCGTTCTGGATTAACCTTCGCTATGGCGAAACATCGCTGAACGGAACGGGGAAAGCCATTGGAACGCATTAAACTTAGTTTAATGCGTTCCAATAGGCTCCAAAACTCACTGTTCAGCGAAGTTTTCCCATAGCCGGCAGCCATTTTCGCGCCCTTGGTAAGCGAGGGGAGGGCACGAAAACACTGCGCGCGGCCATTTCGGGGCTTCCGGTGGCCATTTTGGAACCGCCAAACAGCTGATCGTCGGGCATCGCTTTGCGAATATCGGTAAGCGAAACGCTTACCGATCATCGCAAAGCGAGTTTTGCCCATAGGGGCCATCGGTATGCGATCGCATTTGCGATCACTAAAACCTCTTCGCTATGTGATTTCGTCGTTCTACGGTGCACTCGTTAAGCGAGGAACCACTGTATCTTTCTATGACCATAAAAAGAGGGGCAGCAATATTTTGCACCACTTGAAACTCCATGGAGTCTTCGTTCGTTCGTTTAGTCGTGTCCGACTCTTCGTGACCCCATAGACCAGAGCACGCCAGGCCCTCCTATCTTCCACTGCCTCCCGGAGTTGGGTCAGATTCATGTTGGTTGCTTCGGTGACACTGTCCAACCATCTCATCCTTTGTCGTCCCCTTCTCCTCTTGCCATCACACTTTCCCAACATCAGGGTCTTTTCCTGGGAGTCTTTTCTTCTCATTAGATCGCCAAAGTACTGGAGCCTCAGCTTCAGGATCTGTCCTTCCAGTGAGCACTCAGGGTTGATTTCCTTTACAACTGATAGGTTTGTTCTCCTTGCAGTCCAGGGGACTCTCAAAAGCCTCCTACAGCACCACAATTCAAAGGCATCAATTCTTCGGCGGTCTGCTTTCTTTATGGTCCAGCTCTCACTTCCATACATCACGACAGGAAAAACCATAGCTTTGACTATTCGGACTTTTGTTGGCAAGGTGATATCTCTGCTTTTTAAGATGCTGTCAAGGTTTGTCATCACTTTCCTCCCAAGAAGCAGGCGTCTTTTAATTTCGTGGCTGCTGTCTCCATCTGCAGTGATCATGGAGCCCAAGAAAGTAAGGTCTTTCACTGCCTCCATATCTTCCCCTTCTATTTGCCAGGACGTGATGGGGCCAGTGGCCATGATCTTAGTTTTTTTGATGTTGAGTTTAAGACCGTTTTTTGCACTCTCCTCTTTCACTCTCATTACAAGGTTCTTTAGTTCCTCCTCACTTTCTGTCATCAGAGTAGTATCATCTGCATACCGGAGGTTGTTGATATTTCTTCTGGCACTCTTAATTCCGGTTTGGGATTCCTCCAGTCCAGCCTTCTGCATGATGTATTCTGCATATAAATTAAATAAGCCGGGGGACAATACACAGCCTTGTCGTACTCCTTTCTCAGTTTTGAACCAATCAGTTGTTCCATATCCAGTTCTAACTGTTGCTTCCTGTCACACATATAGGTTTCTCAGGAGATGGATAAGGTGGTCAGGCACGCACATTTCTTTAAGGACTTGCCATAGTTTGCTGTGGTCCACACAGTCAAAGGCTTTTGCATAATCAATGAAGCAGAAGTAGATGTTTTTCTGGAACTCTCTGGCTTTCTCCATAATCCAGCACATGTTAGCAATTTGGTCTCGAGTTCCTCTGCCCCTTCGGAATCCCGCTTGTACTTCTGGGAGTTCTCGGTCCACATACTGCTGAAGCCTACCTTGTAGGATTTTGAGCATAACCTTGCTAGCGTGTGAAATGAGTGCAATTGTGCGGTAGTTGGAGCATCCTTTGGCACTTCCCTTCTTTGGTATTGGGATGTAGACTGATCTTTTCCAGTCCTCTGGCCACTGTTGAGTTTTCCAAACTTGCTGGCATATTGAATGTAGAACCTTAACAGCATCATATCTTAAGATTTTAAATAGTTCAGCTGGAATGCCATCACCTCCACTGGTCTTGTTGTTAGCCAGGCTTTCTAAGGCCCACTTGACTTCACTCTCCAGGATGTCTGGCTCTAGGTCAGCAACTACATTGTCTGGGTTGTCCGGGATATCCAAATCTTTCTGATATAATTCCTCTGTGTATTCTTGCCACCTCTTCTTGATGTCTTCTGCTTCTGTGAGGTCCCTTCCATTTTTGTCCTTTATCATGTCCATCCTTGCACCAAACGTTCCTCTGATATCTCCAATTTTCCTGAACAGATCTCTGGTTTTTCCTTTTCTGTTATTTTGCTCTATTTCTTTGCATTGTTCATTTAAGAAGGCTCTCTTGTCTCTCCTTGCTATTCTTTGGAAGTCTGCATTCAATTTTCTGTAACTTTCCCTATCTCCCCTGCATTTTGTTTCCCTTCTCCTCTCTGCTATTTGTAAGGCTTCCTTGGACAGCCACTTTGTTTTCTTGCATTTCCTTTTCTTTGGGATTGTTTTCGTTGCTGCCTCCTGTACAGTGTTACGAGCCCCCATCCATAGTTCTTCAAGCACTCTTTCCACCAAATCTAGTTCTTTAAATCTGTTCTTCACTTCCACTGTGCATTCATAAGGGATTTGGTTTAGATTATACCTGAGTAGCCCAGTGGTTTTTCCTACTCTCTTCAGTTTAAGCTTGAATTTTGCTATGAGAAGCTGATGATCAGAGCCACAATCAGCTCCAGGTCTTGTTTTTGCTGACTATATAGAGATTCTCCATCTTTGGCTGCAGAGAATATAATCAATCTGATTTTGATATTGCCCATCTGGTGATTTCCATGTATAGAGTCACCTCTTGTGTTGTTGGAAAAGAGTGTTTGTGATGACCAGCTTGTTTTCTTGACAAAACTCTATTAGCCTTTGCCCTGCTTCATTTTGAACTCCAAGGCCAAACTTCCCTGTTATTCCTTTTATCTCTTGACTCCCTACTTTAGCATTCCAGTCCCCTAGAATGAGAAGAACATCTTTCTTTGGTGTCAGTTCTAGAAGGTGGTGTAAATCTTCATAAAATTGTTCAATTTCAGTCTCCTCAGCAATGGAGGTTGGTGCATAAACTTGGGATTATTGTGATGTTGAATGGTCTGCCTTGGATTCGTATTGACATCATTCTATCATTTTTGAGATTGTATCCCATTACAGCTTTACCCACTCTTTTGTTGACTATGAGGGTCACTCCATTCTTTCTATGGGATTCTTGCCCACAATAGTAGACATGATAATCATCTTAGTTGAATTCACCCATTCCTGTCCATTTTAGTTCACTGACGCCCAGGGTGTCAATGTTTATTCTTGCCATCTCCTGTTTGACCACCTCCAGCTTCCCAAGGTTCAAAGATCTTACATTCCAGGTTCCTATGCAATATTTTTCTTTGCAGCATCGGACTTTCCTTTCACTTCCAGGCACGTCCACAGCTGAGTGTCCTTTCGGCTTTGGCCCAACCACTTCATTAGCTCTGGAGCTACTTGTACTTGTCCTCCGCTCTTCCTCAGTAGTATGTTGGATGCCTTTTGACCTGAGGGTCCCATCTTCCAGCGTCATATCTTTTAGCCTTTTGTTTCTGATCATGGGGTTTTCTTGGCAAAGATACTGGAGTGGAATTGCCGGTTCCTACTCCACGTGGATTGCGTTTAGTCGGAACTCTCCACTATGACCTGTCCGTCTTGGGTGGCCCTGCACGGCATAGCCCATAGCTTCTCTGAGTTGCTCAAGCCCCTTCGCCACGACAAGGCAGCAATCCATGAAGGGGGCAGCAATCCATGAAGGGGCAGCAATCCATGGAGTCTTGGGAAACCTTAAAGACTTAAAGATGTGTTTTGCTTGTTATGAGCCTTCATGAATTGCAGCCAGAGTCATTAGATGTATGCATGAAGCCTCCATGACATCATTCAAGGGGAGCCCTATACAAAGCATGCTGCAGTTCTGAAACTTGAGACTAGTAAAAAGTGGGTCAACATGATAAGTTCTTCCCCATCCAGAAAGCAATGGAATGTTATAATATTCTTCTTGTCATTGCTACTGGCCTTTTTCTAAATACAGTGGTACCTCGCATGACAATTGCCTCGCCGGACGAAAAACTCACTAGACGAATGGGTCCGGCAAGATTTTTGGTGCCTCACAAGACGATTTTTCCTATGGCCCAGTAAGCCTCAAAAATTGGAAAAACAAAATATCAAAAATGGAAGTGCATGGATGTCCACCAATGGTGTTGGTGTATGTCTGTGTGTACATACACAATACAAAAACTGCCTCTCTGATCTCCAGAAGCAAAACAGGGAACAAAAAGTATTTGAGATGGGCATACGTGGCATGTTGTTACCAAAACAAAATGATCTAGGACAGTGGTCCCCAACCTTGGGCCTCCAGATGTTCTTGGACTTCAACTCCCAGAAATCCTGGCCAGCAGAGGTGGTGGTGAAGCCTTCTGGGAGTTGTAATCCAGGAACATCTGGAGGCTCAAGGTTGGGGACCACTGATCTAGGGGACCAAATGTGGCCCATAGGCTATATTTTACCCACCACAAATGCAAATATTAAACAATACGTGATAACTCCAAACAATGTGGAGATTTATAAAGAAGATCACACAGTCCAGACTTAGTAATCCCAGTGGTAATCTATTTATTTTGACAGAAATTAATAAAACTATTGAAAAGTCAACCCTGACTAGAAATTCCGTATGACTCAGTAATTTGCAATATAAAAATGATAAATTGTCTCCATTTGCCTCCATTTGTAGTGGATTAGCTAGGAAAATAAATCTCAAAGTCTAAGGATTATAATGAGACCTTCCTGACTATGGTACATATCTGCAAAACACAGGCAGATAGACAATTATTCTGAGTTTTCTAAAACATCTAAAATTTGATGCTGCCTTTTAGAACAGACAAGTAAATTATAGAGGAATTTAGCTCTGCAATTAAATAGACATGAATTGAGTTGGAATTAGGGAGTCCAGCATTCACCGAAACTGAAAAGAGAAAAGGTCTTGGTCTACTTACTTGTATCAGCCTGATTTAAAACATTAATGCATTCAGAGATGTGCACTTTAACAGCATTATCTGAACCTTCTTAGATTCAGTGATCTGACATTTTCTTAATATTTGCCATCTGTCTGACTGAGCAAGTAAATCTGGTTTTCTTACTTTCCAATTAATTGGGAAGTACAGTACTGGGTTTTGCTAGTTAACCAAATATAATCTTTGTGACTCCCATCTTTTAAAAGCTATCCTTTAACAAAGGGTTTTTTTTTAAAAAAAATGCCATGTAATTATAAGAAGATCTGCTTATAACAATGTCAAGTATTAATCTTACGTGAGGGACCAGATAACAGTGCTGCTATGAGGCTTACAGCATCAGCATGGGCACAATTCATCTCTATATCAGGTGGGGCTGTTGGTATGGTGGCAAATAGTGATAGTTATCTACCTTGCATAACACAAGCTTATTCATGGAACTTTTCTAGTAGGTTCAGCTGGCCATTCAATGTAATGTTCTAACACCAATGCTGGCACTCTGTTCTTATGCTAGTTTTACTCCACCACTGCTCTAACAAATGCTTCCCCTGGTCTTTTTATTTATACATACAGTACTTCATTGCTCAGACTTCACTTTTATGAAATCACCCTCATAATCATTATCAAAGGTCAACACATAGATCTGTGAAGATCTGAATTCAACCCTGGCCAGTGTTCGTCTCTCCCTAAGGTTCAACTTTGCAGTGCTGAAGACGGGGTGGCATTAAGGGAAATACGTGATCAGAAAACCAAACAGCAGAAAATTTCATATGTGAAAAGACTGAATGTGCTACAGTAATTAGAATGCTGGAATGAGACTTCAGAGATACAGCCAAGAAATACACTTAAGTGACCCAGTGTCTCTCTTAGTATAATCTACCTCTGGAGTTGTTTTGAAGATAAAATGGGAAGGAGGAGAGCCATATATTCCACTGTGAGGTTACTGGAGGAAAAGTATCAATATAACTAATACATAAATAAAATCTCTTTCTTGTCAAAATAATAGCAGGTTTTAAATATAACAATAAAAACTGAAGGTCATTGTGGCCCCTGAAAGATTAACAAGTTTCATTTGGCTTAAGATCTTGTAGACTCTTACCCACTTCATCAGAAGTTAGGACGATACCGTCAGCACATCTCATTAGTATAATTTCACAAGCTGTGTGGGGTCAGACTGTATTAGTACTTGAAAATGGTATTAAACATCTCCAAGTAGGGCTAAAAATAATCCACTCTGAATTATAAAAGGTCACAATTGTCAGTACCTGGACAGACTGAGCAAGAAAGTGGTTGCTTATGTTTCCTAAACAACTGATGAAGCAGTTTGAAGTTCACAAGTTTACAACAACTGTAACACAATCATTTTATCCTGCATAATTTTTTATGCATTTCCTACAACAGATTAACACAATTACGCCCCGTCCTTGAAATGGAATTAATAAATAAATAAACAATAGTGAGATATGGGGGAAACCAGTTGACTTTAGCACTTGTTTAACTGTTTCATGTCCAGGCATTAGCTGTTGACAAGCAACTTCAACATCCTTGGTTTGCTTTCTTGGGTTTTTTTTTTTTTTTAAACTTAGATTGGGACTAAACAGTTTTTCAAATGGAACAGTGGTTGGGTTTCCACATGTTGTTGGCCTGCAACTTTCTGAATGTCCTTGGTCTGGGAAGAGAAGTCCAAAAAATAAAAAAATAAAAATCTGTCAACGCATCTGCCTGCGGATCACTTTCAAACAGGGGTGTTGAAAAGTACAAGTCGAAAAGAAGCCTGAAAGATCTCCTGGAAGGTCACTTGGCCGAACTCTCCCCCCCCCCCCCTCGACCAGCCATGGTCAAGAAGCTCAGGCCACAGAAGTCAAGGGTAAGAGTCACGTGCTGCTGCTGCTGCTGCTCCTCCACCACCACCAGAACCACCTGCAACCCAACCCCATCCTGCTTCCTTTCTTCAGTCTCAGGTTCGCCTCCAAAGAAACGGACCTCGCAGGGACCGGTCCAAACGCCCTCTCTCCACCAGGGAAGGAAGGGCGGCGGTGAAGGTCAAGGTTCCCCGCGGGACGTGCACGCGCGGCTCCCTCTTACCTGTGGAGAGCAGGCTACGGAAGCGCCGGATCCGATCAATCTCTGCGTGAAGCCGTTGAATTTATAATACATGGCCGCCGCCGAGGACCGACCCCTCGCACCGCTTGCAGAGCCCCACTTCGCCAGCGTAGCTAAAGCGCAAGAAACCGGTCGCGACGCCCACGAGGGAAAAGACCTTTTCCTGCGACGTCCTTTCCCCTTAAGCCCCTTGAGTAGTCCTGCGCAGTGCCTGAAAAGACTTTGACCTCAAAGTGAACGCGTTGCGCCGGGCCAAGCATTCTCTTCCTGTCGGGGACAGAAGATACAGTGTATTAATTCTTTGAAGATTTTTTTTTGTTGCCTTCCAAAAAAGCAAGGCTTTAAACAGGCACTATTATAGGCATCATGAGAAGCGAGCTCTTCTGCGCCTGCGCTCGTTTCTTTTTCTTTTTTTCTTTTGTTTGTTTTTAATAGTTTTAGGATGAAGACAGGAGTCTCACTGCCATTGCCTTTTCGGTGGGATTTCAGTTTTTCCATTCTTTCAGGATGGAACTGAGAGACGCCCATAGGAGGAAAAATGGAGAATTTTAGGATTTTTATAGTTTTTCCCATTTAGGGAATCCCCGCCCATGTTTTGGCATCCCATAAAAAGAGGGGGAGGAAGGACCGATTATTAAGGTTAACAGATTCATTTTAATAAGCATTTTCAAGGATCACGGTCCATTTCTTTATGCCTTAATTTTAGTGTCGCACCAAAGTGAGCAATTGCCCTGTGAGTTCATTCTAGAATTACAACAGCAATTTGGCTTCCTGCATGCTAGTACTTGCTTTTTAATGGATATAGAAAGATCTTACTGTGCAATCTTGATTGCATGCCCCCCCTCCCCGGGCAAAGATGAATCACTTGGGTTCCCCAGCTGGGCAGCAAGGAACAAAATTATTCCTATGATAATATTATTCAAGAATTGTGTATTAAATCATTGATATACAAGTATTATTCACCAGGAGAATTTGGAAGATGTCTACTGGGAAGTATTAGGGCCTTTGTCAGTAGTTGCAGCTCACAGGTTGACTCTTTTTGTAAGTAGCATACTGGGGAATAGAAATCCCAAGTCCTGGCTCAGCATCCAGACATTTAACATACTGAGCTATCCAACCAATTTAAAGAACTGGTTTTTCAAAAAGCACTGTTTTTTTTTTTACCAACAACTCCAAAAATGAGGTTGGCCACATTTATGTCTATCCCCAACATGTTTCAACATAGGGCAAGAGGCAAGGATACTGAATGACTAGCAACTCTATCTGATAAGATTGGGAAAGGCATTCCAATCTGCAGAGGTAGAATCTGGAACCTACATCTCTTGACTTGAGTTTGCAGCCCCCATTTTGAAGCTCACTTTTAACAAAGAAGTTAAAATTGGCCATGATTTGTTGAACGTCCATATCTCTTGCATCACTTGGCATGTGCCATTCTTTTTTTTCTTTTTTTTTAAATTCCAAATCCCAAAATTCTCCACTGTAGGAGTTCCACCTGCCAGATCCACACCTAAATGTGCTTATGCTGCCTGTTAGAAAAGTTTTCTCGGTGCTTTCAAGGAACTCTGTTGTGCTGGATTAATAGTCATTTTCTCCTTTCTGCTTTTTGAATTGGCTGCTGGGTGAGTGAAGTATTTTTCACCTAGTTCTGATGGTGATAATTCTTCTTTGTGTACTAATGCCCACTTTTGGAGTAGCTTGATCCCCTGTTGCCTTGTCTCTCCAGTTTTCCAAAGTAACTTTTAAGGATTTTGTTGGGCTTTTGGACTGCCAGAAGCATGAATGGGCAAACAAAATAACCCAGAGGATATTTTTCCCCTTAAACAAAAGGGCTAGTACAGAAAAACATGAAATTAAAGCAAAACAAAAATGAGCAGGTGCTTCTGAAAGAACCAGATATAAGAGGAACATGAACGTTTTCACTGTACACATCCTCTGTTGCAATAAACGTACAGTATTTTGCTACCCTTGTTGAAGTTTAATTTGCAACCTCGCATGCTGTCTGTGGTTTGTGTGACTAAGAAGGATTTTTTTGGGATGAGGTAATTCTTAGCACTAACCAATTGTTTCTTCCAGCCTTTGAGTTCCAAGAGAGCGCCACTTCTCTTCTGAGTGCTCTTTCCCAGGTTGGTGGCAGCTGTTTGTTTGCTGTTGATCTCCTCACTTGATTGCTAAGTACTGTATGTGTGCAGTAAAGAAAGCCACATAGACAAGTTCATAATTTTCAAGCAAGTGTAGGTAAATAAATGTTTTTATTCTCCTACAATATGTCTCAGAGTGAATTACTGAATCTTCAGGTGCCAGTTAATGAGAAAAGGGTGGACTGGGGAACTTCTAGTTATTCTCTTCTGTGGATCTCTGTACTTCTACTGGGTAATGAAAGGTAATTTTCCCAAGATTCAAAACTCTGCAACAACTCTTGCATCTACTTTTACTTTCCATGACTCATATATAGCTCAGTGTTACCCTAATAAATCTAAATAACACTTGTCCATGTATACTATCTAATTCAGCAGTTCTGAAGATGTAGGAGCTGCTGGCTTTGCTACTGCTAATTGCCGACAGAGCAGAAAAGCATGCTTTTAATTCTGCTCTGGCTTTGTGAGGTCTGTGAACTTCATTAAAGCTAAGTGAAGTAACAGAATGAATTCCAGGTAGAGATGAAAAGTTCAAGGGGAAAACAGAATGTTGGGAGGGAACAAACTAATCATGGTTTCCCAAAGGAATCAGCGAAATACAGAATGAAGCCCTGGATTTGCATCTACCAATAATTTTGTGCCGTACATATGTATGAATAAATAAACAGATATTTCTTTGGGCAGCTGAAATGCAAACTACTCTTTGTTGTTTGGGATGCATAATTCAGGGATATTGGGTGGAATAGGTGAGGCAAGCCTTTGCATTCATTTTGTAAATATTTTGCCTTCCAGGATATATAGCTTATCCTTTCCATGAAGCTGTTCAGAATTTATGGGATAGTTAAAAGGGCTTTGTATTGCCTTGTCCTAGGAATGTCTCAGTGCTCAAAGACTTTCCTTGCACGATACTCTGTTCAAGACAGATGTTTGCTACTCAGGAATATACCCATGATGTAGCTCCATTCCTCAGTCACTGACAAGGTAGATTTAGAATATGGAAATTGCTGTGTGCACTCATGGCTCGTTTATGCAGCAGTCATTTGTAAAAAGCCTTAACTTAGAAGGTAGTGGGGGAAGCACAAAATTGAACTCGCTATTAATATTCATGGCAAACCAAGAGGGGTTATGAACACTTCACTAATGTATTTCTGAAGTCAAAAGGAACACTTTAGCACTTAGTTCAACGCAGCAAGTTGGAGTAATTGTTCGAAAATTTACTAGGATTCCATTTGAAGGATAATTTGAGATGCAGAATAGATTATGCCTGATCCAATGGATTAACAAACATTATCACTCCTTGCATTGTATAACAATGGCTGAAATCCTGTTGTTAGCTTAGTGGGTTGCACTGGAGTAGACTCACTGAATCAGTGAGGATTTGCCTGCTAACTAATAAAGTAACTTTCTATGATAAGTCACAACTAAAGCAGGCCCTTTTGAATCAATGGAACCTACAGGATTCGCTTTCTATGGAGAACCAAATTTTGGCCATGGCCAGGTCTGCCTTCTTTCATCTTCAGCAGATTCCACAGTTACGGCCCTACATGGACTGGAAATCCCTAATAATGTTGGTCTATGCATTAGAAATCTCTAGGATTGACTACTGCAGTGTTCTCTACATGGGGCTGCCTTGGAAGACAGTAGGAAGCTTCAGAAGGTGCAAAATACAGCAGCCAAGTCCATCTCAGGAGCACGAAGATACGATCACATCTCCCCAACCCTGGCACATCTGCATTAGCTCCCTGTATGCTTCTGTGCCAAATTCAAAGTGCCGGTTTCAAACTATAAACCCCTTAACAGTTTGGGACTTTGCTACTTGACAGAGCATCTTTCCCTAAGATTGTCTACCCAAGCCACGGAACAGGTAGATGTTGCATTTGTGGTTGGCCACCTCAAGAGAGGCTCTGAAAACTACCACCAGGAACTGGGTCTTCTTGGTGGTGGCCACAATGCTATCGAATGCATTACCAGGAGATACATGCCAGGCCCCTTCTCTCTTGTCCTTCCAAAAACAGGTTAAAAACTATACTGTTCAAAGAGGCCTTTGGAAATATCTTACCCTTTAACATCTTTGTGGGCCCATGTACTGAGTTGATCTTGATTTTAATTTGCTGTCCAGATCTCCTTCTTTTGGGGATATCCTGGGTTTTTAATGTTTCTTGGTTCTCTGTTTATGTCTTCATGAGTGCCATTGGGTTGTGGTATCTCCAAGCTGTACTTTACAAACTCTGCTCCTAGATGCACAATTAAGGTGTTTTCGCTGTTGCAGCCCATTGAAGTTTTGCTTCAAACTGTCTTAAGAGGAATGTTTTTTTTTTCTAGGTATTTATGAATCTTTCAAACTTTTGTGTCTTGTATGAAGGCCTGAAGGGCAGGGATAGTATCACACAGGAACGATGGGATGAATAAAAATATAGCTCCCTTCATACTTATTTGAGAAAAGTTTGAGAATCTTTTCTTCTATTTTCCCTTAGCATTAGATGGCTTTTGTAATTGTAGGTGCTCATTATTTTCACATTTTCCCATACTTATGGTAACATTTGAGTTAGGAAGCACTTAATGGTGATGCATTATAAGTCTGCTGAGAGGCAGAGAACTGCAGGGGCCTGAATGTTTTTAAAAGGAGAAAATATTGTATGAGAGTTTTGCTTTGGGGAAATCCAGAGCTTTTTAAATTAGCTAAGATGGATGTGAGAATGAAAATTAATAAAAGAAAGTGATCTTTTCATTTCATTATTCTGTGTTCTAACAATCCAATAATGCTTGCTAAATAATGAAGAATATGCTTTGAAAAATTTCACTTGTCTATAATTACATTGGCAAAGAAATAAATAGTCTGTAATTGTGCTATATGAACTATAATTTATTTCAATTTTTCAATAAAACTGCTGAAGTTCCACTTGTGTGTGTTTTCTTTTAAAAAAAAACAGCTATGTGTTTCCAAGGAATTCCATGTTGGTGTGACTGAGATTACTTTTTAAATAATATTTTGTATTTCAAAAGAAATATTCCCTTTGGTAGTTCCAGTTATACATGCAAAATATACAGTACAGAAGGCAAAAACAAATCTATCTCCACAAAGAACCATGTTTCACACCATCTAGGAGAGGGAAGTCCTGATCCATAACAAGACATTCAGCTGAAGAAAGAGAAAATCAATCAGTTGATCAAACCAACAAAAACTATAGTAACCACATGCACGCGGGTAAATCAGGCAGAAATAATAAAGATCCCCTTATCCAAGCACCAACCCTACTGTAGATCCCAAAAGCAGGCCCAACAAACTATCCGTGTTTAATGGCCTCTTCTGGGGATTGCCATAGAAACCCACAAGATTCACTTGTCATTTGCATAAGATATGCTTGAGAGATAGTGTTCAGGGTGAACTGACAATTGAAGCTTGGGTGGATCGCAGAAATTTCCAGAACTTGTGAATGATACTTTTTTATACCACAGTTCTCACAATATTCCATGTTGGATGGCAAATTCTGGGAGCTGTTGTCCAAAAATTCATGCTCCCAAGCTCTAGAAACTATTTGTAAAGCTATTTAGTTTCGTCCAGGGTTTGGGAAGCAGGCACAAGGAGAGTAGCCACCAGATAAATCTGACTGCATTGTCTATATCAACAATCAAGGGAACCAACACATCACTCTACTGAAGGTCGGAGCCTGACACCCATGAAATATCAAAGCATCCTCGAAGGCTTGTTCCAGCCTCTCTCTGCACAGTGAGACCTATTAGCTGTGCATTCTTTCTGGACCAGCTAGCCTATACAGTATGTGATATATCTCACATTACTCGTGCCCATTCATGTTGAACAATGCATGAAGATTTGAAAGGGTTGTTTGTGTTCTCTGAACTGGGTCAGCAGTTCCTTCACTGTCAGCAAGGGAATCTGGAAAGAGTTGGATGTCCAAAGAGTCTTCCACAGAATGGCTCTTTTGTGTCCACAAAGAGCCTCACTCCTTGAGAATTGTACAACTGCAATTCTAATCATCATCATTGACAGATTTACTCACAGAACCTGCACAACTGATGGTGGGCTGTGGAGTGGAACAACCAGAGACAATTCACCAGCGACCCTTAGTGGCTCTGCAGTAATAGGTTCTAATCGGTTTATGAGTTTGTTGCCTGGCTGAGTGCCTCTACCTCAAAGCATCTACCTGTCCCATCAGTACCCCTCATATTGGGAGGCTCCAAGGGGCCACCCTTGGGAGGACCTTCTCTGCGGTGGCCACCTCACTTCGGAACTTCCTCCCACCAGAGGTGCGATTGGCCCCATCCCTCCTGGGTTTTTAGGAGGCAACTGAAGACCTGATTGTTTCCCCAAGCCTTTCAATAGTTTCACCCCAACCAAGTAATTTTATGTATCCCATATGCCATCAGCCTGCCATTAATTTTTTCCCCCCTGTGGTGGTTCTTTCAACTAAGTCTGGAACCTTTTTTTTTCATTGTTGTTTTATTGTTTATGACTGTGTGTCCCTCTGTTCTGCCCAGAGCAGTAGCATAACTACTAGCTAGGCAGGATAGAAATGTAAATAAATCAATCAATTATTTATTATGAGTTATTTATGTGTCTTAGAAGCTTTTGAAAAAAACAACTAAACCATGTCCCCAGCACAGTATAATTTCCTTGTGGGTAGAAGTCACAGACCAACACTTTCAGGACTATATTTTTCAACAGCTGCAGTCATAATGTTATTATATGGAGTGTGATAAAAATGTGTTTTAAGGAAGATACCACTGAAAAACATCTCAAAATGTGACTAACTCAGCAGAATGTGCAAAAAACTTGATAATCTCCAGTCTTCTGAGAAGGAATTGTCTTCTTAAAAAGTTTTTTTTTTAATTGCAGGGCTTCCAAAGGAGATGGAAATGTTCTGCCTGAGTGCCTCAATAGTTTTGAAGAAAGAACAGGACTAATCCATTGCCACAGCATGCACGTATTCTTGAAGACTCATAAATTATCTACAAGCTCTGTGCCAGAGCTTCTATTTCCTACATCTGCATTGAAGATGTAAATCATCTTTCTCAAATATAGATTTCTGTATCAGCCATGAGTACACACACTACACATACACACACACCCGACGAAACAAAGTTGGATGTTACCATATTTTTCTGTGTATAAGATGTCCCCATGTATAAGACACACACACCCCAAAAATTAACCCAAAATTAAGAAAATTTAACTTAGCTTTGAGTGTTCAGCATCTGGGCTCAGAACGCTCAGACATTACGAGCCCCTGTTGCATCTGACCACTGACCACATGTTCCACCTCCAACGAGGTGTGTTGCAATTGGTTTATTCAGCATCAGCTGACCTAGTTACATAAGGCTCATGATTGGAGGAAGCTAAGTCTCCTGACTGTAGGAAGCTAAGCCTCCTAAGGAGAGGCAAAGTATGGGCCATTTTGTTCTCTCCTCAGCTTACTTCCATGTATAAGACGACCCTCAATTTTTAGTCTAAATGTTTTAGATAAAAGTAACATCTTATACATGAAAAAGTACGGTAAATCATATCTCCTTACATGGCACCACAGCCTTAAATGGTCCAAATAATCAGGTACATAACTTCTGATGTTATCTAGGTAATTAGGGTTTGCTTCCAAATGCTTCCAAATTTACCACCACCAATTAAGAGGCACTGTGAATTTATTATGTCTTCTCCTCAGTAAACTTTTTCTGGGAAGGAAAAACATGGGGGTAGGGAACAAGGGAAGAGTTATAAATAGTAAATAGCCTCATCTGGACCTCCTATGAAATTCCATGAATGAGGAAGGATGATTGCAACATAAATGTCTCATACGGAGAAGAAGCCCCATTGGTGAATATAAGGCCATTCAGGTTGACTGGAAATCACTGGGCCTTTCCAGACTCATTCTTTCTGAGCGTTCTGAAGTTGTTTTGGAATTTGAGCCTTTGGATCAATACTGATCCAATACTTATTTGTATAAATACATTACAAGAGCATGTTGACATCTTCCAAGGGAACAGAGCTACCAAAGGCAGTTGTAAACCTTCTACTTCATGCCATCTTTGTAAGTCAAAGGCAGGTAAGACAGGCCCAAATGTGGATCTTGCTGACATACCAATAGCCATCAGAGATTCACCTTGTCAGGAACTGTCTACACGAGACATTCAGAATAAAGTCAGTTAGCTGACTGGGATTTAATCCAAGATATCCATTTGAGGAAGAGAAGGATGTTGAGAGGTGATAGGCTAGAAACAGAGAAAAGATGGTAGGCAGCACATCAACAATGAGCAAACTGAACTGTTGTCCCAGTTGAGATCCCTGAGAGATCCAGATCATGGAGGACCAATGAACAAGTCGCAGGGAGTGAACCATGTTGTTTCTTGAAGAATATAGTACTCTGACATTTGTCTCCGACTTGCTCTGATATTGTTAAATAAAAAATGTGATAGAAAATAATAAAACACTGGTCCCTCAGGTTACAATTCATTACAGTGCACGTTGCCAACAGGCAGTAGAGTGGATGCTGTATTACGTTATACATAATATATTATGTTATGCATAATACAAATGGTTGTTGAAGACTCTTGCATTTCCAGCGTATTATATGTATTAGTGGTGACACGGCCTACTTATATCGAAATTGAGATGATACAATATGCTATTTCTGGAGGATGTCTCCGAAGATTGTTTGGAGCCTTCAGCGGGTCCTGATTATAACAGCCAAAGTGTTGAGCAGAGCTGTTTCTCAAGATTATGTGACTTTCATCTCACAGTCACATCACTGTCTTCTCATTTGTTTGCAGGCCCAGTTGCCTTTAAAGCCCTAAATAACAATAGGGCTAGACTACATAAAAAACCTTCTTGTCCCATATAAACCTGCCCATGTATTAAGACAAGTTCTGTTCTCTGTCCTGGCAACCAAGATACAAATGGCCCAAATGTGTATGAGAGAATCTTTCCATTGGTTGCCAAGGGGAGACTTGAAGTCCTCCTCTGTGACTGTTTCTTTATTATCTGGTGAAGGCCATTTTATTCCATTGGGCATTTAACTAACCAAGGCTGCTGATATTTTAATGGTCTTCTAAACTGTATAATTTTTTAAAATCTCCTGACCCCTTTCATTGTAATTTATATTTAAATGATTAAATTAAATTAAATTGGTTTGATGACGTGACAATGGAAGGGTGAGGGGTAGCATGCTTCCCTCAATGTGTGTAGGCTCCACACATTTCCTAACAACTGGTTTTAACTTTTGGACAGAGGGTAGCTGAGGTAAGTTTGGATGCTAGGCAAATTTTACATCGGGAACCAGAAAGGCAGATGTAGATGGAGAACATAAGGGCTTAGTGGAATAATAACACATCCTGTGTGTGGTAGGATGGAGTATGCAGGAGAAGTTTGAATTTGTTGTATTGATCTGCAACAACCAGCCATAACGTAGCTTAGAGGTCTCATAGCAGAACTGAAAAAGTAATGCAACCAAAATATTCATCGTTTATAGGCTAAACAAACTCAAGACTATAGGAAAAGCTGAAATAGCATATCTGCTACCGGTAATGTTAGGAATACCCCCACAAATACGCAAACACCCACACATGGCACCTATTGTAAATGAGGCCAAGTGAAGCTTGCTGGCCTTATTCCTAATTTACTTTTGCCTGGAGCACAAGCAGTTTTATTCTATAATTTAACATCTCATAGAAAGGCACTGAGGAGAGAAATACATTAAAGCCTTGGCTTCTATCATATAGTGTAACTCTGATGCTGGCGGGCAAATGCCACAGTAGGATGTATTGGTAGAAGTATTATGGCACAGAATGAATTTGTTTTCCTCAAATCAGGGCTCAGCAAAAGCACTTTGCTTGGTTCCATGGCACACATTTCATTATGATGGAGTCAAAATCAAAAGGATCAGGTGCAGAATCATAAAGATGGCAAGGTACAATTTAGGAGCATGGAAGAAACATATACTGTATGTGAGACAGAGTATGAGACAGAGAGAGAGAGAGAGAAAGAAGTGCAGATTCCAGCTCTTGGTCTCATTTCAAAACCCTTCTTCAATCGCTCAGTGCAGATTTCTAACAAGTTGTCCCTGGCAGCTTATTGAGTGGGAGGGAGACAGAAAGAGAAAATGGAGGACTCTTCTCTTTCATCCGTGGCCCTGCCCAATGCCAGCACGAGGCTGTTAACAAATCACCCCTCAGAGAAACAAAACTTGGAAAGTTTCTCTTAAAAGTAATTAATTACAGTTGTAATTACTGGGGTATTATGTGCCATCAAATCAGAACTGAATTACAGTGCAGTGACCCTAATAGGCTTTTCAAGGTAAGTTGAGATATTTAAGGAGTGGTTCTACCAGTTCCACCGCCCAGTGAATTTCTGTGGCAGAGACAGGTAACCAAACCTAGATCTACTGAGTCCAAGTTTGTTGCTCTATCCACTGCACTAAACTGGGTGCCCCTACTTACTGGGATACTGACATTTAAAAAAATAAATAAAAATCTTTGTTCATTTGAAGTAACTGAATAGGATATTTTTAAAATGCAACCCCACAGACCTATGGAACAAAACATATCCAAGAAACTCTAAGACAATACATACATGAATATGTCGGTATGTGTATACTGTATGTACACATGTAAATCCATACACATGCACAGGATAAAATTAAAAGGAGTCTATCATATTAGTAAAGGGCTCACAGAACAGTGTGCCCAGATCCAGCTTGACCCACTCACTGCAAAGATATACAAGAACTGTGCACAGATATATATTTGGACATTTTTACAAATTGTTCTTACCAAGGCTTATTTTAAAATACTGTAGCTACTTCAGAGGAACTAGTCACTAAAAAAATTATGTTCAGGTATTACTTCTCCAGCTCTTAGCAACACATACAGAATGGTTGTTGTAGGTTTTTTGGGCTCTTTGGCTGTGTTCTGAAGGTTGTTCTTCCTAATATTTTGCCAGTCTCTGAAGCTGGCATCTTCAGAGGACAAGAGTTAGAACTCTGTCTGTGCTCTGGTGTAGTTTGTTAGGATAGTGGATAGTTTGTTTGGAACTGCACCAGAGCACAGACACAATTCTGACTTGTGTCCTCTGAAGATGCCAGCCACAGAGACTGGCGAAACGTTAAGAAGAACAATCTTCAGAATATGGACAAAGAGCCAAAAAAAAAAAAAACCACAACAACCATCAGATCCCGACCGTGAAAGCCTTCGAGAATACACTTAGAATGGCTAGCCCTTCTCCTTTCCATCATCACACTGTCCACACATTTTTGAAGAAGAGAAGTTCTTGCTTACATGTAGCCCCCCCCCCCCCTTGTCTTCAGACAATCCAGTTGTTCAGGGTTCTAGCTCACATGTATAGCCTACATGTAGGAAGAGCTTTCTCTTCTGACAGTTTGCCTTCTACAGGAAGAAAATGATAAAAGAGTGGGGAATGTTGTCATGAACTGATCAAATAGGGTGAATGGCTTTTCACAATCTTCACATTGACACCTATACCAAGCAAAGCTTCTACTGGATTGTTTGAAGACCAGGGTACCTGTGTTGCAATGTAGAAACATGTGGAAAGGTGAAATTCACAGACACTTTAGACTTGGGAGTAGACATGGGGACAACTCTAGTCCATGCACTCGTAATCTCGAGATTAGACCATTGTAATGCACTCTACGTAGGGCTGCCTTTGAGGCTCATGCGGAAACTTCAGATGGTCCAGAATGCAGCAGCCAGGCTTCTTAGTGGGGTGAGAAAATATCAGCACATCTCCCCCACTCTGGCTGCACTGCACTGGTTACCTATTTGTTTCTGCATCGACTTCAAAGTGTTAATGATTACATATAAAACCCTAAACGGTTCGGGACCTCAATATTTGGCAGATCACCTCCTCCCGCCCAGATCTACCCGAATCACCCGACATAGCCAGCAGGGACGGCTGAGGGGACTGACACTGAGGGAGGCCCGGAAGGAGAGAACTAGAAACCAGGCCCTCTCGGCGGTGGCCCCTCGGCTGTGGAACACACTCCCTGCTGAAATTCGGCTGGCAGCCTCGCTGGGTGTTTTCAAAAGCCAATTAAAAACTTGGTTATTTAAACAGGCTCCCCCCCCCCAGTCAATTAAGTGATTTTCTCTTTCTCCTTCTTTTTCTTCTTTAGAGTATTGCCATCTTGGAAATCTGTTGCTTAGAATTAATTGTATAATTGGATTTTATATGCTATTTTAACGTGTTTTAACTTATGTAAGCCGCCCCGAGTAGATGTTGTCTAGAGGGGCGGGGTAAAAATCAAATCAAATCAAATCAAATCAAATCAAATCAAATCAAATAAATAAATAAATAAATAAATAAATAAATAAATAAATAAATATTTGTCGGAATTCGCTGATTTGCTAAATATTCATCCCTTCATATTTGTGGGTTCCAGAGAGCTCCATGAATACAAAGGGATGAATATTTCCCTATTTTTATTCCTCGCCCATACAAGGAGAAGGAAGGCTAGCCTTCCTTCTTTTCCTATGGCTTTCCCATTCTGCCTTCCTATGGTTTTTCCATTCAGTTGATCAGTGAGCCGATAGGCAGCCACCCATCCCCACAGCCTATCCCCCACCCCCTTCCTCTCCCTCCTTTAGCCTGCTTTAAGGGAGTCCAGTTTACCCTTTGCAAAGACGGAGGCTGCAGCTTCCCTACCCAAAATTAAGCTGTAGCTGCCATCTTTGCAAAGGTCAGTCAGTGTCCCTTTCTACAAGCTGTGGCTGCAGAGGCCAGCTGGAGACAGTGGCGATTATGGTAGGGGGCGTGGTGGTGGTAGCGGGTGGCATGGAGGGGACAGGGTGGTAGCTGGGAGGTCAGTTTTTTTTTGTAACCCCCCACAAATTGACAAATAAATTCATGCTTCATTGGTTCATGGGGGCAGCTTCATGCTTCATGAGTTGTCAACTTTTGATGACTCACAAAGCAGGATGACTCCCCAAAATATTGAGTTATCCCCATTTCTACTTGGGAGTCTTCAGGTTCCTCACAACTTCTTCATTGGAAGTGTCTGCTTCTTGCTCCAATGCCGAAGTTATTGTCCTCCATATTGTTTCCTTCCTAGTTTTTTTTTAAAGATCCACTGCTTTTCTCACCATTTCTGCCCCTAGTTTCAGCCTTCTTCAAGGCTTTCCCCAGGGCAGCACCTTACTAAGGTTCCAGAAGAACCTTATGTAAAATAAAAGTGGAATGCAGATGTTTGTGGAAGATCACAGAGTTACAGAAATGTAGAGCTGTGACGTGTCTAAAATTTGCATTAAACCTGGCCAACTGGGCAAGATGGCAACTCTAGCTACATAAGAGAAAGAGTGACACTGTTCAGTTACAGTTGCATCATCTACAATTGTTGCAGTTTATTTATTTATTTATTTATTTATTTATTTATTTATTTATTTATTTATTTATTTATTTACTTATTTATTTATTTATTTTTATTTATATCCCGCCCATCTGGTATATTCTACCACTCTGGGCGGCTACCAACAGACATATACTCATTAAAAAACAAAACCATAACATAATCAATAATAAAACAGTGCAAAATATAATAAATGATAGATAGCAAAGAAAAAGAGTTAAGTGCTGGCAGGAGGGAAGGCCTGAGTAAACATCCATGTTTTTAGTTGGGTTTTAAATGTACCCAGCATAGGGGCCTCGCGAATCACCGGAGGGAGGTTGTTCCAAAGTCTTGGAGCCACCGCCGAGAAGGCCCGGTTTCGTGTCTTTTCCTTCCGGGCCTCCCTCGGCGTCAGGCTACTCAACCTCACCTCCTGGCTCGCACGGGTGATCTAGGTAGATCTTGGTGGGAGCAGGCGTTCCGCCAAGTATCGAGGTCCCAAACCGTTGAGGGCCTTATAGGTAAGCATTAAAACTTTGAAGTCAATGCGGAAACGAATGGGCAGCCAGTGCAGCCTGGCCAGGAAAGGAGAAATGTGTTGGTGTTTTCTCACTCCAGTAAGGAGTCTGGCTGCTGCATTCTGCACCATTTGAAGTTTCCGCATCAACCTCAAAGGCAGCCCCACGTAGAGCGCGCTGCAGTGGTCTAATCTTGTTATTATTGTAGTTACATCTTTATTATCATTGGAAAAAAAAACAATTATCAGCGAATGACTCACGGTTTTTAATGCATTACTTCCACCCTCTGTGGGTAATGCGACCCTCAGCAGAAAAAAATAATTGCCCATTCTGGTGCAAAAGGATCTCTAGACTGTACATGCATGGTGGACCTTTCAACCCAACTGGCAGGCCTGCCTGTATCTTTGCTGTCCTTCGCCCATAACGTTTAGATGTACTAACCTATGTTATCCAGATTCCATCACACATTCTCTGCTATGGTTCACTGTCTTGATGGGGGAACCTAATATAAGTAAAGCTGCCCAAACATTCTAGAGAGAGGAAGAAGCAGCACCACTGAAACCATCAGGACTTACTTCCAAGTAAGTGATGTTAGGCTCAGGTTGCAGGAAAGGAGTTGAAAGCGCCTGAAATGATTTTCTGTTTAGCTCCATTGTTTTTGACACCCGAGAACCAGCTTTGATTGTCACCTCATCACCATTCTCAGCTAGTCATACTCAGTGAAGGCATTATTTCTTCATGATCTCAGTCATAAACATGTGACTTAGAGGGGAAAATGGAACTTTTCTGCATTTAATTGACATTTAACTTTTCAGATTGTCTTCTTCTGTTGTCCAGCTTATCTTTCTCTTTGTGCTGCCAGCTGTGCTGCTTTAGATCAAATGCTAGGTATAAGCTCTACAACCACAAGAATGAAAAGGTGGTGACCTGGGGGGGGGGCGGAATGGGGCATGAGCAGGACTTTGTCAACACACAAACTGCCAGAAGATCAAGTCCATGAATGAGTTCTGGTGGAATCTATCTTGGCTAGCTGGGTTCTGGGAGTAACTTCTTTATGCAGACTTATAAGATGTATGTGTTCCTGTTAATGAAAGACCAAAGTAATGGATGGATGGATGGATGGATGGATGGATGGATGGATGGATGGATGGATGGATGGATGGATGGATGGATGGATGGATGGATGGATGGATGGAGAGAGAGAGAAAGAGAGGTAGGTAGGTAGGTAGGTAGGTAGGTAGGTAGGTAGGTAGGTAGGTAGGTAGGTAGGTAGGTAGGTAGGTAGGTAGGTAGATAGATAGATAGATAGATAGATAGATAGATAGATAGATAGATAGATAGATAGATAGATAGATAGATAGATAGATAGATAGATAGATAGATAGATAGATAGATAGATAGATAGATAGATAGATGACAATAATATAAATCCTACACCCCCATGGTAGAGATGAGAATCATTAGGCTTTTCTGGACTGGAACTCCTAGAATGGCAGTTCCCATCTCTGCAAATTTATTTAATGCAGGGTACAAACTCTCATCTACTTCTGGAGGGGAAAGCAGCGAACATGCTTATTTTCATAACTGTTATTAATTTATTCCACAACTAATTAAGAAACAAATTGGTGCCTGAAGGGGGAGCCTTCTCATATTCCTGACTAACTGGTGAGATCATCATTGAAGGCTCTTCTTTGGGTGCCATCACCCACACTATGGTAGATAATTACTGGGAAAAGAGCCTTCTCTGTTGCGGCCTCGCATCTGCAAAATATCTTTCCTAGGAAGATATTCTTGGCATCTGTATTACATTCATTTAAACATCAGGCCAAGATCTCCCTCTATCAGCAGGCATTTAATTTTTGGATTCTTGCTCTTAAGCGTTATTTGCTTTGTAACTTCTGAACATCTTAATGTTTTGTCTATTGGCTATCTTTTGCTTTCGTATTTTTCTGACTCTGGGAATTCTATAATTTTAAACCAATTTGGTGGTGCAGAGATCCACAAAAACAAATAAATTTAGCAGCAGATCATCAACCATTCGAAAAATAATCTCTCTGGACATTAAAAAACAAGTGACTTCTCAACCACTTGCCATACTACAGTAAGGTGCTGATGAACTGTGCATGGTTGCATATGGGGCACAAGTTGTGTAGGCTTAAGACAGACTCTCTGGAAAATATCTGCTTTAGTTTCTGACTGCTTCATTTGAAGTGATGTTTAAAATTATTGAATAAAATATGGGCCTGTTGGGAAGGGCATCAAGACCAGCCTTATTGTCTGAGATATAGATTTTTGCTGTTGTATCCAGCTGACATCAGACAATCACAATTTGTTTTCTTCCCTTTGCTACCATATAAAATGTCTCATGAATGTTTAAAAAGAGATAAAATTGAGGTACATCCATTAGGCCTGTTTCAGGAACAGTTATTGAAGTGTCTTCAAATTGATGTATGATCACAGGGAATCTTAAATCTCTGTAACATCCTTTTTTATAGATAATTGTCAACATCCAGATATGACTCAAAGTCCTAGCACAAAACTTTCTGGCTGCAACTTGAAAACCACTCCAAACTACTTTTCTAGTGGGTGTCATCAAATCAACTGGATTACAACAGCCCCTCTCCTTGTCTATCAAATTAATTTTTCTACACCATTGGTCCAAATAGCTCAATGTCTTCTGCATCAAAAGGACGGAATACCTGGCCTTCCAAATTGTGTTGTACCCAGATTCCCATCAGATTCAGTCAGCATGGCCAAGCATTGGAGTGATGGGAATTGTAGTTCAGCTGCAGGAAGACGAGAGAATCCTCAGCCCTGGTCTATGAAACAACTGGCAGCTGAACTTTTGGGATTCATATAGGAATCTTTCCTAGCCCTACCAAGGACCGAACCTAGGACACCCTGCATACAAAGCATATGCTCTACCACTGAGCTATGGTCCTTCACGCTGAATATGGAGAAATTGCACATTGGCTAAAATCCACTTATTTATTCTTTGATCTTCCTGCTTTACTTCAGAGTCTATTAAGTGACTTCCAAATGGTCCAGCTAGAGTCTTGTCCTTGTGAGAGAGTTTCTTCAACATTCATCTATAGTGCAATAGTATATGGTTTTTTTTAAAAAAATCAGTTGTACATGCATCTTTTGAGACCATTTAAGATTAATAATGATTGTACGGATATTCAACTGTGGGAAGAGTGGATTTATATACAAAGTTGGTAGATTTGCTCTGGGTAGGACATTACTTTTAATATTAGTAAGGTTGTGGTGTAGTAGATAGAGTGACAGACTAGAACTCAGGAAATGTGGGTTTAAATCCCTACTCAGCCACAGACACTCACTTGGGGGTGGGGGTGGCAGTGATAAAACCAGTCCTTAAATATCTCACTTACCTTGAAAGCCCTATTAGGGTCTCTATAAGTCGGTTCCTACTTGATGGCACATATTACGTTCCTTTAGATCTCCGAAAATGATTTATTAACTTATCAGAAAGCTGTAGTAACTAAGGATAATGAAAATTATTTCTTTATAAATGATACTCACAGCATGCCTGCTTTATGTTAATTGCTCAAAAAGAAAGGGAACACATCAATTAAAAGAGTAGCATATTCACTTGTGGGCGTTTGCAGCCCTTAAAAAAAATTACGTGGGATCTTTTGGTAAAGGAGGGAGAACACAGAATGGATCAATTTGAACAGAAGTGGAAACTATTTAAGAGGTTTTGAATGATAAGTAAGAAATGATAGATAGTGATCTTTTTCATACATTGAAATGGCTTTATTGTACAGCAGAGCCATGACTAGCAATTTAGGCACCCAGAGCAAGAGGCATCATCTGCCAGCCCCTCAAGATTGAGGCTTGGGTAAAACCCTTCCCACAAGAAAAAAGAGAATAATGTGGCAACCCTGCCAAAGAAAGAAACAAAGAGCTTTTGCTGTCAGGAAAAGTGAATATGCTCATGAAGGGTTGCCACTCATTTTACCAACACACACCACTAGATTTTGTTACTTTATTAATTCTGGCACCCTTTCCTCAACCTGCTGCTGTCCAGATGTGTTAGCTGTAGATAATGTGTGGATAATACAAATCATAGTTCAACACATATGGAGCAATCCTGGCAGAGAGATGCATTAGGAACAGATTCAGTGGAGCTTTTCTGGCAGAAAACTTGCTGAAACTAACACTCTTCTGGCTTTGAAGCAGCAGGGCAGCAAGAAGACAAACAAAACCAGCAGACCCAAACTACTTACCTTGCTAACGGCCTACTTATCTAGCTAACTCTCAGTTGTGCCTGTAGTGATCATGGAAATTAAGTGACCCGCTGTCAACCAGGCACTCCCACAGAAAGACAACCACAGCAGTATAGCAGCACAGGGGCTGTGTAACTGTGTCATCTTGTCCAGATAGGCCTGTTCACCTATGGCTACAGAGAGCCACGCAGCTCCGTGTTTCCTTTGTTGCATCTGCTGTGAGAGCAAACTCTGCTAGTAAATTGCCATTCAGCAAGGATTGTGTTGTCGGCAGCATTGAATCAGAACCAAAACCTGTGACTAGGGATGGATTCTTGTGATATCGCAGGTGCGGGCGTGTGTCCTTATACTGTACTTTAAGCAAAGCAGGTAAGGCCTGGGAGGGAAATAAGCATAATATGCACACAAATGTATGCCTTTGTGCTGAGGCAGTGAGCTGAGATGTCAGCTGAGAGTGGGTAGAGATGAAAGCCGCTGCACATAATAAAATCAAACTTTTCCCCTCGACAGTAAAACCTTCCCTGAGGTTTGTTTCTATGCCTGGATGCCTAGAGAAGTATAGCAATAGTATGGCTTAACACAATTTGAGTTGAGTAGATTACCCTCACACAGACCTGTTTATAAGGAGAATTTTATTGAACACACATGAATGAAAATATACACCATGCTTATAATGGAAAAGATTCAACAACAAAGAATATAACTAAAATAAAAAACGTCTCACACACACACACAGGGGGGGGGCTTAGATTGAGGAGCAACAAATGGGTGGAGAAAATACTCCCAGAATATAGGGTGACACAGATTGCCTCTCTTAGTCTTGTTAAACTGTCTTGAAGCTGTGGAGAGCTAAAATTTCAGATGGAACAATGTAAGAGAGTTCCTGGGCAAAGGTCCCAAGAAAAGACAGGCTAGCAGAGATCCTTGGCCAGAAACGAGGATTTCAGGAAAGCAACATAGGCTAGCAGGATTCTTTGGCTAACTGCTGCATTCTGAGTAGCTAAGACAGTGATTTCAGCTCATAAACAATGAAGTCAGCACAAAGGGGTCCTGGCAGGGTTCAGACAGACATCACAAGAAGATTGGCCACAGAACCTTCACCTCAGAATTGCAAATATGGCTACTAGTGGCTCTTTATTTAGTTTTGGCTAGGCTGACTACAGCGATTCGGCCCCTTCTCAGTCATGTGTCCTGTTTCACCTTGGCCTTAATCTTGTCCAACTGGTTAATCCTATCTGATGGGCCGTGGCAACGAAAAGGAAGAAGATGGACAGACTCTGTTTACAAAAAATGCACAGCACTCTAGGTTGTTTGCCCTCCAAGACCTCCAGACAGTCCTTGTAGTATAAAAGCAAAAGACAGAGATTCAGTCTGTATGTCCTCTTTGCAGGAAGGCTGTCCTGTGGCCGGGGTATTCTCGTCTTGTATGAAATTTTGATGAGGGTCGTTTAGAACTATATTCCTCTTATTTCCTCTTGGGGATTTGACTCACTTTGGACCAGAGGCTCTATCTTCACAGCCGCTGTTTTTAATCTGTATTTGTCCTTGGCCAGACAAGTTTTCCAGTTAAAACAGTCTGTCACATAGACTCATGTCGTGGCAAAAATATTTTGTTAGGGTGTTGTCCAACCTGGCCATGTGAAATGATTTTATTTTTTTAATCAAGTTTTCAGAACAAAAACTCTGTAGTAGCAATTAAATCTCCTGCACTTGATCAGTTTTTCTTCTATATGTTATATCATACCACTGCACAATGTCTGGGACAAAAAAAGGCAGAAAAAAACCTTATGATGATTATTCTAGGAATATACAGGAACAATATTCCTCTCTCCCTCCCTCCCTCTCTCTGGTTCCTGTTCAGATAACTGCTCTATAAAAACTACAGTATGTTCTACAGGTCAAAATACATGCAAACTCTGCCATGAAAGCTGCACTTGCATTTTTGTCCCTGGAATATTGATGATCAAGGATGACACTGCCTGATGAAGAATATCCAGAAATATGAAACGTTTTTAAAATTATTTTTTGGGGAACATATCTTGCACAACCCCAGAATCAGCATGGCTACTACTGTGGGATATTGTGATTTGTAGTCCTAAAGGAAGTGGCAAATCTAGTGGAAATTTATTGCCACAATATATGCATGTACACATATGCCAGCAGAAAACAAAAAATAAGATTCTGTATTTTTTTAAAGAAATGGAGAAGGGTGTCACCCTGTTCTTTGCCTCAGACAGCAAAAAGTCATAGTCTAGCTCTGTTCCCTCAAATAAATGTGAATCCCAGTGGAAAATAAACTGGATGTTGCAGGCTCAAGTTCCCACAGAATGTGACAGCATTAGAGATTTACTGTGTCTTTGTGATCTTTTTATTTAGATCACAAATATTGAAAGAGCCTATTGAAAGGCGGTGGGTTCCTCAAAACAATAACAACAGTATTGGAACTTGGAATACTTAAAAGACTAAGTCATTTATTATTGCAAATGTATGTGTGAATTCTCTGGAAAAGACAATAATGCTAGGAAAGGCAGCAGGAAAAGAGGAAAACCAATACGAGATGAACTTCCCTAAAGGAAGCCACACGTTTGAGTTCACAAGAGCCAAGCAGGGCAGCTGAGGACAGGATATTTGGGAGATTTCTTATTCATAGGGTCCCCATAAGCTGGAGGTGACTTGATGGCATATAACAAGTGGGAATTACCATTTCATCTACTATTGCCAAATAATCAAAGAGTTATGTTTTAAAAAAGAGAAAGGTATGAAGCAAAATTGCTTTCCTTAATCCTAGTTTCCCAGAGAGCAAATGCTATGATTCCTATAGCCTCCCTGCACTCAAATCCCTTATCTCCAGGTTTAGGTTTCTCCATAGAAATCTGTCCCTTTGATCGCCCCACAGCTGAGGAATGTCACATTCTAAAGGCAAGGAAGAGAAATGCAAGCCATTAAGGGAAATGAATGTTCTTGTTAAAGCCTGTGATCACCCATTAGTTGCTCAGTAATAGGCCCACTCTCAGTAATCAAGACAGTCGAATTTATAGTGCCACATTATGTAAACAGTTCATATTTGTACTAATTGTTGTCACTGAAGTTTTCATTAGTACAAAATGGGAACAGCTCTACAACAACACATGAGATAAATTGCTGATCTATCAGCGTCTTGCTAATCCTGTCAATAAAGCAATACCATCACTGCATAAGAGCAGTATTATCACTGGCAGAGGAAATCAGCATTCCACAAGGCAAAAAAGTGTAATGTTGAAATTGGACTTTAGATCCGCACTGCATTTGGCAAAATAGGAATATACAGCACAATGCTGTTCTGTGCCAAGTTTGGAGATGTTTGGTCAAATAATGTTAAAGTTATAATTTTTAAAATATAGATGTGATATACAGTCCCCCATGCAGACACATGTGATCTTTATTTATTTATCTATTCTTTATTTTATTTCACTCCAAAGCGGAGTGAAACAGGGCTGTGTCCTCGCGCCGAACCTGTTTGGGATCTTTTTTGCTGTCATGCTGAAGCATGCCTTTGGAACTGCAACAGAAGGTGTCTTATCTCCGGACTAAATCAGATGGAAAGCTCTTTAATCTCTCTAGACTGAGAGCAAAGACCAAAGTCCAGGAAATGCATGCAAGACTTCCTCTTCGCCGATGATGCAGCCATTGTTGCCCACTCTGCTGAAGACCTCCAACAACTCATGAATGGTTCTAGGAAGGCCTGCCAAGACTTTGGACTAACAATCAGCCTGAAGAAAACAAAAGTCATGGGCCAGGGCGTGGACTCACCTCCCTCTATTACCATCTCCACACAAGAATTGGAGGTTGTTCAACACTTTGTGTACCTTGGCTCAACAATCTCTGACACTCTCTCCCTAGATGTCGAGCTGGATAAACGCACTGGGAAAGCAGCTACCATGTTCTCTAGATTCACAAAGAGAGTATGGCTGAATAAGAAGTTGACAGCATATACCAAGGTCCAGGTCTATAGAACCTGTGTCCTTAGCACACTCCTGCACTGCAATAAGTCCTGGACCCTTTGTGCACGGCAGGAGAGGAAGCTGAGCACGTTCCACATGCGTTGTCTCCAACGCATTTTTATATCACCTGGCAGGACAAAATTACAAACAGAGTAGTCCTAGATCGAGCTGGAATTTTCAGCATGTATACATTACTGAAACAGTGAAGTCTACGTTGGCTTGGGCATGTTGTGAGAATGGCTGATAGTCAGATTCCAAAAGATCTCTTGTATGGAGAATTAGTGCAGGGAAATTACCCCAGAGGGAGACCACAGCTGCAATACAAGGACATCTTCAAGCGGGATCTGAAGGCCTTAGGAATAGACCTCAACAGATGGGAAACCTTGACATCTGACCGTTCAGCCTGGAGGCAGGCGGTGCATCACAGCCTCTCCCAATTTGAAGAGACCCTTATTCAGCAGGCCAAGGCAAAGAGGCAGTCCCAGAAGCAGCAAGATCAGGGAGCTGAACAGGGGACATATTATATTTGTCTTCAGTGTGGAAGAGATTTGGCCTTTTCAGCCACACTAGACACTGTTCCAAGTCCTCGATGCAGAGCATGTTACCATAGTCTCTCGAGACTGAAGGATGCCTAAGAATTTTATTTTTTTATATTTTTTGTTGTTGTTTAGACATTAAGTCATGTCCAACTCTTCATGACCCCATGGACCAGAGCACGCCAGGCCCTCCTGTCTTCCACTGGCTTCTGGAGTTTGGTCAAATTCATGTTGGTAGCTTCGATGACATTGTCCAACCATCTCGTCCTCTGTTGTCCCCTTCTGCTCTTGCCTTGACACTTTCCCAACATCAGGGTCTTTTCCAGGGAGTCTTCTCTTCTCATAAGATGGCCAACGTACTGGAGCCTCAGCTTCAGGATCTGTCCTTCCAGTGAGCACTCAGGGTTGATTTCCTTCAGAATGGATAGGTTTGTTCTCCTTGCAGTCCAAGGGACTCTCAAGATTCTCCTCCAGCACCACAATTCAAAAGCATCAATTCTTCAGCGGTCCGATTTCTTTATGGTCCAGCTCTCACTTCTATACATTGCAACCGGAAAAACCATAGCTTTGACTATGCGGACCTTTGTCGGCAAGGTGATGTCTCTGCTTTTAAAGATGCTGTCGAGGTTTGTCACTGCTTTCCTCCGAAGAAGTGGGTGTCTTTTAATTTCATGGATGCTGTCACCATCTGCAGTGATCATGGAGCCCAAAAAAGTAAGGTCTTTCACTGCCTCCATATCTTCCCCTTCTATTTGCCAGGAGGTGATGGGACCAGTGGCCATGATATTAGTTTTTTTGATGTTGAGCTTCAGATCATTTTTGCACTCTCCTCTTTCACCCTCATTAAGAGGTTCTTTAATTCCTCCTCACTTTTTGCCATCAGAGTGGTATCATCTGCATATTTGGGGTTGTTGATATTTCTTCTGGCAATCTTAATTCCGATTTGGGATTCCTCCAGTCCAGCCTTTCGCATGATGTATTCTGCATATAAGTTAAATAAGCAGGGAGACAATATACAGCCTTGTCATACTCCTTTCCCAATTTTGAACCAATCAGTTGTTCCATGTCCAGTTCTAACTTTTGCTTCCTGCCCCACGTATAGGTTTCTCAGGAGATAGATAAGGTGGTGAGGCACTCCCATTTCTTTAAGGACTTGCCATAGTTTGCTATGGTCCACACAGTCAAAGGCTTTTATGTAGTCAGTGAAGCAGAAGTACAGTGGTGCCTTGACTTACAAACGGCCCGACGTACAAACATTTTGATTTACGAACAGCTGCATTCGCAAAATTTTGCTTTGACTTATGAAGGGAGCTTTGATTTATGAACAAAAAAATGCTACTTGTCCTTGTCCTCCGCTCTTCCTCAGTAGCATGTTGGACGCCTTCTGACCTGAGGGTCCCATCTTCCAGCGTCATATCTTTTAGCCTTTTATTTCTGTCCATGGAGTTTTCTTGGCAAAGATACTGAAGTGGCTTGCCACTGCCTGCTCCAGGTGGATTGCGCTTAGTCGGAACTCGCGAGTATGACCTGTCCGTCTTGGGTGTCCCTGCACGGCATAGCTTCTCTAAGTTACTGAAGCCCCTTCACCACGACAAGGCAGCAATCCGTGGAGGGGGAAAATTTACCCCACCTTTTTCCTTTAAAAGGACCCACGGCAGTTTACATCATTACAAGACAATCTTTGAAACACTAATTATACAAATACTAAAAAAGATCAGATAAATACCAGTCTAAGAAATGGTAAACAAATCGATACCAAAAATACATTCAAAGCAGTAAGGCACAACAATCATGCCCTCTTATGCTCATTTCCATTCACTTTCATTCACACTTGTCAAAAAACAAACAAGCAAAAAACAGCCATGACAGTTGCATTGTGTTTGGCTGAGAAGTGCTTAACTGATGAAAAAGAAATCAGCTTCTGGGATTTTCCCTTGCTTGGTGTCATTTGTGAATGGCAGTGAGCACAGGAGGATATCTTGCAGACCATTTTGACTGCTGCCATTGATGTAATCAACATCCAGGCTACCATTTGCATAGCATCTTTTTTCCTGCTTGCAACACAGGCATATTGTGCAGCAATATGAGGCCATTTCCTAGTGTTTTGAATCGTGCATACAGAGCACAATATCCCACATTCATAAACCAGAGGGTTTTTTTTTTTTAAAAAAAAAATCGAATTGTATAAAATCATTTGTACTTGTGCAACTCCACAACTCACCACTAAGGTTTCTTGAGACTTCATTCATAACCACCATGCTTTGTCTCTGACCAACAAGTTTCCATCCTAACTCCAAGCAAGGTCTCTCAGATTCTTCCAGGTTTTTCCCATGATCCATCAGGTGTGCCTCAATACTCTCTCTCATTCTCCTCTGCTTTGCTCCCCCTTTCCCAGCTCAGGGAGCCAATGCATTTAAAGTTGGCCACTCTGGCCTTAAATGAGAATTAAATGGGCAAATGTAAAGTTTTACAGTGGTGCCTCGCTAGATGACAATAATTCGTTCCACTGAAATCGCTGTTTAGTGAAATCATTGTCTAGCGAAAAGCATTTCCCCATTGGAATGCATTGAAACCTGTTTAATGCATTCCAATGGGGAAGAATTGTCGTTGTCTAGCGAAGATCGGCCATAGGAAAGGCGCTTTGTGAACGACCAATCAACTGTTTAAATCGCTGTCTTGTAAATCTTAGGTACCGAAAACACCTGTTTGTGAGTGCAGAGGGAGCTGTCAAAACCGTCGTCTAGCGAAAGTCGGTTTCCGAAGCAGGGACCAAACATTGTCCAGCAAAATTCCCCCATAGGAAGCACTGTTTTGCGAATCACTATAGCGATTGCAAAAAGTCAATGTCTAGTGAAAAACTGTCATATGGGGTAACTGTCTAGTGAGGCACCACTGTACATGGATGTGAAGAAATTCATGCAGTATAGTTTTGCTGGAACTTTATAACTTCAGATTGCAGTTGTTTAAATGTGTGTCTATGTTAAATAATGGTAACAACTGTTTCCCACAATAGAAACATAGCATGACTGGGACAACAAATTTGAATCCTGCTATCTAATCTGGTGCTTTTCTGTATTCCAGCAAAGTGCCTAGTTCATGTGTTTTGAAAAACCCCAGGACGTTTTAAACTTCTTGGATTTTTTTTTCCCTAGTTGATTACTAAATTCCCAGTTCAGGTTGTTCCCAGTTCAGTCCTAATTTTGTTTACTTAGAAGTACGTCTCATTGAGTTCAATAGATTTTATGACCCTAAATTATTGGCTCAGGTTGTAGCTGCAGTGAAACTGGTGTACAGAAGCCAAGCATGAAACACACTACTCCTTAAAAAAATTTTTTATTGAGAAATACATCAGTCTACTGAAAACAATATGGTAATTGTTGCTAGAAACTATACTTTTTCTTTTAAGCATAATATTGCATCTAACACAGGGAAAAGTAAACTGACACCCTCCTGTTATTTGGGATTACAGATCTCACAAGTCCAACATGGCCACTGATTAGGAGTTCTGGGAATTGTAGTCCAAAAATTGGGAGGGCACAAAGTTATCTACTCCTACTCCAATGTAAAATGGTTAGAATCAGAGAAATGAAGGCAGTCGGTCATTTACTACAATGCCCTGCTCCCATGCGGGGAATCTAGAATTAGAATATCCTCAATCGATGGCTATGGGCAGCTCAAAGACCAGGATGGGGGCATGCCTCTCCATAAGCATTTTGGCAGGCACCTCCTTTCTGAGGCATAAACTACTCTATACTGAGCCTCTGCTTGAAAGTCTCCAGCAAGAAAGATTCTATCACCATTCTCTGTGTACTTGATTCCACTGAAGAATCTTAGCATCTTAACGGTTAAGCAAAATCTACCCCCCTGTAATTCCTCCAGTATAACTATTTTTGCTTTCTAAGGAAAGAACTGTGACCTCAGTGCATTAGTGCTGGATAGCTCAGTGGTTTAGACATCTGGCTGCTGAGCCAGAGGTTGGGGGTTCAATTCCCCGTTGTGCCTTCTTAACAAGCGGCTGGGCCCAATAATCCTTAGGGTCTCTTCTAGCTCTGCAATTCTAAGATGATTATGATGGTGATTTTAGTATAAATTATAACCATGATATGAAGGCCAACTCATGACCACCTGGGAGAGGGGATCCCTTCAGAATTTCAGGGTAGGGGGGACCTGCTTGTACCTGCTTGCACTGCTGCCTATAGTTGCACTGTGTGTGGACAAAAATATGTGGGCACATATGCACAGCCAATGCAAAGGATCCTTATTCTCCTATTCAAAAATAAGAATGCATTTTAATAGGGGGGAAAAGTGAAATACATGTAAGGTAACAATTTTACATCCTACAATTTAACTAAAGTTAAAACTATTTCTAAACATAACATATATAGCCTAGCATTTCAAAACACCCTTGGGTATCATTGGATTTGTATGAATCCTTATTACACCATGATTTAATCATGATCTTTATACTGAATTTTTAAAAACAGTGCTCCGTGATGAATGACCCCTGCCAACGTTCTCACTGAAGCTGCAGGGCTTGTGCAAATCGGTATAGGATCCATTAATTTCAGGGGTACTCTCATGGTATGCTATATTTCTGTAATATCCCAGAACTCGCAAGCAATTCTATAATCTCCTAGATTTCAAATGTCTTTTCTTTTCAAACAGAATAATGGGGATGAAGTTATCAAGTCAGTTCTGACTTATGGAAACCTCTTCCAGGGGTTTCCAGATACAGAGTACTCATAAGTAGTATAATAGTCCACTTCTTCTGGGGCCACCCTGAGACTGTGCAGCTATCCCAGGGCCACACAGACTGGCTGTTCTCCTAGAGGACACAGTGGGGAATTGAACCTCCTACCTCTGGCTCTGCATCCAGATGCTCCAGCTCACTGAGGTATCTTGATACCACCTGCCATTATATTAAACACCACTTATCTGCAGGCAAGGGTATATACGTATAGGGTTCCACCTTTCATCATCAGAGACTGGAAGCCTAATAATAGTACATATGTTAGGTCATGTTCTTGTGATGTTCCTGTTTCATTGTTTGCACTCTCACGTCACTGCTGTATCTTACCTTCCTATTTATGTTTTTTTTTTACACTAATATTTTAAAAATACAGGTTTCTCTTTTCTTTGTAGACAATGTAAACAAAAGGAAATCACTTCAGCAGCTTGGTCTTTATCTGCAATATTGTTAGCATTTTCTTAATGATGCTCATGATGAACAACTGGAGTCCAGCCAGTTGATCTCACTGAATTTAGTATCACATTTAAAAGAGCAGTTTGAGCCTTCAGACCTTATTCACATTTACCTATGGGGAGGACAGATTGGCCTAAGTGGAGCTTCTTAGGAAATACAGGACTGAGCAGCCTTAACATAGTAATTTCAGTTAGCCTCATACAGATGGGATTTCCAGTAGATTGAGAATGGTGTGTTCTGTGTGACCCATCTAGAACACTTCTTTTGAAAAATGAAGCAACAAGGGTTGATGACTTTGTAGAAATAGTGGATCTGTTCCACATTTTAGTCTGAGCTTTATAGGGAACTATCTGACATTATTGGTATTGGTTGCTCTGTATTGTTGGTTGGTCTCTATTTTAGGAAAATGTTAAGTGCATAGCTACAGCAGACACTCAGGAGGTAAGTGAACTATTATAGCAGGCACTTAGGAGGCAAAGAACTTATGTCTATTGATTTTTTTCTCTCTTGCAATCTACTCATGTCCACTTACACACCAGTGCAAAGGTGACCTCACAAGTAAGTATGATCTCATCTGCTTCATATTTGAAACTTTCCTGAGTTTTCTTCAACTGGCCAGAACACAGAATCTCTTCAGTTTATAGACCATATTAACTGTACCAATGTAGGAAAGTATTGATCCATGTGTAGTACACATATTGAGGTTCTCTCTGAGCTCAGGGAATCCATTGATAACCACAGTTCGTTCGTTCGTTCGTTTAGTCGTGCCCGACTCTTCGTGACCCCATGGTAAACTGTGCCAAAGGTGATGAAAACCTGGCTTGATGACTAAAATTATCTAAATGAAAAACAAATCAATGATGGTTGTTCAATACTAGACATTTTTGGTCACCTTTCTACAAACTGTTGAATGAAAATGCATACGAAATACAGATGATACCAAATACAATTCCTGGTAAACACTGTTACCACCATTACTGTATTTTCAGATGAACAAACCAAATTTATGGCTTCCTACTGACATCAGCAAACAGTACTGACTTAGCTGTCTTTACACTTACTGTTTTAGCAGCATAGACCTACATGGCAGCTTTTCAAGTAATATGAATGGCACCATTGAGCAGTACTACATAAGAACAATAATTCTTTTATTTTGGTTCTATAAGAGAATACATACTGCTTTTTTATACAGTGCAGCTTATATTCAGCTAAAGAGCTTCTTTTCCATAGCAGTGTAGCTGTGTTTTATTTTCATTTGCTCAATCAACAAATTAGTATCAATTTAGAATGAGTATCAATTTAGAATGGCTTCCTTCAGCATAGATCATTATCAGATGCAGATAAGAAATCCCATTATATATATTGTTGTCTGTTCTTCCTCCAAGAATCTTAAGTCTGGATAATTCTACATGTATTATCTCAACATGGATAACTCACTTTATGAAATGTTAAGCTAGGAATAGAAACTTGTTCAGTGATAACCTGGTGCCATGACCTTCAAGACTAGGTAGGAATTGGTTCAGAGTTCCTAGTATTTTATTGTCTACTATACCTTTCTGGCTATTGCAGATTGTTAATGAAGTAGGGAAAATAACAACAAAAATAGTGATGTTAAATATCTACTACATGGCCAACAACTAAATATTATGGAATTTAATAGTAGTCTTCTCCTATCATATCTGTTGCTGATCCTTACCCTATTACTTGGAATGAAGTTCCATCATATTAACATGTAATAAATAGAAATACTAAGGACTAGAATGCCAGTGTAAAGGCAACAAAATAAAAATAAAAGGAACTTTTAAGCCCACAGAAAAACATGTGCACAAAGAAATAAGAAGAGATTCACATCTCAGTTAAAAGTCAGAATCTAGTAACTTATCTTACTTTCGTTACTACAGAGTTACAGAGATAAGATTATTTCCTCCAGCGTATGCATGTTTGTTAGGTGGAGTGTGCCAAAATTAAATGTAGCCATAGTTCTCTGCCAGTGTTCTTAAATCTTCAGAAAATAATTGGAAACAGAATAAGCTATCTGCCAGTATTTTTACATGCAAATATATGACTCTCTGTATGAAAATCACTTCAAGTGTTTGTAATGCCATTTTCAACCAACAAACTCCTCACAAATTGCCTGCTTGGCAAAGGAATCCCGGTATATGACTGGAGTTTAGTGAGGGCACCTGCTCATATATGAAAGGTGGCCTGATCAAATTTACCATCACTCTGCACAAGTGACAACAAAAATGAGCTGAATTCAATTGTTACTGCCAACCAGAGCAGGCCTATTAAATCTACAGGACATATCTGATTTATTAAGTCCCATTCATTCAATTAGTTGGGATTAGTTAATCTAGTTGGGACTAACAATTTAATTTAGCTCAAAGTCCGTCCAGGTATACCAGCAAGCTTCTATGTTCTATAGGCAGAGATTGTTGCTAATGGTAGGCAAACTGACTTTGCTTTTTCACAGAGAAGTACTGACAGGAGGAAGCAAGAGAAATAAAAAAAACAGGAATGGGGGCCTAAAGTTATGACAATGAACCTTCAATGATGCAATTATGGCTTTT
Source organism: Pogona vitticeps (assembly GCF_051106095.1). Classification (NCBI taxonomy): domain Eukaryota; kingdom Metazoa; phylum Chordata; class Lepidosauria; order Squamata; family Agamidae; genus Pogona; species Pogona vitticeps. The sequence continues at coordinate 25,980,929 of NC_135783.1, read as the reverse complement.
GACACATGTTTAATCTGTGCTTGTTTACTATGTTATTAGATGTCTTAAAGGAAGATGTTAACATGGAAGTTAATGTTTTAAAATGGATTACCTGTTTTTTAGAGGTTATGGAAATTATATTTTAATTATAATATATTTTAATTGCAATATATTGCTGGTTTTTGACCGTAAATAAACAGTTGAATTCAATTGGAATGGGGAATTTGCCAGGGACATGAACTTGTAATGCTCTTCCATATTAGGTGAAAGGTTTTTGACAGTGTTGCTAGTTTTCAGCTATATGCTTCTACTGGTGGCAGAGCAATACAAGGATTGAAGGAGTCACATGAACAATGTTGCCCATTCTTGTACCAAGGGAACCCATAATACATGTGGACAGAGAAGATGGTAGCCATGTCTCATTGAGTCTTACTGGTTACCATTAAGTGTTTTGAAATAACAGCTATATTTTTCCTGCAGGCTGATTTCAAGACCAATTCTGATTTTTCTCTGTAAAAAAGGGAACAACCTGCAACAAATTTTCAGAAAGTAGATGAATATGTTTCTTAGAACACAGGTGGTTTTCCCTAAAACATTTTCAGTGGCCCCATAAATCACAACTTACACACAAATGCTGCAATCCAGAGAGCTTTATTGGCATGCCCAGAGGATTTTCATTATAAGCAGGAATACTGGCTTTTCTTACTCCAGAGGAGCAGTCTTCCCCTCTCCATGACTTATCACATTTACTTTTTTGCAACTTCACCCAAGGTTTCATGAGTTGCTTGCCATACGGCACAAGAGGCTGTTATTTAAAAATAAATAAATCACATTCATCCACACTTGAGAACACAAAGATAGTGACTTGTAACTTTTGGATTGGGACCAAATAATGTACAATTGGTTAGATTCAGGCTTAGGTAACACAGAATAATTTAGTAATGACTAACTTGTTCCAATGATTTCAGTGGGCTTACTTTAAGCACACTAAGCCTGGATCCAATCCAACAGTGCTCCTGAAAACAGCACTTGAAATAAAGATTTGGTATTTTAAAATATAATTGAATTTGTTTTTTGAAATGCATGTGCTTCACCCACAACAGTGTGTATCAATGCAGAAGTCCAAAGGGCTGAAGATTCTGGTGCTTGATGTGACTAACAAATGAAGACTTCATTCTCATCACGGCCTCTCTCAGCCACTATAGGGGTCAAACGTTTCACTCTGCTCTCATTCAAGAAACGAAGGAACAAGGAGGGTCCAGTCAATTCTGTTGATATATTTAGTGCTATTATGAAATGCATTTGTGCTACTCGTTAATTTAAAAATTCGGCAGAGATGCTCCTGCTGTACCTAGCAGACCGAAACTTCAGCTCATGATAACATTGTACAAAGCTGTGATAGATGAAAGTAATTGGCAAGGCCAGCAAAACAATCCCACTGACCACGCAAATCCCTCCAAGAATCCTCCCGGGTATAGTGATGGGACACACATCGCCGTAACCGACAGTAGTCATCGAGATGATAACCCACCAGCAAGCAGCTGGGATGCTGGCATAGCCTTCATTCGGTTTCCCAATTTTCAATCCATGTTCAAGGAGTTGGGCAAGTGCACTGAAGATTGCCATAGCCACACAAACAAAGACAAGCAGCATCACCATTTCCCGATAGCATCGCTTTAAAGTCAGGCCAAGTGTTTGGAGGCCAATGAAGTGGCGGGCAAGTTTAATCACCCAAAAAATCCTCATCATTCTCAGGACTCTCAAAGTGACTCCAGCTCTCTGGAGCTGAGAGTTCTCCCCTGTAAAAACTGTCATCAGGACAGAAATATAATAGGGAGTTATTGCCAGCAAGTCAATAATGTTCAAAGGCCTCTTGACAAACTCACACTTGTTTTTGGAGACGATGAATCTCACAATGCACTCTGCAGTAAACCAGCCTATACAGATTGCTTCAATAATCCTGTGGAAAAAAACACAAACAGAACAATTTAATTCCTACAGAAATCATTTTTGGGGGGTATTTGTTTTTTTTTTTTAATTGGCACATTTTTTTAAGAAAGACACATGATCATACAAGAGAAAGACTCAGACTTTTAGTGGACAAGCATGGCCAATACTAGAGTTTTCTCGAATTAATTTTTTAGATTTGGTTTTCTAGTGAATGTTAGGAAAATACTAATAGATAGGAGATGAGTATGTAAACTTTTCACTTGATTCATTTTCATAAACATTTATTTTTCTGTTGTAGTTTATATAGGAGGATTTTTTTTCTTGAAGATAGACTCATATGGTTTATTTGTATACAATTATTTTAATATTTAAGTTGTGTTAGAGGCTTGCCCTTAAAATCTAGGAAAAGGGAGGAAACTAGGACTTTAGTCAAGTGAAATTTTCTTTTCTTTGACTAAATTAAATGCTAGTAAAAACTAGTGGTAGTATTTCTGGACATCAATGGATCATGTTTCACTGGAAATGATCACCATGTAAAACTGCATCCATTTAGACACATGTTTGCATGCACGTGGATGTGAAACTAGCTTTAGTGCTCTTTCACTTCAATGAAGTGATTTAATTGATTATGTAGTAGCAAGTCAATTCCAACGTATAAACAGCAGTTTCTATGTATAAAGTATATAGAAACTGTTTGCCAGTCTCTCCTTTGTGGGGATTTTGTAGTTTAAAGTTCCATCTTGTGGCTATTAAGGGATACATCACTGGTGATTAGCATAATCAAGTTATTGTAGTATAAAGATGCATTGTTCTATGATTCTCTCTCTGCGCAGGCGTGGAATGCCTTAAGACTGATAACCACACGACGCCTCTATGGCCAAATTCTTATCTTATGCTAATTTTGCTTGTTTTGTGTGCTTAATAAAAACGTCTGGGGTGAAGAAGGTAGCCATCTTCTTCTTCTTCTCTACCGGTACCTGAATACTAACAAGATAAAGTCTGCAGTGTCTTTTTTATCAGAGAATTCTCTCATCAACTGTTGCTGGGCAGGCCTGGCAATAGTTCCCTGGCTATTTTGCCACATTTGGCGGCCTGTGTGAGGCTAGAAGCACGGGACAAGCTGAGCAACGCAACAGCGCGGCAATTCACACTGCCCTCGCCCTGCAAGGGTTCCAGACGTCACACATCCGCAAGGATCCCGGGTGAGTGTTGAATTTGTCAAGTTAGACACCTAGCCTCCTGGCAACATGGGGAGCTTTGTATCTAATCTTCAGGAAGTACAGGACCTCCACTTCTTATTAAAAAGGAATGGTCACACGACCACACGCACAGAAGTGGAAGATTTAGTTCATACTATTCGGGATGTATGTCCTTGGATCCCCGAAGAAGGGACACTAGACCTCAAGGAATGGTCTAAAATAGGCAGCTGTTTACAGGGACATCCAAGAGCTACAGCAAAAGTGCTTTCTACATGCTGCAAAGTGCGTACTTGTCTTCAAGGCTTGGCACCACCACGGGACATTCTTTTCGATCAAGAATTTGAAAATAATCTGTTCAAACAACTCCCTCAAATTTTGCCTCCCCTTCCTCTCACACCAGCCCCCTCGGTTCCGCTGCTGGACTCTCTGTCTCATTCTGCCCAGCCAACCGAGCCTCAGCCTGGGAACACCTCAGCATTGTCTCCCAGTCCTGCCGTTCTTCAGGCAACTGAGAACAAAATTTCTAACTGTCCTTTAATGGATACAATGGGTGCTGCTTTAGAAACTGCTTATCCTGGCGTTCAGGGAACACAAGCACAGGCACAGGGAGATGCCGCGGCAGTTTCTCATAGTTCTGAACTGCTCCCATATCAAGGCGTCCGCGAACTGCAACTCAGTCTCAAGGACAAACAGACACAGACTCTCCCGGAATCCTCATCCGCCCAACGGCCGGCCCCTAGTGACTGGAGTAGGGGTCTCCTTCCACCAGCAGAAGGACTCATTTGTCTTCAAGGATGGCAAGATTTAGCAACTAAGCAAGCAGAAATTAATGCTGTTGTTTCTGTACGTCAGCCAATTATTATGGGAGAAGGTATATTCGCTTCTGCTGTTCAAGTCCGTCTCATGGACGCAGTTCTCAGTCAGCCAAGGTCACATGGGAAATGGGACCCAGGGAAATGGGACCCAGGGCCGCCCCCAGGCCAAGAGAGAATAATAGGGGATCTGCAGGATTCATGTGATGTCACGGGCTGGTATACAAAAGAAGCTTTACAAGCATGCCATGTGTCTTGTGAGAAATCAGAAGGGGAGGAGGAAGAAAATGTAAGGGGGACAGCCCAACAGGAGGCCTGTTTTGAACTGCCACAATGGGTCTATGTTTCTAAAGCTAAATGTGCCGCTATTCCTCAAGGCTACACTGTTCTGGTTTTTACATGCGCTGCTTTTGTTTGTCTCAGCTTGAATGTTGTGCCAGGACTGATAACTCGCATGGCAAACATTCAGGTTTGGGTGAAAAATCCTACTCAGCTGGACAGTCATAGCTGAGAAAGATTGCCCCCCCACCTGGCCAGTAAGAGAGAAAAATGCATATGGGGTGGGAGGAGGTGAGCCAACTCCTTAAAGCGCTTCCCCCATCACCTTCCAATCTGGAGAAAGCATTGTTACTCTCAAGCCACTTGTAACATCCTGGACACTATGTTCCATGTTCTTCCTAGAACTACAAATTCTATCACACCTTGCATTGCTTAGCAGTTTCCTGAATATCTCAGTGTGATGGGACCTATAATCTCATCCACAGATTCAGTGCAGCCTGCTAGGACATAAAGTCTGTATTGTTTTCTCTGCCTGTGTGAAGTAACAAATTCAAGGTCCACACCTGGCGCAATGCCCAGACTTCTTATCAGCGATTCTGGGCGTTCTGCCAAGAGAATGCCATTGTGTTCGGACAGTCTAAATGGAGAATCATTTGGCAACCTACAGTCTTCTTGCAGAAGGGTTTTTTTGCAGCCCACAGAAAAATCAACAGACTGGACATAAACTTCTGCATCTATACCATTGAGATATCAATTGGGCACATCAGTTTTGGTATTGTCTACTAATGATCTCTCACGGTTGTTCTCTGCACTTCCTGGTTGTTCATGTAATGCTGGTAACTTCATCGATGAAGGCTTCTTACAGCTGGTCTCTCAACAACTTCATCTGCAAGCCTACTGAGAGCATTCCTATTTCATGTGCTATCTTAGCTACGCCATGGCTGTCAATTGCAGTTCTCTACACCCCTGACAAGGATAGGATAACAATTGTTGAATGGATGCACTTGCCACACACTCCCTTGAACTTGTACTCCTGTGTTAAAGCAGTTGCAGATTTGTTTTGCCAAGGCATCGTTCCAGATGTTGCCACAAGTGTCAGGGACGTATTAACTCTATTTTTCTTTTCTGCAGGGTGATGTTGAACTCTCCAAAAGACAAGCGCCTGCTTTCCTGTATTTCTTATCAATTAACCACTTGTTTTTCCACAGATGCTTTTCACAGATGGTTTGCCTTTCCAAGGTGTTGCCACGTGGCAGCGTTTGAACTTTTTTCTAATGATGAGTTTAACTTTGTTATACACACACGTTTATAAGCTTTTTAAGCATTTGCTTTTTAAAATATCTGTCTCCTTCCATAGATAAGGATTTGTTTTCACTGTTTTCCTGACTTTGTTACTTTAAAGCAGAACAGCATTCTGTTCCATTGTCCATATATGTTCCCACCCTCAACTTCCGGGATTTTTTACTGAAGGGAATGCTGTTGCTGATTCAGCTTTCAAGCAGAATTCATGTGCTTTAGTCTTTTTTCTGATCCTATTTGCTTCTCATGACATGTTTCATTACTCTGTAAATATGTTTCACATAATGTTTTCTATCCCAATGACTCAGGCAAGAGACATTGTAGTTGGCACGTGAATGTCACACAAGTGCAGGTTTTTGCCTAAATTACATTTGACTGTGGATACATTTTCTGGGTTTATTTGGCATCTCCTCTTCATGGAGAGACTGCAAGACAAGTTATTCAACATTACATTTGGAACAATTGCTGTAATGGGCCATCCTAGGCCTGAAGACTGGACAATGGAACTGTCTATATATCATCTGCCTTTCAAGAATTTTATGTTCAATGGGGACTCTCACTGAAGCATGAGATTCCTTTTAATTCCACAGGGCAAGCAATTGTGGAAAGAGCACACTTAACCCTTAAATTTCTTTTGCAGAAGCAAACCTCAGGCAGAGGGGTTTCTGGGTCAGATTGTTCCTATGGTTGTTGCAAAAGTTCTGTATACTTTAAATTTTATGCTTTTTCCTCATTAACAGGGTTCACAACCCAAGTTAAAGTTCATTTCAGGGCAGAAGAGCAACTTCCTCGACCACCTGAGTGGTAAGGGATCAATTCTATTGATCACCGGGGACAAGGATGCTGCAGTCGCACTGGACAAAGGCGCTGTTTGGATCCTGGCAAGATGGTGTGTGTCTCTGCCATCCGACTCCTAGGACTGCTTGAACTGTTCTTGGTTCCACGTATTTCTGCTCCGGACAATCAAGGCAATTCTTGGGTGCAACATGCTCAGTATATATTTGATGTTCATGGACAGAATGTTTCTCTTTTATATGAATCATGAGCTCACTGCCTGGTCTTATTGATGATCCAACCTTAATTCTTGCCTCTTTGCAAAGTATTTCAGAACATGGTCAATCTGAACTTCTTTTCCATGCTGTTCCTCCTACGCACCACATCTGAGCTTTGTGTTTCTGTTGTATTCATGCAGGGAACTGGAATGCCGAGGTTCCAGGTTTCACTTGATCTGGACAATGTTTTAAAAGAATGCCTCCCTTAATCCCAATGGCCTAGAACATTCCACATTGGGATGGAAATATAGTGGGCACCCAAATCTTATTACAGGTGCGCTCATACTAGGGTCATATCGAGGCATTATGGCACAAGAACAGGCATAACATTTTGGGTCTGACTTGTCGCCTGGAGAAAAACAGTTAATGCTACTACAAGAATCATGGTAGCTCTGCAGAGTGAAATAGACCAGTTAAAGCAGCTTTCAGTTAAAGCATCGTTAATTGCTTGCACATACTTATACTATGTTTTATTGTAATAGATACTCAAAGTATTATTTGCTTCCATAACTTGCAGTATTCTATTGAGCATATATTAGCTGATTTGAGTGATACCATTATTACCAATAATATTAACACTTCCCTATGGGATGGCTTTGCATACTACTAATGCATGGTATTATTTTACTGAAAATTTGTATTTGCCTTATGCTTGTTTTAATCAATGTATTCCTTCATTGATTACTGTTTTCACTAAGTGATATCAAACAGCTGTACAATCAATGTCTTTATCTGCTAAGCAATTGTATCAATTCTAATATCATGTGTTCCTTTCTAGAGTAGGTGATTTTTATGGTGAGGCTGATGCACGATATACAGGTTGAGATGGCATGGCTGTTACCCTCCATCAATGAAGAGCTTCCATGGACTCAGAAACCATCAGGAGTCTTACTGGCAGCAACTTGCTCATCCAAAATGAAATATAAACGGAGGGAATGTGGGGATTTTGTAGTTTAAAGTTCCATCTTGTGGCTATTAAGGGATACATCACTGGTGATTACCATAATCAAGTTATTGTAGTATAAAGATGCATTGTTCTATGATTCTCTCTCTGCGCAGGCGTGGAATGCCTTAAGACTGATAACCACACGACGCCTCTATGGCCAAATTCTTATCTTATGCTAATTTTGCTTGTTTTGTGTGCTTAATAAAAACGTCTGGGGTGAAGAAGGTAGCCATCTTCTTCTTCTTCTCTACCGGTACCTGAATACTAACAAGATAAAGTCTGCAGTGTCTTTTTTATCAGAGAATTCTCTCATCAACTGTTGCTGGGCAGGCCTGGCAATAGTTCCCTGGCTATTTTGCCACACTCCTTCTGATGGCACTCTAGGACTGTGCAGTTTGCACAAGGCTGCAGAGGTAAAAGAATACATACCCCCCATCAGCTGTGGGTGATCATGACTGGCCTATCTCCTGGGATGCACAATGGGGATTCAAACTTGCAACCCAAGCACTCTAACCCACTGAGACATGCCAGCTCTAATCAAATCATCCTGCAGCTGTATTATCCTCCAGCACTTTTAATCTGGAACCTTTTAAAATTCTGTCTCAGATGAATAATTATTGGTGAGCTGTAAAAACAGCCCAAGCATTCCTCTAAGGTAGCTGAAGTCAGTGAACTGAACAGAACACTATGTTACTACACCCTTAAATCAGAATACCAAAAAAGGTTACTATCAGGTGACAGCAAAGTCGTTGAAATGAATCCCTTAAAATAGCATTGATTGTTCCAAGTCTAACTGCATACCACGCTCAAGCACCGGATAAAACTTTTGAACAGAATGCAGACTCGAGCAGAATGCATCACAGCAGAACCAATGCCTTGCTCAAAGGATGAACATTAAATAAAAATCATGGTAGTTGTAGTCCAGGTAATTAACAAATGCCATTTGTATCTTTTATAACTCTGCTACAGTGTTATTTCTAGTTAATACAAATGGCAAATGGCGAAGTTATAAAACACAATATGCTTTCATTTGTGCATTAAGTATAGGTAATGGTATTTCTATAGTTTTATATTATCTGCAGCAAAATGATAGGGAACGAAACTGGCCAGCAAGGCACTCAAGGACAATAAAGTGTGGGACAGCAAATCCTTTCCTACTTTGGCTCATTTTCTTCCAACCAGATACTGTACTCACCACTGGGAAAGGAGGAAAATCCCAAAGCAACAACAGGACAGTGAAAATAATTTGCCAGAGCAACTAAATTTTATTTATACCAAGAAAAACTAGATCTTCCAACTCCAGAAACTATGCAATTGGGAAGTAAACACACAAGCCAGGACTTTCTCTGTTGTCCCATTGTACTTGAGAATTCAGTCTCAGGAGAAGTCAGTCTGGCTCTATTGTTGTTGAAATTCTGGTGAGTAACCTACATTATATTGTTGTGTCTGGACTTCAGGCTTTCAGTCTTGTATTTAAAATTTATCTTGAATTATTTTTCATCTGTTTTTAAAGGATACTAGTTTCTTTTAAAATCAGGCTTGAGAATTGTTTTAGTCTCTTTACAGAGAACCTTTTTGTCCATTTCATTGCACCTCATTTAGGGAATGCTGACACTCAGAAAAGAAATATACACTTTTCCTAACAGACTAATGAAAAACTGTTACCTTATGTTTACATTTCACCACCATACTTGTTCTTTTAAATTTTGCCAAAGTATTTTGTATAATTTTACACTGAAAATATACCTAGCTGTGTGAAAAGTAGTCAATTACATGTAAAATAAGTGCAATAAACCCTGTCCAGGTCAGAATCACATATTGGAAATAATCTGCTATTTTTAATGTGTTGTACTCCTTCTCAACTTGATTCTTCTCTACTGGATAACAGAAAGCAATCTAATCCTACGTAGGTATGGTAGCTTCATCGATGTAACAAATGTTTGGTGTCAGAGATGTAATCCCTCTATCCCTCTTGATGAAAACTGCCATCCGACTCATTTCCTTCAAAGTCCAATGAAGGGGTTTGCTAATTTGCACAAGACTCATAAAGCTGAATGCAGTAAGTTTGTTCATTCATCTTTTCATCTTATGTATGGCCCCTCTTTTTCCTAATAAAGGAGTTCTACCTACTTCTGAAACCTTATGTTGACTGAGCATTCTGGAGAGAAAAGCTTCAGTCACTGGGCATGAAGGCACTGGTCTGCTACTCTGCTCTGATATCCAGGTCCACAGGATTGCAAACAATTTGATCAATACACTTCTGGTTATGACCGCCAATATTAGCTACACTAACTTCTCAACCTACCATTCTGCCTCAGTTTAGCAACACATTTATTGATCTTGAATCCTCTGTTTTTATAATCTTGGATGGGGGAAATCAACTACTGCATGCTTATTTGTCCCCATAATTCTGTATTTATACTGAAACTTGTATGGCACCTTGTAGTCCCATTTAAATCTGTGTCTCTTCTGCCACTCTCTCCTTAAAATATGACCAAGAGGAATTCATGGCTTCAACATCGCCCAAGTTTTTTTTTTTTTTTTGGTAGTACCTCACTTAATGTATGAAGTGAAGTGATTGTAAGTGATTGTAAGTGATTGCAAGTGAAGTGATTGGAAGATGGCAGAAGACAGCCCACTATTTGGACACATTGAGACAGGTGATCTCTGGCAGTAGATTCTAGACTTCCCTACAGACAAGTATGACTGACTTTATTTTATTTCTTAGTTAAAACTGAATGGTATAATCAATTTTTTGTCCTGTGTAAACATGAGCATAGATAACATGCCCAAATCCTCCTAAGCAAGAAGCAAGAAAATATAGATTTTTAAAATGCAGTTCCATCATAAGACATATGAGTTGTTTCACTAAAGCCTCCTTGTCCAGTACCCTATTCAGCATTTACTTATGTGAACAGCTGAAACTGGTGAGGCACACAATCAGCGCAGTCTCATTGCCACAACAGCTTCTATGGCTGGAGTTCTGTGTCTGTAAATGCAGAACGGGATATCGGCCCTTGTTTCCTGAAGCAGGCTCTGATGTGCAGAAAAAAACAGGCAATGAACCTGTTCTGTTTTAAGGCTGCATACACCCTCCATGTTCACAGCACAACTACACAGTACAGGGAAGCAACAGCACAAGCCAATACTGTATGTCTCTGCTCAGAAGAACTGTACAGGATTGTACCATAAGGGTGCAATTTTGTAGACTCTTACATGGGAGTAGACTGTACCAAACTTACTGGAATTTATTTTTGAGTAGTCATATATGTACAAGGTTGTTCTGAAGTATCATTAATTTCAGTGGAACTAAATTGATTTTGAAAAATTGGGCTTCAGGAGGGCTGGGAGGTAGACGTTAGGATTAAATGAGGAAAATCTAAAAAATTGCTCACCTGCCAGGTTCTAATCAGTAAACTGGATATACGAACACATACAACTACTCAGTACTCTTTTGTATTCATTGTACTTGAGCTGAATATTGACTTCATCCTCCTCCATAAAACTCTCCAATTTAGAGAATGTGTCTTTTAATGAAAGTTATTTTAATACAATTCTTTATTATTTGAAGATCTTCATTTCTTGCGGCTTTCTCCTTACTGTTAACCACTCACTTTATTTTTTCTCTCTCTGACTGATAAGCCCCAAACAGAATAACCTATTTTACATATAGACTGGCTTAGACTGCTTAAGAATTCTTTAAAAATCACTAATGAGGTTAGTCTGTTGTACTAAAAGTAATTACATTCTGAGCTGCCAAAGGATCTTTTAGTTGCAAAGTTTCTCCTTCCAAGGGTATGTAAAAATGCTTGCACAAATTTGCTGAGCCCTAAAAATAGAAAAATTAAAGGAACGGCTTTATCATCCACTAAATGTCTGAATAAAATGTAATATTCAAGACAAGAAACATGAAGAGAGAGAAAAAACAAGAGACAAGACAGCATGTGATTAAACTTGTCAACATCAATTTGTACAACAGGATGCTTTTATTCTGCTTCAAAAGATCATTTGAAGTGAACACTGCCACCCCCATACATATACACGCATATTCAGGCAAAATCTCAGTACAATCACAATTGGAAACCATTTTTCCAGTTGCTTAAAAGTTAATCACCCTTCCGGTGTGAACTGTAAAATAATTTGCAGTATTCATTAGACCCTGATGTATATTCTACTGTCAAAACAAGTTAGACAGGTGGATACATAAGACAGGCCTTTTCAGCAAGACCACCTTGATTGCTGAATTCTCTCCCAGACATGGTTCAGTTGAGATAATCTTTACTGAGCCTTTAAGAAGGTACTACAAGTTCTTACTGCTTTCACAGATTTTTGACTCAAAATTGTCTTGACCTGTCTTTTTAAAAATTAGCTTTGAATAGGGACGTGGTTATTTCAGTGTAATTATGCATTGCCTGGAGGGTCCTGTTTGGGGAAAAAAGCAATATATAAACACTTTCAATTTTTATTTTTTTAAAAAAGGACATACATTCAGGCTGAATAACATGTCAGTCCATTTGCCTGGAAGGAAGATCCATTCATAAGCCTGCAGTCAGTGATGGACCAAGCCCTTCCACTGGCTAAGAAAGAGAAAAAGGACAGCCAAGCCAAGCCCTCATCAATACCTGATTTCTTTCCATCTCCAGTCACTATTTTTTGCTGCCTTACTTCACCTGTTGCCTCCCCCCAACCATACATTATCTTCCAGACACACACAGTGTCTTGACCCTATCTATCCCCAAAAATACCAATCACAGCTATTGTGCACATGCATGAGTGCATGCTGACATGCATGCTTAAGTGATGAACTGCAAGCTGCATAAATTGACCAGTGCATCTTTTTATAGGGATGTGAAGCATTATTTTTTAAAGACAATATGAAGGGCATCCTGTGCAGTTGGTCCCCTACTGTGGAAGACAAACACAATGTGAGGGAAGGAAACAGTAGCTGCCACAAACAGAGGCTCAAAATGTGGGGATGGGGGTGAGGTAACTGTGAGGCTCTTGCGAGCTGGGGAAGAGAAGCACCATTTTTACTCCTTATCACCTCTGGTGGCTGCCTTTCTCAGCCTAATTTAGCACTAGACTTGCCTATAATTCAGTGGCTCATTTAATCTAAGGTTTCTTTCGCACAGTACAGTCACTTGACCTCCTTGTCTTATCTCTCCCACATCCTCCCACATATGCACTATCCATGGTTTCTGTTCACACCATTAGATAAAGCTGTCTTATGCACAGTTGGAGCTGTACTAAAGACAACAGATCACACCACAGACCTTCAATAGCATGATCTTGTTTCATGTCAGGTTGGGGGTTCCTAACTTAGGGTCAAACTACAGGCTGCTTCTCCTGATAAACAACAGTTGATAGAAGAGTGAGGAAAAGCCACTCCCTGAAAGCATTGAGGTCCACTGCTAATCAGAGTGGAAAATAGTGAACTACATACACCAATTAACAGCAGATCCCAAACCCTCAGGGAGAAGTGGGTTTTTTTAAAGTTCTGCTATTGATGGATGTTCACCTGGAGATGGAACCTATAGCTTTGACACTAATCTAGGAGTTTTCAATGTAACATGAAATAAGCCTGTGGAGTGGCTAGTTTTTTGTAGATCTAAGGGGTATTTTTCTTACTCTGGGATCCTATAGGGGCTACAGAGACAAGCCAAGATGCCATGAAAAGGAATAGAAAGCCCTATATGGTTTAAGACCTTGTTCCCAATTCTTGATGCTGTGGGTACCAAGAAAGGTCCAGAAATCATCAACCAGAAACCGGGCCTTCTCAGTAGTGGCCACTCTGCTATAGGACCCCTTTCTGGTGGAGTTGATTCAGCCCCCAACCGCCCTAGCTTTAGAAAACAAATCAAAACTTGGCTTTTTACCCAGGCCTTTGAAAGCCTCACTCCTTTATAATTTAATATTTTTCCCAGGATCTCCACGATGGCCCTATGTTGACTGTTTACTTAGAATTTAATTAGTGACATCTATTTCCACTATCCTGAGAATTAGGTGATGTCTGTTAGTTTGGGGATGTCTGTGGTTTGGTTTTGGGGTCCCCCCCATTTTTATTGTTTTTAATTTTGTCTCTGTATCTGTGTTCACTTCTTATGTACAGTAGCTGCCCAGAACACTGGCTTGCCACTAGTTGGGCAGGGTATAAGTTCAATAAACAAATAAACAAATAGAAAGAAAACCAGCAATTACCAGAAGTAACACCTAGTTTTGAAAAACAGAGACTTGTGCGTGTTAAAAAGTGAAGGTGTTCAGTGAGTTATTTACAAACACCTGGTACCTTCCAATATGTTAGACTTCAATCCCCATCAAATCCAGCTAATAGGGCCCCAAGCATGATAGACAGTAGATTGACGGAGGGTGCAATATGATTTGCATCTTTTTAATGTTATCTGGATTGTATGGAATCTAATCATATAGAGTAGAACACCTAGACCACATCGATTTGAATGTGGCATAAGGATGGCTTGACTTTCTCTGAAATAAATGCAGCAACAATTAAGAGGTAAGTTTTCCCATCTCTGATGTGTATATATGAGACTTTTGAAATATGTAAGTCGCATTGCAGAGAACTAGTCATATCCATATATTTAAAGTTACACCCATAGTTTTCATTATCCACCCACAGATCTCTATTTAAAGTTCAGAATGTAACAGACAGACAAACACATACACACACAACGTGCTATAGGCTAGGACTTGCCAAACTGGCTGCTAGCCTGGAATGGGAGCGGGGGGGGGGGGGCAAGGGGAGAGAGATTGGGTGTTCTAAAGATCTACCACTTTCTGCCACATATATACCTCCTCATAGTATTTAAAGCACTCTATGGGTGGTTTACAATTTAAGTTATTCTGGCTATAAATATTTACTTGTGCTCTTAAAAATACTGTACCAAGCAATCGGCTAAAATTTTGCAGATTTTGTAAAAGGATAAATGTTTTCTATTAATTATTATGATGTTATAATAATGTTTGCAGAATTTATTTATTTATTTATTTATTTATTTATTTATTTGATTTATACCCCGCCCATCTGGTCTAAAAGACCACTCTAGGCGGCTTCCAATATAGTAAAAACAGTGAAATAATATAAAAAACACACACAATTACATAAATCATATTATAATAAACAGAATACAACAATAGAATAGAAAATACATAAGGAGAGAATAAAGAAAAGTCAGATATTAACTGGAGGGAAGGCCTGAATGTATAGCCATGTTTTTAATTGACTTTTAAAAGTGTCCAAAGTGGGGGCCGCGCGGATCTCAGGACGGAGATTGTTCCAGAGGCGAGGAGCCACCGCCGAGAAGGCCCGGTTTCGTGTCCTTTCTCTCCAGGCCTCCCTCTTCGTTAGGCTCCTCAGCCTTACCTCCTGGCTCATGCGGGTGATCCGAGTAGATCTAGGTAGAAGCAGGCGTTCCATCAAGTATCGAGAAGCAGCTTTTGGAATTTTAATTTAGCTTTAGAACCTACTAAGTATATGCAACAAGTGGGGTAGGGGTTTGCTAAATGAAAATTTGAAATCCATTCCAGCATATTGAGTTAAAACTGGGTAAGACTGTATGTTCTTGATGCTAATGAGTTACTAATGTACATCCTCAGTTAAAATCTCAAGAAGTGTACAAGAAACAGTTTTATTGACATTAAAAGATTGGTGTGAGGATGGGTGGATAGGCATACTTTTATTTATTAATTAATTAATTTTAATTTTTAATACCGTGTTTCCCTGAAAATAAGAGAGGGTCTTATATTAATTTTTGCTACAAAAATGCATTAGGAGTCATTATCAGGGTATGTTTTATTTTTTAAATGTACAATCAACTACATTTATTCAAGTACAGTCATGTCATCTTCTTCTGGTTGCTGCACAAGAGTGGAGGTGCAAGGTTTCTGGGGATAATTTTTGGAGTAGGGCTTATATTATGAGCTTCCTGAAATATTCATACTAGGGCTTATTTTCAGGTTCGGTCTTATTTTCGGGGAAACAGGGTATTTCCAACAAACAGGTTGTATTTTACACCACCTACAAAGCACCCAAGGTAGCTTGCATTATTAAATGACAGCATTTAAAGCTAAGAACAGCAAGTATATAAATACTAAAAAGATCAAACAAATACCATAGTAAAAAATCTGTAAACAAAAGCAACACCAAAACACATTCAAAACAATCCATTAAAAATCCTACCCAGGCAGCCAATCACTCAATGAAAGCTTGCATGAAGAGAAAAGGTCTTTGCCTATTTGTGGAAGGACAGTAAAGATGGGGCCAGCCTGGTCTCCTGTAGGAGGGAGTTCTAAAGTCTGGGTGCAGCAAGAGAGAAGGCCTTCTCCAGTGTCACTATCAGACACACCTGTGAAGGTGTCAGGGCCAAGAGAAAGCCCCCCCCCCCCGATTATCTTAACACTCAAGCAGGCTCATAAAGTTAGATTCAGTCCTTGAGATAGCTTGGCCCCAAACCATTTAAGAGTTTATAGGTTAGAACCAGCACTTTAAATTCTGCCCAGAAATGGATCAACAACCAGTGGAGCTGCCGTAACAGGGAGGTGGTGTGATTTTCTGTGATCAGCCCCAGTTTTCAATCTGGCTGCTGCATTTTGAACCTGCTGAAGTTTCTTGACATTTTCCAGAGGCATCCCCGCATAGTGTGTGTTACAGTAACTCAGCTGGGATATAACTAAGGCATGTTTCACTGTGGCCAGATCAGATGCCCCCACAGTGCAGCAGCTACATAAAATGACCTGTTGTGAAGAACTGAAAAAAGGTACTTCAAAATAGATATTTTGCTCACGTAAAAGATGTGCCCAGGATTAACTGACAGTGGAATGAACGGTAGTCGGTAATGTAAGGAATCTGCTATACAGGGTCAAGGCAAAAATGGCCAGTGAAGTTTTAACGTTTGAAAGGTAAAGAAGGACAGAGGCAAAAGGAAAGTCCGGTGCCATATCACATATACAATTTGAACACAAAACATGAGGAATACAGATCAAGGTTAACTTGAAACTGTAAAGCAAGAAATGGAGCACTGCAGTACTTTGCAGTACATTGTGCAGGTGAATTAAAATGTATTGGAATAGGACATTTTCAGTCAGACAATTATAAAATGTTTTACTCTGGAAATGAGAAAATCAGAAGAATCACTGTGGCTCTGATACTGAAGCAAGATACAGCATGAGTAGATAGGCTTTATAATGCAAAGCCTAACACTGCAAAAGAAAATATCAAAAGTTTTAATGCAAGTGTCCAGGAGTAAATTGATCACATACCAAAACATGATGTGTTGATTATCAGAGGTGACTGAAATGTAAAAGTAGGAAATAGAGAAGAACCAGACACTGATGACCAAAGAGACAAAAATTAGCAGGAGAATAACTTAAAGAATTCTGTGGAACCAACAACCTGTTTGTTGGAAATACCCTGTTTCCCTGAAAATAAGACCTACCCTGAAGATAAGCCCTAGTATGATTTTTCAGGATGCTCATAATATAAGCCATAACCCAAAAATAAGCCCCAGTTAAGTGAAACCCTGCCCTCCACCACTGTGCACCAACCAGAAGAAGATGGCATGACTGTATTTGAATAAATGTAGATTGTTGTACACGGAAAAAATAGAACATCCCCTGAATATAAGCCCAAATGTGTTTTTTGGAGCAAATATAAGACCCTGTCTTATTTTGGGGAAAACATGGTACATGTATCAGGCAACTGAACAGATGGTAGTACACATGGACATCATTAGATGATAGAAACTAAACAGAGTACATAATAGGAAATAGTAGATGAAGCAGCTGAGTGCAGCAGCAGTGAAGAAGGCCAACTCCACATTAGGTATCATTTTAAAAGGGATTGAAAATAAAACAGCCAACATTATAATGCCATTGGACAAAAAGCTGGTAAGGCCACACCTGGAGTACTGCGTACAGTTCTGGTCACCATACCTCAAAAAAGACATAGTGGAACTGGTAAAAGGTGCAGGAAAGAGCAATTCAGATGATGACTGGGCTGGGGCACCTCCCTTATGAGGAAAGGCTACAGTGTTTGGGGCTCTTTAGTCTAGAGAAAATGTGCCTGAGGGGGGACATGATTAAGATGTATAAAATTATGTGGGGGATGGATAAAGTGGATAGAGGGAAGCTCTTTCCCCTCACACGCAATACCAGAGCCAGGGGACATCCACTCAAATTGAGTGTTGGGAGAGTGAGAACAGACAGAAGAAAATATTTCTTTACCCAGCATGTTGTTAGTCTGCAGAACTCCTTGCCACAGGATATGGTGATGGCATCTGGCCTAGATGCCTTTAAAAGGGCACTGGACAGATTTCTGGACGAAAAGTCCATCACAGGTTAAAAGCAATGATGGGGATGTATAATTTCCAGGCTTAGAAGGAAGGTACAGTACCTCAAAATGCCAGATGCAGGGGAGGGGTATCAGGAGACAGGTATCTAATTGTCTCATGTGCTCCCAGAGGCATCTGGTGGGGCCACTGTGAGATACAGAAAGCTGGACTAGATGGTCCCTTGGCCTGATCCAGCAGGGCTCTTTTTATACGTTCTTATGACATGTCATACAAAGACCAGACGTTCTAGAAAAGCAGAACTGTTAGGAAAAGTTGAAGGCAACAGGAAAAAAGAAAGACCAAATATGAGATAGAAACAAAGGAAATTGCGACCTTGAGTTTGCTAGA
Source organism: Pogona vitticeps (assembly GCF_051106095.1). Lineage (NCBI taxonomy): Eukaryota > Metazoa > Chordata > Lepidosauria > Squamata > Agamidae > Pogona > Pogona vitticeps. The sequence goes on along the minus strand of NC_135783.1, from coordinate 25,962,722 downwards.
GCTAATCAAGGCTGTTAACAATAGAACCTTTTGGAGGTCATTAATTCATAGAGGCACCAAGAGTGACTTCAATGTTGGCACATAACAACATTGAAGAAGAAAAGGCTTGAGCTGGAAACAGCTGTTTGGGGACAGGAAGATAACATGTGGAACTTGGATGCATTGTACAGTATCTCTTCTAAGGAGGTAGCCACGTTAGCTTATTGCAGCAAAAACAAACAAAAGTCTTATGGTACCCTATAAACTAACGTGTTTTATTTGACATTGGCTTTTGTGGGCTGTAGCTTGCCTCTTCAGATGCAATGGAGTGCGGCCTCAGTAAACAGACAGTTGCACATATATGTAGAGAAATGGAGAATGAAATATAATGGAAATGCAAAAGCTCCACCATGGTGATGATCAGTGTGCTAGTTAAGGTACATTGACAGTTTACCAATAATTAGGGATGGGACTTGAATGAAAAATTCCATGAAAGAGGCTTAAAATGTTTTCAATTTGGAGCCTTTTGTGGCTTCCTGACTGAAAGCATATGAAATTAGATTTAGGGCCGTGAAAAAGCAGATTGCTGAAGCTTATGGATTTCCTCTATCATGTTTCCTCCATTTGTTCCATATATATGAAGTCTTCCTCCTCCTGTCATTCCTTCTCCACTGACACAAGCCCCATTCTTACCTCCTTTTATTTCAACCCACCCATCTCTCAGCCCCTCTCCTGTCGTTCCGTCCCCACTGCAAATACTGTACTTATTATCCCATTCTCTATTTCCTTCCTCCACCACTAGCCCTGTTCTCCCCACCACCACTCAACTTCCACAGCTGCTCTCTGAAATACAAGTATCCAAAATTCTGGGCATGGAACCTGTCATACCTCAAAACAAAAAATACAGCCCCCCCAAAAAAATCCAAAATAAAAAAGAAATTATAAAAGTTCCCCCTGCACATCCCTACTAACAATTAATGTCAGATTAGTGTCCCTGTTAAAAACTGCTGGGAAAATACTCCAGTCTGCCTGTGCACTCTGTCTCTGACCTCAGGGTGGCTACCTTTGAACAAAAGAACTTCAAAGGCTTGAATGGGGATAAGATATTTTAATCTTATACATTAATCAGTTCCTCCAAAGAGGTGTGTCTGTAATACTGTTCAGCTACTGTATGCTTCATGAGAACTGTCTCAACAATTTTCTGTATTTTTGCACTTCTGGTTCTCTGACTTCAGCCCTGGATTGTATAGGCCAGTGGTTCCCATCCTGGGGTCCCCAGATGTTCTTGGACTAAAACTCTCAGAAGCCTTCATCACTGGACAGAATTTCAGGGAGTTTTAGTTCAAGAACATCTGGGGACCCAAAGTTGGGAATCACTGGTCTAGGCTATACTTTGTCATCTTACTTGTGCATATCTGCTTGTGTATGCCTGAATGTACTTGACCTTTGAGCAACTTTAGCAACCAAGTCACTCCAAGATTGGCCATCATCACACTGGTGCTTTTGCATATGTATCCATTACATTTTTTCCTCTCCACATCCCCTCATTTGTATAAGTATCTCTACTGAGGTCACACATCCTACACATTTGAAGAATTGGGCTACGGTCCACAAAAACTTATACTATTTTTTTTAGTCTTTAACCTGCCACAAGACTTTCTAATAACAAACATCCTGTGTTACAAAGGACATATACATATGTAACTTGCATTTATGGAGTACAATAGTATAATATAAACTGGAATTAGTTCTTTTTGGTGAATTTGGCTTAAGAATCTGTAATAAAAGAGCAGCTTACTGAATTATATGAAGACAGTATTTGGGGGGATAAACTATAGAAAAACAAAGAAATATCCTTAAGTTTTGCAGGAGACCAAGACCAAGTTAATCCACACTACAGTGTTTCCAATTACTATGTGTGTAGGAAAAGGTAGACAGTGAAGAAAGGCAATGGGAAAAAATGATTCATCTGAAATGTGTTGTTGGAAAAGAGCTTCAAAGATATCACTGAGTGCCTGAAAGACAAATAAGTGGGTTGTAAATAAAATCAAGCCTGAACTGTTACTAGAAGCTATAAACTTAGGCTACTGTACTTCCGACATATCATGTGAAGACAAGGCTCAGTGAAAAGAAAAATAAATCTAGGAAAAATTGAAAGAAATAGGAAAAGAGAAAGACCTAACATGAGATGGATTGACCCAATTTCTTAAAAAGCTGTGGCCTTCAGTTTACCAGTCCTGAGCAGAAGTTTTAATGACAACATTTTCTTTGAATTGCAACTTGACAATACATCATAGGCATCCTTCAGTCTCGAGAGACTATGGTAACATGCTCTGAATCGAGGAGTGTTCTCTCCAGAGCATGAAGCCTGGGTAAAGTTATATGGAGGATAGGCTGTTACCCAAGCAGCAGATCCCCCCTCTCCACGTTGCTGAAATAGTCCAATGGAAAGGCAAAAGCCAATACAACTGGATCCAGCAACGTCACAGGAGTTAGCAGAACGACACGAACTGCCTTCGGGACTCCAGCTCTGGATTTTGCGTCTAGGTTAACTCCTGAAGCCTTTTCCATGAGTGGATATAGCCACAAGGCAGTGGAGGTTTGAAATCGGAGTTTTCCTTCTCCTAGATGGGCTGCCTTCCATGACAACACATAACAACATCAAAACTATACTACAGTATTCAGAGTTTAAAACGAACATATAACAATTCTTGCAGTTATCAATTAAGTTGGATATTTTATAATGCAATTGGATAATATCAGTGTTTCTTACAGTTTTTACATCAACATTTCTTTCAGTGATCAGTTAGTCAAATATAGTATGTAAAAGTGTAGGGAAAGACAAGTATTGCCAGGCAATCATCAATGAACGGTATAATAAAACTCCCTTTTCTCATACAAGACCAGCCTGATAAAAGAGTTATCAGTTAGTAAGCTAATGAAAGCGTAAGGGTAAGAAATGGGACGATAAAGGAGAAAATAAAAGCTTTCTAACATTCAATGTGTGACTATTTTTCACTAACTTTCCAGTCTTTGATACCAGTAATAGGCATCCGTTCTATGGCCAGACTACAAAGGAAGAGTACAGACAGGTAGCAAAGAACTGCAGGGATGACATTTGGAAGGCAAAACCTGGGAATGAGCTGAGGTTAGCAAGAGATGCTCATACATTCTTCAGACACATGTGTAGCAAAAAACAGAGAAAAGAAATAGTGGCTCAGCTACTCAACAGGAATGAAAAAAATAACAGATAAAGAAAAGGCAGAAGTGCTCAATTCCTACTTCAGCTCGATCTTTTCCCAAAAGGAAGATTAAGACTAGGAAAATGTGAAGTACAATAGAATGGGGCAGAACTTCACTGTGAGACTGATAAACAAAATAAAGGAATACATTATTACTTTGAATGAGTTCAAATCTTCAAGGTCCAATGAACTGCATCCAAATGTATTGAAGAATCTGGTTGAAAAACTCACAGAACCATTTTCTATTATGTTCTGGCCATTACGCAGGATGGATGAAGTGCCAGACCATTGGGAGATGGCTAACACTGTCCCTATGTTGAAAAGGGGGCAAAAAGGGAGGAACCTGGGAACTGCAGTCCAGTTGACCTGAGATCAATCCCAGAGAAAATTCTAGAACAGATTATACAGCGGTCACTCAGCAAACACCTTGAAAACTCTGTTAGATTATGGGAACTCTGTAGATGTAATGTATCTTGCCTTCAGCAAAGCATTTGACTAAGTCCCCCATGATATTCTGATTAAGAAGCTAACTAGGTATGGGCTGGATAAAACAACTGTCAGGTGGATACCCAGTTGGTTACAGAATCGTACTGAGAGAGTGCTTATTAATGGCTCCTTCTCAAATTGGTAAGAGGTAACAAGTGGGAGTACAAGGCTCAGTCCTGAGTCCAGTGTGCCTCCACATTTTTATTAATGATTTGAATGATGGGGCAGGGGTAGGGAATGCTTTTCAAATTACCAGATTACACAAAACTGGATGGACTAGCTAATACCCTGGAAGACAGAAACAAAATTTAAAAATGTCTCGATAGGCTCAAACGCTGGTCTGAAAACAACAGAATGAAATTTAACAAGGATAAGTGCACAGTTCTACACCTAGGGGAAAACAAACAGTTACAAGATGGAGGATACATGTCTCGGTAATACTACATGTGAGAAGAATTGCTATAGAGCACAAGTTGAATATGAGTCAAGAGAGTCATGTGTCTGCAAAAAAGGCAACTGCTATTTTAGACTGCATTAACAGAAGTATAGTCTCCAAATCCCATGAAGTGCCTGTTCCCTTCTATTTGGCACTAGTTAGGCCTTAACTTGAGCACTGTGTTCAGTTCTCGACACTATACTTTTAAAAGGATGCAGACAGAACAAGTTCAGAGGAGGGCAACAAGGATGATCAAGGAGCTGGAAACCCCTTGATCATGAGGAAAGATTGAAAAAAAACTGGACATGTTTAGCCTTGAGAAAAGAAGACTGAGGTGATAAAGCTCTTCAAATACTGTACTAGGAAGATTCAAGTTCTGTTCTCAATCATCCCAGAGTGCAAGGTGTAAGTTACAGCATGGCAGATTTTGGATGAATACTGTATCAGGAAACACTTCCTAACTGTTAAAGCAGTACAGCAATGGAATCAACCACCACAGGAGATAGTGAATGCTTCAACACTAGAGGCACTCAAAATAAAATTAGACAACCACCGGTCAGATATACTTTAATTTGGATTTCTGCATTGAGCAAGGAGTTGAACTTGATGGTCTTATAGGCTCCTTCCAACTCTATTATTTTATGACCACATCAAAATGCTGTTTAAAAGCAAAGCTAAAGAGTCTGCTTAAGAAGTTGGCACCCCAGCTCATAGGTTTTTCCAAAGAATCCTGAAAGGAGGAAATGACTATTAAATCATTTTGATAGTTATTAAATCAGGTCTGCAGTACAGATTTGCCCTAAAACAATTTGCATGGTACGAGGTCATGCAATGCCTTTCTGTAATCTTGGTTTAGTCTTTCTGCAAAATCCTTATATTTTGGCACATTACAAATTTCCAAATTTCACATCAGTGGGGTTGCCAGTTGCTGATAAACACATGTTTATTAGATGCAATTTTATTTGGTATGGATATAATTCATGGGTACAATTGGAAAGTTTCACATGCTATACATCTCTGTGTTAAGAAAATGATTTATAAAACACTATGGAGGGATCCAAGATGTGCTTTCCATGAACATAAGGGCTCTCTGTTCACAGACGGTTTCAGTGCCTAATTTTGAGGTGTCTCCTTCAAATTATGGCTCACAGCATTATGTAGGAGTCCACTGGCCAACTGTGTAGCGTTTCACAGGACTGTCAGGCTACCTATTACAGAATGGAAGGAACAGAGAAGAACTGGATCCAATACCCTATTGGCAGTGACTTCCAATCTGGGATATGCATAACCCCATAGATAAGAACCAAGACATTTAGGTGTATGTTGGACAGGGGGAGAATAATGGCAGGAAAAAACACATACATCAACAATGTAAGACAAGATACAAGTCAAAACCTGACCTTCTCAACCTCGTTGTTTTCTCCCATCAAAATTAAATAAAAATCAGTCTGAACATGGACTCCAATACAGCTAAATAGAACTCTTTAAAATGGAATTAGCATTTCTTGCATGTTTTCCTTTGAAGCAGTTAAAACATTATTATAATAAATAACAAATTTTAAAGGATAGAAAATGGTGGAGGCATTCTGTTAATTAGTAGTGATGTCACAAGGGTTGGTAATATATGCAGAGTGAGATCCCAAACAGCACTTATAATAGTAAAAGATGTATGGGCTGGGGGCGAGAACAATTAACAACCCACTGTTTAAATTTTTCAGTGCTAACCAAATTTTGGTGCCCAATTAAAAAATAACTGTAAAACTTAAGTAAGGTATTGTATAACAGGTTTTCATGGAGGGATGTATATCTGCACAGCAGGTTGCAATCCTGTGATGATCCTCTAGTAATTTTTGAACTTGTTGCATAAGTCTGATCCAAATAAACAATCCGATCTAGGATCATTAGACATTCACAAAAGGCCCATGAAGTTGAGCACCATTCTGCATGGAGAGAAATGAAGATTTTAAAATGCCCTTCTGTTAATTAACTTTCTGTATTATTACACCTCCTAAGAACGGAGTATGCAAAAATGTTCTATGTTGTAAGTGAGTCACATTCGCAACCAGTATAGCTAGGTTGTGAATGCACTTGAACATCATAAATGAATTCAGCGAATTTATATGAACAGGGTCAACCAATTCATACAAGTAGGAATTCTTACGAATGATCTTGGCACTCCACTAGAAAAAAAAAACATACATGTTTGTGAAGGGAAATTATGTCTCAACAGCAAAAAAGCCAGACTTTGGTGGAATATCAGGAAAAACTACTTAACTTTTAGAGCAGTAGGGCAATGGAATCAATTACCCCGAGAAGTGATGAGTGCTCCAATACTAGAGGCATTCAAGAGAAATTGAGACAACCACCTGGCATTTATCCTTTGATTTGTTTTCCTGCATTGAGTAGGATGGGTTGGACTCAATGGCCTTATAGGCTGGCCCCTCCAACTTCATTATTCTATGATTCTATGAAAGGCATTGAGAACTTTTCCAGCTCTTTAGGTTTTCACAGTAGATTCCATGTGATGCCAAATAACCGAGAAGCCAACTCTTTTATGGAAATTCCTGTATTCCTTTTACTGAAGTGCAATGGTATAGTAGGGTCCACAGGGGATTCAGCATGCACCCGCTTAAAACTCCTCAAAAACTGAAAAATGGCAAATCACATTCATGAAATCCAGGAGCAGGATTTGCCATTTAATGGCAACTTAAATCCAGAGACATAATCTTCACCATCACCTTAGAACTGCAAGGGAATCACAGTGTTAAGGAGATATAGTGGGGAATCAGACTCTCACCTCTAGCTCTGCAGCCAGATACCTAAACCAGTAATCTACCCAGAAATTCATGCTAATGAACAAAGAGAAAAAGTTCATAGTGAACCATATGTGTTTGTTTAACTAGGATCTGGTTGATGATAATAGGTACTAATGAGACTTCCCCGAATAAAGATATCAGCAGCTGCTTCAGGTGAAACACACTTTATTTTGTAGCGATTTCATTTTACTGCAGAATCATTCCAATAACCCTACTGCTTTAAGTAGGATTACTCATTGAACCTGGACTCTTTCTAGGAATAACAACTACAAGTGCCGAAGGAGTAAGAATGCCTATGTAACACATGGATACAATGTCAGAGTGCCGCTATTTTCTTAGAAATGTTATTTCACTGAGTTTTCCCCTAAATTCATATCAAAAACAAGTGTGTCTTTCTAATTTTCAGATGAAACTGGCTGCCAAAGCATGCTTTTGGAGGAACACTTTCATCTGGAAAGTTTCCTTTAATATTATCTACCAAACGTTCAAAAGTATCAGACCAAGTGAAGAATTCTGTGTCACTCTGGAGTGGCTGTGTCATACCACTTGGTCAAATAAAAGACACTTGTTTACTTATGTGATATTTCTTATTCCAAAAAACCAACAAGACAAGCAGTCATTCTGGTAAAGAAGCGTTTGGCATGAGGCATCCTGTGACAAGCTGACTGGATGGCTCAGTGAGTTGGTTAACTGACTGTGGAGCCAGAGGTTGGAAGTTCAATTTCTCATTGTGTCTCAAAGAGCCGGCCTATGTGGTGTTGGAAAAGCTGCACAGTGCTAGGAAGCTCCAAAAAAAGGGAAGGGTAAATCACTTTACTTTCTACCTAGAAAACCCTGAAAGTACAGTCATTGATTTGATGGTACACAATTTTCAGATAAAGCCTCCCCTCCCCTGGTACCTTTTGGATACCTTGCACCCCAGTTCTTGACTATTAGCCTTCCGGTGGAAGCATGAGTTAGGGGAATGTATTGACACAGGAAGATACCTTCCAGCTATATTAGAATCACAAAGTTTAAACCCAGGTTGCCAGGCTACTACAGTACCCAGAAATCTGTACTGTCCCTTTAAATGCCATGAGAAATGGGTTTCCTTCTGCCCATTTCTTCCCTGGCTGATGTCACAAGCAAGACTATGTATGTGAATGAGAAGACAGACAACAAAACAGTCAGAAGACCGAGCAAGGAAAAAAAAATCTAGGGCTACAGGAAGTGATTGGAAAATACAGCATAGGTTTCTAGAATGCAAACGGATCCCCTAGCTTGAAAAGACTTGACATGTTAAAAAAAAAAGTCATAACCAACCTGCTTTGGGAAAGCAGAGTTACTCCTTATTTGCACTACTATTTTCATTTTGTTTCAATCACTCAGGTATTGCAGTTTGTATGGTTTTCCATAATTCCTAACCCTCATTACGCTCCTGATTCCTTGTAACAACTCCCATGAAAGCATCACGTGCAATTTTGCAGGGATGTAATCAAAGTAGTCTAATAAACAGGATTAATAAGACTTGCTGACAATTCTGTTCTATTGCACTATTTTGAATCAGATGGGGTCAAAGATTTCTGCAGAGTTCCCTCTGGTAAGACATTTTCCTACACTGAGTAGCAACAGTAACCATCCTTTTGAATTTCTATTGCGCCCTAGCATGTGAGACTGTGTCATAGCTGGCCACTATCAGTAATTAAAATAGCAGTTCATAGAGCCAATTAGCCAGCATGCACGTGGGGTGGGAGAATCAAACCACATTTAAACAAGAGACCCTGCCAAGTACCATACGTACTCATGTCAGGTGCCCTTGGCTGCTATAGGTTGATATCATTTGGGGGATACTATATATTATATATTACATACTATATATCTAGAAAACCTTGGAAAGAGTCACCATAAGTCAGAACTGACTTGATGGAACATAATTGTTACTGTATTTTTCATTATTACAGATAGCTTCAGCAAGGTTTTTCAAGGTTTTTATGAAGTAATTTCACGAGTGTTCAACAGCAATTTATCTGCTGGCGATTCCTCCATCACTCATCATATGAATTATGGATGTGAAACAAACTCACTAAACTCTGCCACAGCCTACCAAAACTCATCCTTTTACCTCCTATGAAATGACCTAACTGGTCTAGGAAAAAAAAATCTGTATTAACACTGAGCATTACAGCTGCATGTGACAGAGATGTAAACGTTGCCTTTTGGGCTGTCATTACTGATTTATCTCACTGAGATATTCCAGAGCTGATCCTACCATCAGGACCCATTTACCTCATGCAGAAGTGTAAGGGCTCAAGTTACAGGAAGCCAGATTTAGGCTGAATATCAGGAAAAAACTTAACTGTAAGAGCAGTATGATAATGGAACCAATTCTCTTGGGAGGTACTGAATGCTCCAATGCTGGAGGCATTCAAGAGAAAATTGGACAACCGTATGTCAGATATGCTTGGATTTGGTTTCCCACATTCAGCAAGGGGCTCGACTTGATGATCTTATTAGCTCCTTCAAACTCGGGTATTCTATGATTCCATGATTCCATCTCATCCCATTGTACTTCATCCTCAGCCATTCCTTACATTAAAGGGGAAAAAATGATACAAGCAACAGGAAATTTCCTGAATACTCCAAACTAACCCACAGACTTTAGAGGATGCTGTCCCTGCCAGGGTCGAGTTTGCATTTGAATATGCAATAGAGGCAACATAGTGGCCTCTACCTTTGCCTCAGATTGCAAAATGTCTTGAGCTGACCCTGCATTTCTCTAAGAACAAGAACAGCTCATGTCTGGGCCAAAGGAGCACTCCCCTCAAAAGCTGGGCAGAAGGCACACTTCATCTCAGTCCATAAGCTGTCCTGGCCAGAGAAACTCCAAAGGAATTATTAATATTCTGAGAACATAGTTTGAAAACCATTAAACCAAAGCATCCTTGATAGATGTTTAGAAAGGCTTTTCTGGCCAAAGGAGAAAACCAGCCTTCCAAGAAAAGGGCTAGGCTAATTCTCCCGTGACACCAAAGACCTGCTTCTTAATTCAAAAAAAGTTAGTTTAGGTCCATAAAACTAAATCTATGTATGTATTTATTCAAATGATTTATTTAAGACATAAGGCTATACTGAAGCTTCTGGGCTTTTTTAACATCAACCTTCACAGCTCCTACAGATTTTGAAAATTATTGCCTGGCAAATCAAGTGAGAATGGTGCCACAATTTTGCGTAGTTGGGTCTACTCAGAAGAAGGCCCCACTGAATTCTAGGATGCTTACTCCTATGAAAGTGTGCATAGCATTATACCCTGTTCAGTGATTTTGGGGGAGTGGGGAAGCAAAGCGTGATTATGAAAAGTTTTTGTTGATTTCAGTTCCTGGAATATTTAATCCTCCTTATTTACCTTGGGAGTGTGGGTTTTCCTCCCTCCTCCCTGCTCTCTGCTAGAGGCTGCCACCTCAACTGATGAGTCTGGCTCCTTATATTAAAAAAAACTGTAACCTAAGAACTAAAGAAATATTTGGTCTTGGTTTTAAAAGGGTATCTCCTCTCTGACCATGCCATGTTGCTATGTTCTTAATTCTCCTTAGAGCCTGGAAAAGTTACTTTGCACACAACACATATACACAAACACACAACCCGCAGCCAGCATGGCCACTTCAGACCAGAAAAATAATTCTTCCAGGCTCTGATTCTCTTCTTCCCTTTTGCCAAAGCAGAACATGTGACTTTCTGGTTTGATACCTCTGGTGCAGGCTTGATCTCCGGCAAACCCCTACCAGGGAGGCAATCACGGTGATGGACGTAGAAGGGAGCGGCGACAGTGGAGGAGGACACAGACCGGGACTGGACACACTTGGGAAGGGACGTTACTCAGAAAGGGGGTTAAATATTAATCGTTTCCTCCTACCCTGAAGGCTCCCTGATTGACTCTGCTGTGTACCTGCTGTTCTCCTCCATGCTTCGGTTCTCCGCCGCCCGCCACTCGGGCATGGTGCTGGCGCAGAGCACCACCATGGAGACGATGACGAAGAGGATGGAAACCATGGCCAGGATCTGGGCCGCTAAGGACGAGGTGGGCTCCTCAAAAGTCCTCCTCATCCTCTCCAGCCACTTCTTCTCGGCGGCGCCAGGCGGGGGCGCCGCGGGACCACCGGCACCCAGGCCGGGATCTCGGTGGCCGTGGTGGGGATGATGGGCCGGCGGGCAACTACTTTTGCCGCTGCTGCTGCTGCTGCCGCTGCTGCTGGCGCTGTTCCAGCCGCCGGCCATCTCCGCCTGGAGGTCTTCCGCCGAGTAGAAGGTGTAAGTGTCGGACATGCGGTCGTCGAGGCGCCGCTGGCAGCAGTACTCGAGGTGGGAGCACTCCAAGCCCCAGTAGATCATCTCGTTGTAGAAGGAGAGCTCGCACATGTGGGGCACGAAGCGCAGGTGGCCGTAGCGCACGTAGAGCATGATGAAGCCGAAGGCTTCGGCGTGCCGGTCGAAGAAGTACTCGTTCCGCTCGCGGTCGTAGTCGTCGCACACTTCCAGGACGTCCTGCTCCGAGAGGCAGCCGTGCAAGCGGCTCACCCGGCGCAGGGGAAAGTCCTTCAGCACCTCCCGCGCGAAGGAGTAGCGGGTGCCCCCCACGTTCAAGACCACCACCGACGGGGCCCCTCGGACAAAGTTCATGGCTCAAGGGGGCGCGGGAGGGGAGGACGGAGGAGAAGGGAGCGGGCGGGAAGGGGGCGGCGGTGGGCGGGTGGGCTGCCCCCACCCAACCCTCCACCTTCTCTCTCCCCCCCGCCTCCCCCCCTCCCCGCCCCGCCGGCTCTGAGGTGAGGAAGGGAGGGCGCGCCCGGCTGGACCTTCTCTTCCTCAGGCGAGCTTAAAGAGTGGCCCCTTCCGTGGCTGGCTTTTTATTTTCTCCCCTCCCAGCCCCTCCTCGCTTCTTGTAAGGCAGCGAGCCTCGGGCGAGTGCCGCGAGGAGGAGGAGGAGGAGGGCGGCGGCGGCGGCGGCTCAGCTAGCCGGCTCCAGAGCCAAGCGGGCGCGGGGTGCGCGCCCCTCCGGCAAGCAGACCGCAAGCAACCCAAACCCCCCGCGCTGGCGCACGGCGACGGCTTCAGCGAAGGGCGGCGGGCCAGCCTGCGCTCTCCACCCGGGCAGCTCTCCGAGCGCCCCCGGCTGCGTGGGAAGAGGCGTCGCCGCTGTTTCTGCCGCCAGCGCCCAGCAGAAGACCCGCGGCGGCGGCGGCGGCGGCGGCACAAGACATAGTTCAAGGCGATGAGGGAAAGTCCCGCAAAGTTTGGACACCTCCGAGCTTCCTCCGCCCTGAGCGAAGCTTTCGAGGCGCCGCGACGCTCCGGGCGTTGCTGTACCTCTCTGGCTTTGGCAGCGCAGCTCGGAGGAGTGAGGGCAGAGGCGGAGGGGAAGAGACACGCCTCCGCCCTTCCCTTCCTTTCCTTTCCCTTCCCGAGCACCGAGCGAGCGGAGTTGCCCGCCTAGCGCTGGCTCGCTCTCCCTCTCTCCCCACTCACTGCGATGGCGGGAACACCTGAGAGGATTCCTCTTCGCCTTCCGCTGGCTTCCACAATAAAGAGTCCCGGGCTGAGGAGCAGGGTTCTTTTATTTTCCCCATTTAACAGTGTCCCGAACTATATTAATAAACTGTGGCCCACTCCATACAGTATTTCTATTTCCTGTCTCTTTTTCCTTTTCTCTCTCTCTCTCCCGGCTTCCTTTTCTTTTTCTTCCCTCACCACAACTTGCGCTTCAATTTGGCTTATCATTCAGTCTAATTGCCAAGCACAGCGGGCCCTACCGTTAGGCAGACTGAGGTGGTGGCCGCCTCCAGGAATGGTTGGAAGTCAGGAAAGAGTAGCTTCTTGTTTTTGTTTTGTTTATCTGCTGTAGGCTCACTGGCCCTTATGGTGGCCCTATAGAATTTATTATTTTGCATAAAATATCCTCCCCTCCCCTTCTGAAAAAGGAGCTAAGGTGGCTTATGTCACTAGAGACAATATCAAAAACTAAACACTGGAAATTATTCAAATATTATAGAAGAATTTAAAAGATTATATTAAAATGTTAGATAAAAGCATTACAAAAGAACAGATATAGAAGCAACAAAATATAAAATCATCCTGTTTATGGTGTCCTAGATAGTCACTATGGAAAAGCCTTATGACCTCAAAAGATGATGCCAGTATCAGTCCTGCTCAGGTCTTCAGGTCTAAAGACTGTGGTTCCCTTATTGAGTCAATCCATCTCATATTTTATCTTCTTTTCCTGTTGCTTTCATCGTTGCACATCATTATGGTCTTTCTAGTGATATGCCTAAATTAATGATTAACAAAAGAAGAGGAATTATTTATTTACAGTATTTCCTAAATTTATATACCACCCCGCCGGGTAGGTGGGGCTCGTCAGCCATGGAAGGCAGCCCATCTAGGAGAAGGAAAACTCCGATTTCAAACCTCCACTGCCTTGTGGCTATATCCATTCATGGAAAAGGCTTCAGGAGTTAACCTTGAGGCAAAATTCGGAGCTGGAGTCCCGAAGGCAGCATGTGTCGTTCTGCCAACTCCTGCGACATTGCTGGAACCAGTTGTATTGGCTCTTGCCTTTCCATTGGATCATTTCAGCAATGTGGAGAGGGGGGATCTGCTGCTTGGGTAACAGCCTATCCTCCATATTACCTTACCCGGGCTTCATGCTCTGGAGAGGACACTCCTCGATTCAGAGCATGTTACCATAGTCTCTTGAGACTGAAGGATGCCTATGCAATACCACCCCAGTTGTTGTTGTTGTTTAGTCGTTAAGTTGTGTCTGACTCTTTGTGACCCCATGTACCAGAGCACACCAGGTCCTCCTGTCTTCCACTGCCTCCTGGAGTTGGGTCAGATTCATGTTGCTACGTAGCTTTGATGACACTGTCCAACCATTTCATTCTCTGTCATAACCTTTTCCTCTTGCCATCACATTTTCCCAACATCAGGGTCTTTTCCAGGGAGTCTTCTCTTCTCATAAGATGGCCAAAATATGGGAGCCTCAGCTTCAGGATCTGTCCTTCCAGTGAGCACTCAGGGTTGATTTCCTTCAGAATGGATAGGTTTGTTCTCTTTGCAGTCCAAGGGACTCTCAAGAGTCTTCTCCAGCACCACCCCAGTAGTGTAGGCACTATTCTGGGTGTTTTACAGCAAAATAAAACAAACATCAAGTTAAAATAAAAAAAACACAATCAATGACATTATCTTGTTAATTGTTTATTTTTACTGTCAGATACTGTAAAATATGTAAGATATTAATTTATTTATGCCTCAGGTATCCAAATAAGTTAACAAGCTATACTTATTTGTTTTAAGTTATGGTCATATGATTAATCATTTATTGAAAGGTTTTAATGAGTTTTGTTGGGTCTATGACCATGGAAGTGATTAACTGAGTTGACCAGCTTCCCTTACTATAGTAAGGGCCAGAGCACATTTTCTGCTCTGCCTCCAGTAGCAAAAAATAATGGGCCTCAATTTTTTTCTGTCTGTTTCTCCAGCACAATATGAAATATAAATAAGGGCTGCTAGGAATATCAAGAAAACATTTACACTGATATGGCTGCATTGTTTTTGTAATCACCAGTGTGTGCACTTAAGTAGCTTTGTGATTGCAGCCTTAATATTGTTTCTTCCTTCTTCTATCCATGTCAGGACTGCAAGCAGAAGCACAGTTGTGAAGGCTTATAAAAAGGCAGCTGGTGAGGGGACTGATTCTATCCACAGCTTTTGACAGAGGAGGCAGGGAAATGAACCTTTTAAAAAATTGCATTGGAAAGGCTGAGAAATCACCATTAAAAAACAATGTGTAGACATTTATCTAGGCCTTGCTTTAAAAAGCTATGCAGCAAAAACATTTGATCACTACTTTTCTTTCTGCTTGTTTAAAGCATCTGGGAATCAGATGGGTTTGGGTACACACTGTGTTTTCTTATTCATTTTAGGTTGTTACTGCATGGAGCCAGACAGAAACCACAACTCTTCCTCTGTCTGTCACATGTACCTTCTAAGGCTCATTTTCTATTTGTCCCTTTCACCCTTTACTATTCATTATTTTACCATGGTTCTCTTTCTCTATTCTTTCTCTTTTTAACATGCTCCTGAAAAACTGCAAATAATACCTTCAATAGTTATTAGAAGTGCACACACTAAGGACAGAACAAAAGTTCAGAAGTCTTCTTTCTCTTTGCCTTCATATTTATAGGCCTTGCAGTGTAATAACTGTAGTTCGCTCCTTGCTCTTTTGCTCTCTCCTTTTTTCTGCTTTAAAAAAAACATATCTGCAGAGTTTTCTTGCCCAGTTCATCTTCAACATCAGCTTGCCTGTTGATAGTATAGCTTACTGTAAATTACAACATGGCTGATACTGAGATTTCCTTATTGGGGAGAATGTTTTGTTTCTTTCTGCATTTTGTGGAGAGAAAACTGTATTCAGCTGAATATCGGCCACTGTTTGACAGCAATGTGGAAATCCGTAGCCATGTAGGACAAAGACTTGGATTCAAACATCTGCTTGCCTTAATGCACAATTCAGCAAAGCATGGCTTTCCAAAGGCCATTTGGCTGTAACACCAGCACTTCTCACCATTGGCTAAAAGCAGAAAGTGGCAAATAGCCAAAAGCACAATCCTTGAGGGCTGACTGTTGTTTTAATTTATATGCCACCCCATAGTGCTAAAGTATTATCTGAGCGGTTTACGACATAATTATGCAAACAACACTGTCCACCTCACCGCTACAGCAAACTGGGTGCTTGTTTGACCGACCTCAGAAAGATGGAAGGCTGAGTCAATTTTGAATTGGCCACCTGAATCCTTTGGGATCAGACTCAGGTCGTGAAGCAGAGGCATACCCGCAGTACTGCAGTGTAACCACTGCACAACAGGTCGCTGCAAGAGTGTCACAAAAACAAATTAGTTTGCTTCAGTCTGTGGTTGATCTTCATGATTTCTGCATGGGATTATTTTGAAGTCAGATTTCTCTACCATAAAAATGTGGCTGAATCATGCCACTCCAGCAATAATATGCTTTCATTAGCATCTTTTCCTGCTCTGTGTCAGTTAGGGTCATGAGAGATGCAGTCCAGCAATTTGAGAGTTAGTCTATCGGGAATCTATAGCAGTGGTTCTTAACGTGGGCAATAATGCCCCCCAGGGGGCGATTTCATTTTTCAGGGGGGCGATAGAACGAAAAGGGGCGGTGTGGGGGCGCTGGAGCAGAAGGGGGGCGGTAGGGGGGCCCTGGAGCAAGCCAAACCTGTTAAGATGGCTGCAGCCTTTTTACAGTGTGCATGAATATATATTTTCCTCCAATCTTAATTTAGTTTCAGAGTTTTTGTCTTGAAATTTTTAGTTCCTGCATTGTGGTTTGTTTTTATGCCCTTTTTATATTTCTTTTTGCGTCTTAAAATTCGCTTGCAACTAAATCATTAAATGTTTTGGGGGCATTTCATTTTCTTAGAATTGAATTTTGTTTTCAGGGGTCATTGGATTTAAGTGTCATAAATAAATAAATAAATAAATAAATAAATAAATAAATAAATAAATAAATAAATAAATAAATAAATAAATAATCACCGCGGGGAGGGGGGCGGGGAGAACTTCCTCAATGGCTCAAGGGGGCGTTTCTTTCAAAAAGGTTAAAAACCACTGATCTATAGGATCAGACTTTGTCCACTCTTATCTTCCTGACTGACTAACTCTCAGCCTAACCTACCTCACAGGGTTGGTTGGTTTATATTCAAGCTTTCTCCAACTGAAGGAACTCAAGGATTGTTGCAGGGATAGAAAGAGTGAAGACTGAGTACCTTGGAAGAAGGCTACCGTGCAAATATAATAAAACTCTTTTCTTTTTTTGATGATTTTGTGAACTAGGTTAAATCTTCAAAATTGATGCCAAATGTCTTTGAGTGATATGCTGACACACACAGTGCAAGCAGATAATGAGACATATATAAGAGTGGGAGTGTAGTGCATGAGGCATGGTTAAGGAAGAAAAGAATAGCAAAGGAAATAGGTTTGATTATAGCAGCTCTCTTGAAGACAGGAAAATTACTTAGATTGCTATATTACTCTAGCTATGTGCTTGGAGAGAAAACTGGTTAAGTACTGAGTAGCAAAGGAAGTGAAGGCATGCTTAAGAGTATCAGTCTACATCAGAGCGAGAAAGGGACAAGGCAGAGAAGTAAGAGGGGAAACTGCTAGATGGCTCCGTTTGTCTCCAGCACTGTCACCCCCCTGTAGATATACACAGAAATCTTGTTGCTTTAGCTTAACACCACTGAAGCCTGCTACAGAGTTTTCATTTGGAAATTAAAAATTTCCAATCCTCCTCAAGGTCCTGAGGTTCCCTTGAGTTAATTTCATCATGCAGAAGCTGTTGAGGGCAGTAGGGTGTGTGGGTAGAGTTTTAAATGTCATATATATATATATATCACTGCCACCAGGATGATTTTTTTTTACCAGTAGCAGCAATTTTTGGAAATTAAAGACTTCATCCCTTGTCCCACAGCCTCCAATATTTTCTTCACAATGAAAAGGATTCCAAGGGACCCTCATGAGCTTTTGAGAGTAGGGGAGAACCAGGCAGTTTTAATTTTGGAGAAAAACACTGCAGGATAAGTGATACAACTAGGTTTCAGTCATACAGGTAGGGTTTTTTCATATTGAGATTTGTATTAGTTTTAATGCAGGAAAATATAATAAACAATTTTATGAAGCAGTTGCCTACACCAGTATTATGTTACCCTCCCTAACCATCAGCCATAGCCATTAACATAAAACATTGCACTTCTTTATATTAAAATGTATGTGTACACATACACACAAATACAGTAATGGAAATAAGTGTGATCTCTCTCTCTCTCTCTCTCTCTCTCTCTCATATGGTTTCTGCTAAGCTATACTGTATTAACATTGTTCTATGGTTCTTCATTGATCTTTCCATCCTCTTTATGCTAGCCTGAAAAGTGTATCACATATATAGGACATTGATAAGTGTAGGAAGAAAAAGCAATAACATCACAGATAATGTCATAGGCTTATTTGTTTTATCAGTCAAGAGAGGGTTTTGAAAACTGGTAAAGATAATGCTTGCTACTTGGAAAGAACCAGATTCAATGATTTTTCTTTCAAGCGATTAGAAAGAAATAATGAAATCAATGTGTCAGAAGAAAAACATTATGTAGCTCAGCTTTGGCTGCAGAGAGACTCCAGGATTTTTCATTCTAGAAGGCACATCAGCGGAGTGGGGCTTTGGTAGTTTTCAGCCCATTGAAAGCACCTCATTGGAGAGAGAGAGAGAGAGACTGTAGAAGTTTTTCAAAGCATACACGTTGCTGTGGCTTGTATTCTCTAACCATAGTAATAATAATTGTGCCATCAATACTGACTGCTGGCAACCTTTTCCATGGCTTGTAGGTACAAAATAACATGGAAATAGTTTACCATTCCTTTCTTCCAAGGGTCTCTGGGACTGTGGAACTTGCCCATGGCTACATAGGCTGCCTTTCCTTCCAGGAGGAGGTACAGTATGGAATCAAATACCCAACCTCTGGCTATGTAGCCAAATACTTAAACCACTGAGCTCTCCAGCCAGCATCTCTAATCATAGTCATTCAAATATTGTCTGACTGCAATTCCCATCAGACTTGGGCAACATAATGAACAGTGAGTGATTTGGGGAACTGAAATATACCTATGTATATCTAGAAATCCATACTTTACCCACTCCTGACATTTATTTATTTATTTATTTATTTATTTATTTATTTATTTATACATACCCCTCCCATCTAGGCCGAAGTCTACTCTAGGCAGGTAACAATGAAAAATGTAATAAAAACAATATAATAAAGTAAAAAAACACACAGTAGTAGTAATGTTGTACAAGATGGGGAAAAGGAAAAAAAAATCAAGTGAAGACAACAGGTAAAGCCTGCCCAAAGAGCCATGTCTTGAGTTGGCTCTGGTCTTGGTAAACGAAGGCAGAATCTGTTGGTTGAATCACTTTGTAATACTTTATACCTCCTTTCTTGGTCTGGGAATAACTCATCTGACCCCAACCACAAGTGTTCAAGAACAAACAGGATCAGACAGGGTGCCCAGTCCTATTGTAGAAACCAGATCCTTCTGGAATAAATTCTCTGAGCAGCATCTTTCATGACTCATTACATTCATGTCCACTAGAGGTCACAGTGAGAGCCATTTTATCTATTAAATTAAGAGTTCATTGGAGGTGGTGAAGGAGGAGGGAGATCCCGTCCTCAAGGTTCCCAATTTGTTACATTCCTTTAGATTTCCGTGGATATTATTTTCAGCAAGTGGTGAACAGGTGAGCCTCACCCAGTGTGTTCAGGTGATATTGTAACTTGTAACAAAGGTTTGTATATGGCAACATATTATTGATTATAAAACCAACTGACTTTTTTCTTCTTTTTTCAAGGTAAGTGTGTATGTATTTCCACATTATCAGGAACAGCTGCCACATGGATTGACACTCATTTTCAAAGGGCCATAAATCATAATCGCTTTCAGGTTCATGATGGCTGATCACCCAGCTATCTCTAACTTTATGTTCTGCTATTAATCTTAATGGTTACATGTCTCCCATTTTTGAATGAATCATAAATCACAGGGATTAGTACACCAGTCCTCCCCTTATTTGGTTGCTTGTGCTGGAGGCCCTTGAACTGATTCTTGGCAGGCTTTTCCCCCTTAGGCACTGCACAAGTCCTCTGGAATCCATGTATTATTTCAGACTGAGTATAGTGGATATATTCCCATGCCATCCAGGGTATGCTGCAGGTAGCCACTTGCATGCCTGCTCCCTCTAGTTTCAGGCCCAGAAGAAGGCCTGTTTTTTAAATGTATTTTTATTTATTTATTTATTTTATTATTACATTTATACCCCTCCCCCATCTAGACACAAGTCTATTCCAGGCAGCTAACAATTAAAATAGATTAAAAACAGTATAATAAAAAAGCAACAATAGAATAGAAAAAAAAATAAAAATAATCAAGTGATGACAGGAGGGAAAGCCTGCCTAAAGAGCCAGGTCTTAAGTTGGCTCTTAAAAACACCCAGCGAGGCAGCCAGACAGATCTCTGGGGGCAGACTGTTCCAAAAGCGAGGGGCCACTACAGAGAAGGCCCAGTTTCTTGTTCTTTCTCTCCAGGCCTTCCTCGGTGTTAGACCCCTCAGCTGCCCTTCCTGGCTGGAATGAGTGATTCGGGTAGATCTAGGTAGGAGGAGGTGTTCCGCTAGATATTGAGGTCCTAAACTGTTTAGGGCTTTATATGTCATCATTAACACCTTGAAATCAATGCTGAAATGAACGGGCAGCCAATGCGAGGCAGCCAGAGTGGGGGAAATATGCTGATATTTTCTTGTCCCACTGAGAAGTCTGGCCGCTGCTTTCTGCACCATTTGAAGCTTCTGCATCAGTCTCAAAGGTAGCCCCATGTAGAGCGCATTACAGTAGTCTAATCTCGAGATTACAAGCGCATTGACCAGAGTGGTGAGCACCCCAACATCAAGATAGGGATGCACCTGGGCAATCCGCCACAGATAGAAATAGGCGGAGCGGACCATTGACGCCACCTGGATTTCCATGGTGAGCGCCGAACCCAGATGGACCCCCAAGCTGCAACCCTCACTCTTCATGGTGGCAAAAGAAGGAGAGGGAGGGGAGAGGGCCAAGAGGTGGACTTGCAGTGTGGCGGCAAGGCGGGAGAGGGAGCGGAAAGAGTGGTGGTGATGGCTGCCAGAAGGTGGTGGCAGAGCAAAAGGAGGAGAGGAAAAACGACCTGGCATGCAGCAGTGACAAGACAAAGACAGGAGAGGGAGCAAAAAGAAGGGAGCTGGCAGAACAGCAGTAGGGGCAAGGTAAGAGAAGGAAAAGAAAGAAATACATGGAGCAGACAGAGGTAACCCATAGAAGAAACCCAATAGAAATGCAATATTTTCAAGACTTTTTGTTTGAGGAAGCTGAAAATTTCAGGCTTCAAATGCTCTTGTTTCTTTGTTTGTTTTTACCCTGCCTTTCTCCTTAAAAGAATTCAAGGAGATTTTCACCGTAAAAAGACAGTATTTGAAGCTAAAAAAGAGTACGTATAGAAATACTAAAAAAAATCAAATACCAGTCTAAAAAATGGCAAACTCTCTGAATCTAGTGAAACAACACGAAACCTAAAGAATGAGCTTATTTTGTTAGTTTTTTTTTCAAAAAAGAAAAGTAGAAGATTTGATTTACCTTGAAACACCCACCTCATCAGATATCCATGACAGCGCTCACAGTTGGGGCTTCATGCACGATAACATGTCGATCAGGATATCAGCCAACAGAGTCTTATGCAGAATAAGAATGCTCAGTAGCCACAGACTACTGAATGCAAGAGGAAAGAGAAAACAGCTGGAAGAGGGATGAAATGGCATATTCCATAGAAGGCCACGGATGGCTAGAAACCTGTAATATGTGATATCTAATGTAAAACAGGGGAGGAATGGTTGAAAATTATATTTAAAAGTTTGCAAAAATTTTATTTCATAGGGCATTTTTGAACAAAGATGCACTAGAGGTATAAGGGGAAATGAAAAGCCCAGTGCTTTGTTTTGTTCTTTTGCTGTTGCACTCATCTCTCCAGTGCAAAAGGAAGTTTTAATATTAACTGTTTATTACCACGTAATATTCATGCCATTCCCTTAAAAGATGTGGAAATCTGAGCATTGCCAAATGGAATGAACTCATAAGGAGCAACTGGTATTCAAGATATGATTCCGAAAGCAGCCAAATTGAAAGAGTCTTACTCAAAGGAGAGTAGAATAGAATTTTTTGTAGAGAAGCAAAAAACTATTGGATACTAATACATGAATGTTTGCAGAAAATTCTAATATGTAATATTCCATTTAAACTAGAATTATTTTTATTAAATATGTTGCCAGAGACTTTGGTTAGGAGAGAGGGCCATTTGGTAATGCATATAATAACCACAGCCAGGATATTATATGCACGGAAATGGAAGAAAACTGAAATACCAAATCATGAAGAATTTACGGAAAAGATTATGGAAGTGGCAGAGATGGACATATTAATAGAAGCTTTGAAAGACCATTCAATCCAAGAAGCAACTGAAAAATGGGAACCCATATATAATTGGATCCATTCTATAACTTGAAAGCCAAATGTGATAATTTTAATACAAAATAGTCAAATAACTCTAGGTGGAAGCATATAGTATATAGGCAATTAACATACAAAAGTTCTTAATGTAATGATATTTGTAAATACGGATAATACGTGATAAGAAATGACATGTTATATTCCCTGTTATCCTGAGTCCTTTACCTTTACCTTGGAGATAGATAGATAGATAGATAGATAGATAGATAGATAGATAGATAGATAGATAGATAGATAGATAGATAGATAGATAGATAGATAGATAGATAGATAGATAGATAGATAGATAGATAGATAGATAGATAGATAGATAGATAGATAGATAATGAAGGAGGCTGGAATTCAGAGGAATGCCTTGAGGCCCATACCAGGTGGAGTCAGCAGAAAAAATGGAAGTTGGTTTTGTCGCCACAAAATAAAATATTGTGACTTCCATTATACTGCCACAAAATAGAGATCAAACTCTAGCAGTAAAAGGTTGATCTTTTCACTGGCTCACTATAAAGAAAGAAAGAAAGAAAGAAAGAAAGAAAGAAAGAAAGAAAGAAAGAAAGAAAGAAAGAAAGAAAGAAAGAAAGAAAGAAAGAAAGAAAGAAAGAAAGAAAGAAAAGTATAAGAGACAGGGTAATAGTGAAAAAAGGTGTGATTGATTTCCAGGCTGACAAAATTTATTTCACTGTCAACCCACCTCTCTAAGGAGCTTAGAGCAGGGCATGGGGTTCTTCCTCTGCCTGCCCCCCCCGTCACAAACAAGTTATCAAAACAACCTTGTGAGGTAGGTAAAGTGAGAAAATGATGACTGGCCCAAAGTCCAACATGGTTCAACACGGAGTGAGGGTTTGCAAATGACTCTTGTCAAGTCAAGGTCCAGCATTCTAACACAGACAAAATAGGGCTGTGACTCAGCTCAAGTGTATTAAGCAAAGCTGGCCTGGATTCATTTCTCTTGCACTATATCTGGTTTCCTTAGCAAGGCGATTTCTTTTTTCTACAAACAGCATGACTGAGGAAGAGGTTTTTCCAAGGAGAAGCTGCAGGGGAAAACAGAGCTTTGAAATAACATTATAAGTAACAGTGTTACCTGAAACTATTTATTTTGAGGGATGGGAGAACAAGAACATAGCAAAGTTACATTTCAAAACAAGGTTCTTTTAGTAGGATAATGAGTAATACTTTCCAACTCCATCCAAAATTTATTTTTAAGGCCACTTGAAGACATTTTTAATAGTATTGTGACAGGAATTTTTCAATTGTATATTATACTTTTATCAGTCCTGAATGGCAAAGGAAGTATTGTTTTGTATCATATTTTTTTATAATTTTTGTTTGTTTTCACAGTGCAGTGTCAGAATTACCCACTAGATGGAACTACAGAGTATTTCCCTGTGTTTTTCCAGTGTGCTCTTAAGAGCAACCTAATTAAGTTGATAATGTGTTGACCACACTCAAACACTGAGTGCTTCTTCTCATTACAGCCATCTTGTTGGCTTAAAATGAAGAATGATAAATCATCTTTCTTTTTAAAAAAACTTCCCAAACTCTGGTAAAAAACAACAGTGGATAAGGGAAGGAAAAGTTAAGCTTTCTTTTTCCATTCTTTTTCTCCTTTTTATATTGCCTTCATTAAGTTGATTTTCTCTAAAAGAAGAAAATTAGAGTTTAGTTGAATGCATCAACATGTAACTGATAGTTCCAGCCATTAATATCAGGAATTTACCAAAAACAAACCAAAACAAAACAAAAAACCCAGAGATGACTGAAAAAACAAAAAGAAACAAACACTTCTCCCTTGAAGTGTACAAGTTTGAACATCATGGTTTTGGTTATATATGGATTTTTTTCAATAAATAAATAAATATTCCAATAAATATATAAATATTTAGAAAATACTGTGCCCCTGGCCACCGAGAACCCCATGAGTTCAACACCAACAGGGTCAAAATGGTCCAGCTGCCCCCAAACAAAACATCTTTCATTCAGCCTCTAGATCAGGGGTTCATAAGGACCTTTAAGGCTCATTAAACACAATACTTTATGGAAAATATTGTCAACACTATGGAAGAGAACTCCAATAGAGAGAATTGTTCTGTGTGTGTTTGTCTGTGTGTGCCTAGATGGGATGTGTGATTAGATGGGGTGCCTTGGAAGGCAGCCCATCTAGGAGAAGGAAAACTCCCATTTCAAACCTCCACTGCCTTGTGGTTATATCCACTGATGGAAAGGGCTTCAGGAGTTAACCTCGAGGCAAAATCTGGAGCTGGAGTCCCGAAGGCAGTTCATGTCATTCTGCCAACTCCTGCGACATTGCTGGAACCAGTTGTATTGGCTCTTGCCTTTCCATTGGACAATTTCACCAACATGGAGAGGGGGGATCTGCTGCTTGGGTAACAGCCTATCCTCCATATTACTCTACCCAGGCTTAATGCTCTGGAGAGGACACTCCCTGATTCAGAGCATGTTACCATAGTCTCTCAAGACTGAAGGATGCCTAAGGACTAAGGAAGTTTGTTAATCAACTCTTTATGCTTTGTAGTTACTGTATGTGTTTTGGGTCATGAGAGTTCTACACGGATTTTGAACTACACAGGAGTCTGGCTCCCCTAATCCCAGTGTTGCTGGAGGGAGAAGTGTAATGCAAAAGAAGGCTAGATATGTGGCCAAGGTCTGCAGTTTAGACTTAGTCTGAAAATGGAAACATAATGAAAAAAAATTGGTTAAATTTTCCTATATTCCTCTTCTCTCCATCTCTAGTGTTTTGTACCATATAGCCGGATGAAGAATTCTGGAGCACTCAAAAGTGTGCACACTCTTTTGTGGAATTTCACATGATCTTAATAAAGATATTCTGCAGTTGTAGATTCTGGATTTCCCCTTTTTACCATTCAGTGTGATATTGTTTTTTTTTTTTTAATTTAAAAGGGAATATATATCCCATCCCCTCCTTCCAGCACATGTAAAATAGGAAAACAACATCACCAAAATTACAGTAAAAATATAAAGCATAGTGTTTACAAAAATAAAATGAAGACTCTAAATTAACAACCAGCAATTTATATTAAGCAACAACAGCTGCCGATTTAAAGACAAATGCCCAGAATTGCTGGCAGAACACAGGAAAAGATGAAGGATGATGATGACTTAATAAGTTGATATAGGTTGTTCCACATATACAGTGTTGCTTTAATAAAATTCATATTAAATGATGGTGTATAACAATTCAAAAAATGTATAAAGTCACAGCAAATTAAGACATTATCATTAAAATAGGATTAAACACAATTTGTTAAAAAAGTTAAATTTAAAATACCTGCTTAACAACTGATAAAATGCATCATCTTCTAAAAATGCAATCCTGAAAGGTGAAGAGGTTAAAAACCAGCTTACAAAGGATCTTCTGGCAAGAGGTCTGTATGTTTCAAACCCACATGAGACTGGGAGCAGCCACTGAAAACACCCTCTATAGCAGTGGTCCCCAACCTTTTTAACCCCACGGACCAGCTGGGGACGGCAGGGGGTGTCCCCCTGCATGCATGCGCGAAGGAGCGGGAGGACGCTTGTGTGGGCAGGCGCTCAGGGGCACTCATGCACATGCACGAAGGAGTGGGGGAGTGCTTGTGTGGATGTAGGTGTACACATGCAGGCACAAAATGCGGGCGGAGTGCGTGCAGGGGTGAAGGGAGGTCTGTCTCTGCGGTCCAAGAAAAGGCCTTCCTCTGAAGACCTCAGAGACTGGTGACGGGGTTGGGAACCTTCTACATGAGAATTCTTCAGACTGCCACTGATCCAGGAGGACTTTATACTGATCAGGTAATTATTTTGCTGCAGTAAACGTATTCCTGAGTGCAAGGGCTTTTTTTCATTGAGTTGTGACTGGAAGTGTACAATCTATCTACTGCTGCCATGCCCATGTACAAGAAGCAGGTGCTTGCATCTCAAATAATGATTACATGAGTGTGCCTTCTGCTTCATATACAGACATATGAAAAAGAAAATATACCCCCTCTGAAGGTGTACTGTTGGCCTGTGGAAGTTATGTCTGCAGAAGGGTGATGATGTCAGTGGCAAGATGAGATTTTTGGTAACTTAAAACTTCCTGTCTTGTGGCTTCTACAAGATGTGAATAGTCCATTTCATTGCTTGGAAGCCATGGGATAGAAGGAAGAAGTATTGAATTACTGAAAATCTCTCCCTGTCACTAACATCATCTAGTAGTGGAGACTTCAGGAAATTAAAGACTCCCTCCTTCTATCCCACAGTTAGTCTGACTTGTGAATAATCAGTGTCATTGTATAGAACCATGAGAGCTGCAGGATAGGAGGAGGAGGAAGTCTTTAATTTCCAAAAATCTCCTCCTGCTGAATACATTATCACCCTTCCACAGGCATAACTCATTCATTAAAATTTTGACTATTATTTTAACTAAACCTTTGTCACATGATATTCCAAAGTGGTACACAATATAAATAATACTTAATACTATATCATTTAACATAAAATAACTGAAGTATTAATTAACTAAATAATATCTTAGCCTCTTAAATAGATATGTTATTGAGCATAGAGGGCCCTCTGCAACAGATTGCCAGAGGTGGGTCACAGACTGTAGGGGGACAATGGGAATTAAAAGTAAAGACAAGGAAAAACAAGATACTCCACTTGTAAGTCTGTGAAGAAGAGAAACTACAGTGGACCCTCTACTTACGGAATTAATCTGTATTGGAATGGTGGCTGCAAGTCGAAAAATCTGTAGGTCGAATCTCCATTGAACTACAATGCATTGAAAACCGATTAATCCCATAACCAGCAGTTTTTATTCTATTTTTGTTCCATTTTGGTTTGTTTCTGGTCTGCAAGTCGAATCTAAATTTTGCGGCCAGAGAAGTCTGTAACTCGAAAAGTCTGTAAGTCAAGCCGTCTGTAAGTCGAGGGTCCACTGTAATGTGGCTGTGAAAATAGCACACTAGAATGAAAATTTGGTGAGGAAACAGGACTGTTAGTTTTAAGATACACAAAGAGGGAATTGGTAGACTATAGGCTAGGGCAAGTAAGAACTAGAATCCAGGAGAAAGGAAGGAGTGCAAACACAGAGAGCGGAGAAAAGTGCCTAGCTGAATAATTTTAAAATCTTGTATAGCTAGCAGAGAATGTGAGTCATATGTCACCATGTAGGTGAGGGACTATAAACAGGAGCTGGATGCAGAGCTATGACAACTGAAGAAGAGGGCAGTGATCTGTATCGGGTGGGGGACAAATACAGAACTAAAATGGGATGCTACCATGAGCTCAGTTTCTGACCTTAAAATATACAGTACAGCGGAAGCTGGTTGGTTAGGGCAAATAAGCGGCTGTCCCATCTCCAGCTCAGGCTCCTCCCCATTCTTATTTGCCTTTTTTACAGGGCCAGAGAGTCAAGGCCCCACCTATTTTCTCCTGTCACACTCTCACACATGAGAGTGTGTGAGAGAAATAAAAGGGAGGAGGGGGGAAAAGGGATGCAGCCACAAATATATCAGGCAAAACCAAAATAATAATAAAAAATAAAAATAAAGAAGACCAAAACATTATGGCTCCTTAAAAAGTAACTGCTATATTTTAATGTGAGCTTTCCTGGACAAGTTACCTCAGATAAAAGAGTGGGACCACGTGGCAAATATTTATACATTTATGGATGACCCCAAATCAGAGACTGTATTTGGGCACAGCTTGGTGACCTGACAATGATCTTTAAATCCCCTATTGGTATTCAGTTCCCCTGCCAAAATGCATTGTTCTGTAAACAATGCAAAATGATTCATGGCTAAATTAGTCCCAGGATATAGATAGCCAGCAGGAACAATATGGTAATGAGTATCTCTAATCACCAACAGTTGGGGGTGTGTGTGAGACTTGTGAAATGACACTGGTAGATAGTAAAGAAATATAGCTGGGAATTTTATTAGACACAGCATAATATTTTATGGTTGTTCTGGGTTTTTCGGGCTCTTTGGCCGTGTTCTGAAGGTTGTTCTTCCTAACGTTTGGCCAGTCTCTGTGGCCGGCATCTTCAGAGGACAGCAAACTGTGCTCTGGTGTAGTTGGCTTGTGCACTCCCAAGCCAAACGAAACGTTAGGAATAACAACCTTCAGAACATGGTCAAAGAGCCCGGAAAAACCAGAACAACCATTAGATCCCGGCCGTGAAAGCCTTCCTGAATATATTTTATATTTGATAATGACCTAAGAAACGCTGATGACACTCAGCTCTACATCTCCTTTCCACCAACTGCAGGAGAAGCCGTTCTGTCCCCTGCTTGGGGACTCTACTGCAATGGATGCAGGAGAATGGGCTGAGGCTGAACCCGGACAAGATGGAGGTACTGTGGGTGGGCGCCCCCACAGTTGGGGGACTGGGAAACTCCCTCTCTTTTGGGGGGGTGACTTTTCCCACCAAGGATGGGGTCTGCAGCTTGGGGATCCATCTGGACCCGGCGCTCACTATGGAAACTCAGGTGGCGTCGATGGTCCGTACCGCCTTTTTTCATCTTAGGCGGATAGCCCAGCTGCGGCCCTATCTCGATGTTGGGGCGCTCACTACCTTGGTGCATGTGCTTGTAATCTCAAGATTAGACCACTGTTATGCGCTCTACGTGGGGCTGCCTTTGAGGCTGCTGCGGAAACTTCAGGTGGTGCAGAATGCGGCGGCCAGACTACTTAGTGGAGTGAAAAAATTCCAACACATCTCACCCACTCTGGCCGCATTGCATTGGCTGCCCATCCAGTTCCGCATCGACTTCAAATGTTGAAGCTTACGTACAAAGCCCTAAACGGTTTAGGGCCTCGATACCTGGCAGAATGCCTATTCCCACCAAGATCTACCCGTGTCACTCGCGCGAGCCAGGAGGTGAGGCTGAGGAGCCTAACGCCAAGGGACGCCCGGAAGGAAAAGACAAGAAATCAGGCCTTCTTGGCATTGGCTCCTCGCCTCTGGAACAACCTACCTCCTGAGATTCGTGTGGCTCCCTCACTGGGTATCTTTAAAAATCAACTAAAAACATGGATGTTTCGGCAGGCCTTCCCTCCAGTCAATCCCTGATGCCATTCTTTCTCCCTTTGCATTCAGTTTTAGAAATACGTATCTATCTTTATGTAAATTTGTTTTTTATATATTTTTATTGTCCTATTTTTATGCTGTTAGCTGCCTAGAGTGGTCTTAACCGACCAGATAGGCGGGATATAAAATAAATAAATAAATAAAATAAACCTTGGTTTATATTGAGTCCATTCAAATGGGGTTTGAAAATGTGTATAAACTGTATGTTGTTTCTGAACATTTAAGTCTACTTACATAGTTTTTGAATATCTGAAAATGTCTGTCTTACAAAAAATAAACAAAAAGCTACTACAGAACTAGACTAGAAAGAGAAACAGCTGAGATACATCCAGATGCTGGAGACCCACTCAAAAAGGTTGTTAATTCAGAAGTGATTTGGCACACATAACAGAAATAACAACAAACAATGCAAATACTATTTCTTCTTTGGTTCAACATATAAAAAGCAATGCAGGAAATACCAACTTAACGTGGATTTCCTTTGTGGGCATTACAAACACAAAGGTAGAGTTCATCTGGAATTTAAGATGATGCCTCTCCAGGAACAGTTTGAAATCTTGCTATTACACAATACAAAAGAAACACCAAACATCAAAAATTTAAAAACAAACAAAAAATCATCTTATTGCCATCTCATATAAAATAACAAAAATCATGAGATACTTTTAGAAGCCCCAAACTTGGGAATTGTATGCACTTTTGAATTCCTTCAAGGTCTCGTTAAATGTACCCACTCACAAATTTACTCTTAATACAGTATGCTTATGAGCCTGAATAGGAATCCACATATTTCAGATTTGAGGTGTTAAATCCAATGCTAACATTTCCTGTTTGCTGTTAGATAGATGACTCATGGGAAATGTGGACTTGAATATTTCTGTTCGCACATTTTGAGAAAGGCAGAGCTGATTTAACATTCACCTGAAAAAACTGTTCTGTGTGGCTGGTAGACCATTATTTCACATTTCTCTTCTTTCTTCCCCTGAATTCCTTTTCCACTATGAATATTATAGCATTAGGGAGTTCCAGCATATTTGTTGTTGTTGTTTAGTTGTTTAATCATGTCTGACTCTTTGTGACCCCATGGACCAGAGCATGCCAGGCCCTCCTGTCTTCTACTGCCTCCCGGAGTTGAGTCAAATTCATGTTGGTCACTTCGATGACACTGTCCAACCATCTCATCCTTTATCGTCCCCTTCTCCTCTTGCCTTCACACTTTCCCAATATCACGGTCTTTTCCAGGGAGTCTTCTCTTCTCATGAGATGGCCAAAGTATTGGAGCCTCAAGTTTCAGGATCTGTCCTTCCAGTGAGCACTCAGGGTTGACTTCCTTTAGAATTGATAGGTTTGTTCTCCTTGCAGTCCAGGGGATTCTCAAGAGCCTCCTCCAGCACCACAATTCAAAAGCATCAATTCTTTGGCGGTCAGCTTTCTTTATGGTCCACCTCTCACTTCCATACATCATGACAGGAAAAACCATAGCTTGGACTATGCGTACCTTTGCTTTTTAAGACATTGTCTGGGTTTGTCATTGCCTTCCTCCCAAGAAGCAGGAGTCTTTTAATTTTGTGGCTGCTGTCGCCATCTGCAGTGATCATGGAGCCCAAGAAAGTAAAATCTGTCACTGTTTCCATATCTTCCCCTTCGATTTGCCAGGAGGTGATGGGATCAGTGGCCATGATCCTGGTCTTTTTTGATGTTGAGCTTCAGACCATTTTTTGTACAGTACTCTCCTCTTTCAACCTCATGGAGAGGTTCTTTAATTCCTCCTCACTTTCTGCCATCAGAGTGGTATCATCTGCATATCTGAGGTTGTTGATATTTCTTCCAGCAATATTAATTCAGGCATGGGATTCATCCAGTTCTGCCTTTCACATGATGTATTCTTCATATAAGTTAAATAAGCAGGGAGACATGCTGATGTTACATCCTTGCTTTCTCAAGTCTCTCTTCTACCATCCATCCTTGGTTCTTTTTATTTCAAATTCTTTAGCCGTTTGGCAGTGTTGTGTCAAACATTTGGTTTTGAGCAAGAGCTTCCCAATTGAAATAGTCAATATCAAATTCTTTCAGTGTTGACTTCAGTATATCCTTGAATTATTGAGTGATAAACAAAGCTTTGAGTGATAAACAAAGCTTTCCATAGAAAATATGTTTAGGGAGACAGTTGTCCAACATTCTGATAACAAGGCCAGCCCACTGATATTGTTATCATTTCAGTATTGTAAAAATGGTGGTCATGCATACATATGGTATATACCTCTTTTGTGATACAGTTTCAAAGCAGTGCATGCACATTTTAAAATTCAAATAATGAGTGGTGGCAACCAATCACAAAGCTCATTTCTATTAAAATCTGGCGGGCTAAACCTCAGAGGCCTGTGCTGCAGGGTCAGAAGATCTGCAGTTGTAAGATCGAATCCACGCGACGGAAGGAGCACCCATCGCTTGTCCCAGCTCCCGCCAACCTAGCGGTTCGAAAGCATGCAAATGCAACTAGATAAATAGGGACCACCTCGGTGGGAAGGTAACAGCGTTCCATGTCTAAGTTGCACTGGCCATGTGACCACGGAAGATTGTCTTCGGACAAACGCTGGCTCTATGGCTTGGAAATGGGGATGAGCACTGCCCCCTAGAGTCGAACACGACTGGACTAAAATTGTCAAGGGGAACCTTTACCTTTACCTTTACCTAGTTTCCCACATTTCATTTTTCAAGCACCGAATAAGATCAGTTGTTATTTGCTGCTTGTCTTATTGCTTTTGCATTTTTAGCAAACACATGCAATCTGTATTTTGGAGTTTTGTCATGTGTGTTGTTTGCTATTTTAGATTTCTGTTCTGAGATATTTGGAATTTGTGATATATTTCTGATTTGTCTGTTTGTTTTAAACTAATTGTTAAAATTGTAAATCTACGATTTCATCTTATATCGCTTTGTTTTTATCTATGTAAACTGTGTATATTTTAAATTGTTTTTATTTTGTATGTTGTGAGCTGCCCAGAGTAGACTATGTCTAGATGGGCGGCATATAAATGCAATAAATAAATAAATAAAATAAAAATGATATATTGACATTTGTGATTTTACCTGAATTTTTACATGAATTGTGATCTGTTCTGGATGCTCATGAGGAAGGGCAGGACATAAATCAAACCAACATCTACAACAGCTGTAGCAATAGCAGTAAGTCATATAATCTAGAACTTGCTTTTGTTATGTGCCACCAAGATAGTACTGACATAAATTGACCCAAATAGGACTTTCAAAGTAAGCGAAATATTTAAGGAGTGGCTTTCCACACCCCCAGTAAGTTTCCACGGCTGTATCAAAATTCAAACCCAGGCCTCCTGATAGAGATGGGGACTCAAGTTGCAGGACTCTTTGTCAAGTCAGACATAAGTCACCCTAGTAACTTGGGGTTTTTTTTATGACTCAGACTCTACTTGTGACTCAGAACCCACCCGCCCCTCCTTTTTTGGGGGGGGATAAAACTTGTTTTTAATAGATACTCAGACTTGGGACTTGGTACCAAACGCTTGGACTTGGACTTGAGACTCAGACCCAAAGACTTGCCAACGTCCTTGCCTCCTAAGTCCTAGTCCATCACTCTATCTGCTACACCACATTGGGTGTGCCAAGTAATACAATAAAGCAGCACAAATGAGTAAACCAGAAGCAGTCACCACTCAGGTAACAAAAACAGATGAAGCAGAAAGGTAATTTTAGACTCCCCTCAAAGAGCCTTAGGGTAAAGGTAAAGGTAAAGGTTCCCCTTGACAATCTTTCCAGTTGTGTCTGACTCTAGGGGACGGTGCTCATCCCCATTTCCAAGCCACGGAGTCAGTGTTTGTCCATAGACAGTTTTCCGTGGTCATGCGACCACCGCAACTAGACATGGAACGCTGTTACCTTCCCGCCGTTGTGGTACCTATTTATCTACTTGCATTTTTACATGCTTTCAAACTGCTAGGTTGGCAGGAGATGGGACAAGCGATGAGAGCTTACTTCGCCGCGTGGATTCGATCTTATGGCAACTGGTCTTTCGACCTTGCAGCACAGAGGCTTCTGCGGTTTAACCCACAGCACCACCACATCCCCCACAGCGCCACCACTTAAGTAGGTTTTTAGTGTATCTTATGTTGATCTAGACAGCATCTTAGAAAGCAGAGACATTACTTTGCTGACAAACGTCCGCATAGTCAAAGCTATGGACTGCAAAGAGAACAAACCTATCCATTCTAAAGCAAATCAAGCCTAAGGGCTCACTGGAAGGACAGATCCTGAAGCTGAGGCTCCAATACTTTGGCCATCTCAGGAGAAGAGAAGACTCCCTGGAAAAGACCCTGATGTTGGGAAAGTGTGAGGGCAAGAGGAGAAGGGGACGACAGAGGATGAGATGGTTGGACAGAATCACCGAAGCGACCAACATGAATTTGACCAAACTCCGGGAGGCAGTGGAAAACAGGAGGGCCTGGCGTGCTCTGGTCGATGGGGTCACGAAGAGTCCGACATGACTTAATGACTAAACAACAACAAATGTTAATCAAAGTAACATGTTTGAGGGATCACAGACTTTCTCCCTCACTCCTTTTTCATACACTTTGGGTTTGTGAAGATATCTAGGTGGGCAGATAGACTACTAAAACCAAGAAGCATCACTTTTTTAGTACTGTGTAATTCTTGCCAGATCTTACTTCAGTCTAGATGGGCGGGGTATGTATAAATAAATAAATAAATAAATAAATAAATAAATAAATAAATAAATAAATAAATAAATAAATAAATTTTCTTGGGCATTTCCCCCCCCCCCAAAAAAAAAATTCCAAAAAACCCATAAATGCTTCACATTAAAGATGGGGAAAGTTCTTTAAAAAGAGAGACTTCTTGAAAGCACAGGAACTTCTTGGTAGAAACTTTATTCCATAGTTCGTTCCAAGCTATTGTCGTGCCAACGGCTTACATTACTTTTGAAATATAAATTCATTCTTTTCTTCACATAAAAAGTAGTAGATTGCAAAGGATAACTACCTTACGCATTTCTACCAAGCTAAGGTCCTGCTTCAGAGTCCATAGCATTCTTCCAAATCTTCCTTGTGTGTCCACTTGTATCCTGAAAATTGTTCACAGTATTTCTTTTCCCTAGGATCTATGTGCGAGACTGTGCATAAATCCTGCTTTCTCCTTAGTTTCTTTTTCTTTTGTGTTGTGTCTCCAATCCACGGAGTTTGCTGTGAGCCTTGTTTTTATTGTTCATTTAATTCAAGAAATAGCTAAGCTACCTTTCAGGATCGTGCCTCTAGTAGGCAGCTTCCAATGTAAAATGTATCAGTGAAATACAAAATATATTAGAAAATGTGATCAAAAGATAATTAAAGAAAGAAAAGAAAAGAAAAATGCAGAGGAATCTGACAGCAATACAATTTTTTTCAATAATAAAAACAAACCAGTACTATAGTAACATTGAAAATTGTCTAAACTCTGTTCAGTCAATGCAAAACTAATATAAATAGCTCTGTACTCCCACACTTGTATATTGTTCCACCAAATTTCTGCTTCTTAATTTTATTCTGAAAGCTTCAATAACCTTACTTTTGGACTCCCTCTCCCTATTGACTGGACTTCTTTATAGTCCTGAGCCTGTCCCACATAGTTCTTCTTCTGCCGAGAGCTTTTTCCAGTGTGGAGCCCTCTCAACATTTGAGACTACAATCCCTCGCACTCTTGACCATTGGACATATTAGCTAGGGCTGATGGGAAACATAGTCCAAAAATGTGAGAGAACAACATGTTGGGGAAGGTTGCTGTATAATCCCAGTTCAACTGCAAACTTCTCTTTCTTTCACAAAAACTGGACAGCAAACATTTTGGAAACTTTGTCTCGTGAACAGTTGTACTGTTCCTGAACATTCTGTGCCAGCTCAGCCAGTTCACAGTGACAAGTGCAGTACATTATAGATATAGTTCACCAGTGCCACTCTACTACACAATTATTTCTATCTTTATTCTTCCCCAATGCCCTATGTACTAATGCATATCTACAGAGCACGTACAGGTAAATATCAAATGATTTTACAATAATTCCCCTTTACCTTTATATTATACAGAACTATATAATATAGTTCTATTTTACCACTTTTCCTAGTTGTACTGGTGATGTCTCATGTGCAGAAGAAATAATTCCAATGCTTAGCATATCTAAGTAGTCATTAAATTTTATTTCACCCTGTACCAGACTGTCTGTCCTTTCGTTTTTCTCTGCTCCTTCTTCCACTAGACTACTATGTTTTCCATTATGCTGTCAAATTCAGGGAAAAGTTCATTCTCATCTATTCTTTGTGGAACTGCAGGATCCCCATGTTAGAATAACTAGTTCAACACACCAGCCCTAGAGAACTGGTGATGTGGTGAATTGTCTGCTGGAAAAAGCACTTCTTTTTTATATGGGGATTATGGAGGCTGCAGAACAACACATCTGGAGACCATTGGGGAAAAGGAAGTCTGATTTACATTGAGGAAGGCTGCCCTACACTAAAGAGCAGTGGCTTGTTGGGTCCTCATAAAGGAGCCTCTGGAAACCCCAAGAGTTAAACCTGGGGCTTTTTGTATGGAATGCCTAAGGCAGTAGTGTCGAACCTTGGATAATCCAGGCGTCCCTGAACTTCAGTTCCCAGAAACACTGGTCAGCACAGCTTGTGGTGAAAACTTCAGGGGGTTGCAGTCCAAGAACATCTGGGTTATCCAAGATTGGGAACCACTGCAGCTAAAGGACTGTGCATGCATCTGCAAGCTAGAAAACCAGGGAAGAAGAAAAGGTGGATTTGCAGCCATGTTAGCTGCTAGTCACATGGCTGAAGCTGCAAACCTGTGCTCAGTGGCTGTGGGCTCTCTCATGAGCCAAGAGAAATGGGTCATCTCTCTTGGCTCATGGGCCATTGCCACCTGCCAATGAGCTTTTGTGGCTGAACAAGGATTTGACAGATTTGCTAAATTTAGTCCAGCACACTGTCCATTACACTACACTGCCTTATAGACTCAACAGTATTGAGTCAAGTGGTTCTAAGAAAATGTACATTTAAGAGATGGGAAATGCTACTTTTTTTGGACAACCTCTCCAGGAACCTCCAGTTAGCATGAGCACTGGCCGGCTGGAGTATTCTGGGCGTTGTAGTCCAAATAAGTAACTTTTCCTATCCCTCATAGAGATCATGCAGTGAGAACAAAATAGGGGGAAAGAGAATCATGCTGTCTTATGCTAACTATGAGAAAGGCAAGACATAAATGTAACAAATAAATAATAATTCAACCCTGTACCCGTTAGAAACAAGGGTACTGAATATTTTCAGCTGTCAGCTCATTGTTTCCTTCCTTTTTTGTCAAGTTGATAAGATTTTTTAAAAAAATTTGGGCTCCCTAAAATATGTGATAACAGACAGTAAAACTCTGGGAAAAGTCAGGAGGGTGCATTGCTTCTCATTTAGCTCCTCACATTAGAAGTCTCATCTTCATGAATATTAATTCACCATTTCTGTGGTAAGTTTTAAGATGAATACAAAATATTTGCCAGATTAATTAGTAAGAACGAATTACTTTGCTTGAGCTATGTGAGAGTTTTCAAAACTGGGTCTCCCTAATAATTAATTCCGTAGCAAAATGTTTCTTCCTGCCCTTTGCTTACAATACTTTTCCCTCCCCCCAATGAATTTAAAGGTTAATTAGAAATCTCTTCATTAATCTGATTTCTCTCATAAAAGAGAAACTGTAGTGATACCTAACCATGTTGTTAATTTTCCCTTTTAAATTTTGATTTGAAATGCCATGTGGGCGAGAACGTTAGCTCCAGAGAATAAATATATTCTTCCTGATGGTGAACTTCAAACAGATGCCATTATGAAGTACTATTCACCAAACCAAAATTCAAGAAATCTTGGCTAATCCCAGCTTCTTGTCTTTTAAAGAAAGGGTTTCTTTAAGGTTCATTTGGGGTAAAGAATTTGTTTGAACCGCTTATATGGAGTGATTTTAAAGGTCTATAGTTTACCTTTCAGTTACAGCCAGAAAGAGAGCCCACAAAACCATTTTAAACTACAGATAACAGCAGAAATTAATCAAGAACAGTAACAACAATACCAATAAACACAGCAACTAAACCATACATAAAAAATCAGCATATCCATGTTGAATTTATCAATTGAATGACTGAAAGAATAAAAAGGCCTTCCCCTAGTATCAGAAAAATGACAAGATTTGTGCAAGAACCCTGGTGAGAATATTTTAGATCTAGGATTTCAACACAGAGAAGGCACCCTGTTTATCTTTTCCAGCATAATTGACACTGCCACATGAGAGTAACCCATAGGCTTCCCCCTGTCCACTGCACATTCTGTCTTTCCTTTGACCGTGTTGTTCCTGTTCATTTGCTCTTCCCCTTCTCAGTGACCTCTTTTCTCATTTTCCTCCTCATTTCTCTCTCCCTCTCACTCACTCCCTCGCTTGGTCCCTCCCCACACCTCTTCAAGTTCACTCTCCTTTGCCCTCATTGATTGATTGGTTTGAAATATGTCTTTCTCCTCAAGAGGACACAGAGCTGCTTACAATATTAAAACAAACCGTATTAGAAGCTTTAAAATTGTTACAGTATTTAAAACCAATTATAGATGTATAATATTAAAACTAGTAGATCAAAACAGTTCTAAAGACACAATAAAAAAACAAACAAAAACACAATAGTTCCATTAAAAAAACCCCACAACTCTTGGGTAGCCAGTCTCTGAGAGAAAGCCTGCCTGAAGAGAAGTCTTTGCTTGCGGAAGGACAGCAAAGATGGGGCCAGCCTAGCCTCCTGAGGGAGGGAGTTCTATAGTTTCAGAGCAGCGATAAAGAAGGCCATATCTCATGTCATTATCAAACACACCTCTGAGCTCTGTGGGCCCAAGAGAAAAGCTCTCCTGATTATTTTAACTCCCAGTCAGGTTCATATTGGGAGACATGGTCTTTGAGATAGCTTGGACCAAAAATATTTATGGCTTTGTAGGTGAAAACCAGCACTTTGAATTGTGCCCAGAAATTGACTGTTACAGTCAGCAGAACAGCTGTAGCAACGGTGTTATGTGATCCATCAAACTAGCTCCAACTAACAATCTGACTTGTGCCACTTTCTTTTTAACATTCAGAAGACTCTAGATTTGCAGTGGAGTAAAGCTTGCGGTTGTGTTCCATGTTCTGATTTTCCCAGAATGCCCCTGAACTAACATAAGAACCCCTGGAAAAGTAAAGATGCAACACACAACCATAGCCTTGCTCTGCAAGAATGACTGAACTTTGCTGTCACTTGAAAAAGAAAAAGCTGTAGTGAATCCATTTGAGGATCCTCTCAAGCTTCAGCATTCCAGATTCACATCCCTTGTGACATCAGTAGTCCACAGTGAACATCCAGTTCTATGCAGGGCCTGGCCAAGCTTCTGCCTCTTGTCCCATAGCAGCTGTTGCTGTGAAAACAATGTAGAACCTTTTGGGACTATAATGCCCCAGATGCCCTGGGAGGTCCAAAAAGGAAACCAAAGCAACCAAATCTTGACAGTCTTTTCTGCTTTAATTTGGAAGCAGACTGCCTTTGACTGTGGAAACAGCATAAAGCTCTGCTGGTAATATAACTGCTTAAATGAGATACAATTGCCATCAAGAACCTGCAGCAGAGGAAACAAAGCACTTTCATAAATGACAAGACAGCGTATATAACACATATAACAAGATATTTCTTTACCCTCAGCTGAATATCCAATATTTATAGCCCAGTTATATGTAACAGCACGGCAGTCAGGTGAGGTGAAATTTTCTTCTCCCATTGACTTTGTCAGCGCTAGGTGATGCTGATTTTGCAGATAGAAAAGGCAAGCCGATGACTTTGTACATTATCTCGGTAACATTGGTCTTGACAGGGCAGTACCTGTTTATGACAGTGATAAATGAGGCTTCAAAAACCACTCAACCTTGTCTGACTAAAAGGTCTCCCATAATGAAGGGATAATTTGCTGTTGTCATGACACCAACTGCGTTTCAAAAATTGCAAGTAGTATAATGAAGGAAACTTTACTGTAACTTGAAGACCAACAACAACAAAAAGCTCCTTTCCTTCCATTCACAATGATTAAAAAAAAACTTTAAAGAATGTTTGGGGAGGCAACAGTAAATCCTACAATGAGATGATAATCTTGGTTAACAGTCAAAAGGCCAGAAGCTGTTAGCCATTATACAGCTACTCTCTTGATAGACTAAATATGTGCTTGGTCAATATAATGCACACCATTCTTTCTGTCTTGTATTCATGGAGCTTTAATGTTTTGTGCCATCAATCTACTCCACTTCAGTGTCTATGCTTCAGCATTTTCAGTGGCAAGTGAAACAGGTGTAAGTGCAATAGATTAAAAAACAACCCAAGATTCAAAACAAGAGGAAACCTCTGGGAAAAAAAATCATAGGGGAATCAGTTGAAACAGAGACCAGACTTATACAGAGGCTACGACAGGATGTAGCATTCTTGGGCAAATTTAGAACCCCTTACTATGCTAATAATTGGCATATAACAAATATTCTCTCTCTCTCTCTCTTTCTGACACACAAGCACAGAGGAAGTATTTACATTTCCCATGTTACTATTCCTCAGAGCTTGGATTTTTTTTTTTTTTTGACCACAACCCTCATAATTCTTAGTAGCATAGGGGATTCTGAAGTTGAAGTTCAAAGTGGTAATGTTTCCAAACTGCACTGGAGTCTGTCACTTGTTTCTCTGCTTCCTGCTTCACTGGAAAATGACATGTAGACTCTAAAATATGGTGACCTTCTCAGAGTTTTCTAGATACTAAGCACTTGGAAGTGGTTTATCAGTCCCTCTTTCTGGTGAAACTTGTGGACCATGCTTTCCCTACCAAGGTGCCAGAGGTAGGGCATGTTAATCCAGGAGCCACATATACTATGGGTGATCTCACCTGGCCACCCTTATGAGAAGCACAGTGAGGATTTGAACGGCTAATCTTTGGATCCACAGCAAGGCACCCCAGCCCACTGGGCTATACAAGCTCTAGTCCTGTCCCAATAAATTTAATCTCTGGGAACTGTGTGGGAAAGCAGATCACTCAGATAACATGCATGAACCTGCTGCATCTGGAACAGGCTCAGCTAGAAACATTTAATGCAATTCAGAATGTAGAATATGCCAGAGCTAGTCAGAATAATCTGGTAATAACAGACCAAAGTACCTTGTGCTTGGGTGAGAAGGCAAGGTAAAACTAGCAAGCAATATCTGGAAACTTTCAAGATCAGAAGTTGTTATTTGTATCATTTAGCTCTTCCTTCAAAGACAAAGGAAAGGTTGGACTTTCAAAACTCCCTTGTTCAACAAGTTCAGCATCAGCTGATGGGATATTTGTTACAATAGTTATAATTTCCAATATGGTCACAGCTATATGAGTACCATGATTCTGCAAGAATAGACAGGAACACGTATATCTCTGTGTGTATGTGTGCAGAAAAGCTTAGTATTCTGAAAGCCTGAGTTTCTGTTTATC
The DNA here is from genome assembly GCF_051106095.1 of Pogona vitticeps. NCBI lineage: Eukaryota > Metazoa > Chordata > Lepidosauria > Squamata > Agamidae > Pogona > Pogona vitticeps. The sequence goes on along the minus strand of NC_135783.1, from coordinate 25,921,919 downwards.
TATCTGTTTAGCTAGCTGGTGACTTATTGAAATGAGATTCTACCACAATGACTCTGACAAATATTACAGCTTCTAGATAATTATTCCTTAATATAGATCAGAATGATTCTTCAGTATTACTAGGACAATATTGCTGGGCAGTACTTATGGGCATATGTCAAAGGCTGCTGCTTAACCCATTTAATAGGAATTAGTGGTGGTGCTGCGGGCTAAACCACAGAAGCCTGTGCTGCAGGGTCAGAAGACCAAGCAGTCGTAAGATCGAATCCACGCGACAGAGTGAGCGCCCGTTGCTTGTCCCAGCTTCCGCCAACCTAGCGGCTCGAAAGCGGCTCGAGTCAGGAGGTGAGGCTGAGGAGCCTGACGCCGAGGGAGGCCCAGAAGGAAAAGACAAGAAACCGGGCCTTCTCGGCGGTGGCTCCTCGCCTCTGGAACAACTTACCTCCTGACATTCGCGCAGCTCCCTCGCTGGGTATTTTCAAGAAACAACTGAAAACATGGATGTTTAGGCAGGCCTTCCCCCTTTCTACCTAACACTTTCTTTTTCTGTTATAATATATCCCGTTTCTCGCCATCTTTGGGGAAAAAATTTTTTTTTTATTCTATCTTAATTTATGTAAATTATTATTTGTGATGTGGTTTGTTATATGTTCCTTTTTTAAATCCATGTTGTAAGCCGCCTAGAGTGGTCACAATTGACTAGATAGGCGGGGTATAAATGAAATAAATAAATAAATAAATAAATAAATAAATAAATAAATAAATAAATAAATAAATAAATAAATAAATAAATAAATAAATAAATGCAAGTAGATCAATAGGGACCACCTCGGTGGGAAGGTAACAGCGTTCCGTGTCTAAGTCGCACTGGCCATGTGACCACGGAAGATTGTCTTCGGACAAACGCTGGCTCTATGGCTTGGAAACGGGGATGAGCACCACCCCCTAGAGTCGAACACGACTAGGCAAAAATTGTCAAGGGTAACCTTTACCTTTACCTTAGGGAGCAACCAAATTTTGGAAAATTAAACTATTGGGTTTTTTTTTGCAAAAAAAAATATGGGAGGGCTTGTCTTGAGCTGGTCATAATGTTTCTAGTAGAACTTAGAAAACTGCCTCAGCCACCATGGACAGAAAAAAAATCTACTCTAAGCTATGGTTTCCACAAATCTATGGGGCCATTGCATTTCATGGTTTCTCTGCAGAAGGACACTAAGGCATCACAACCTATTTTTTCCCAGCTGCATTGTTATAGGAAAAGCACAGCCATTTTCATCTCATTTATCCCATTATGTTCATACTCTCTGTTACAAACCATGTCCCTTGATCCCCACCTTAAATAATCTATATAAAGTTCCTCAACACACAAAAAACTGCACATTTCTTCTTTTTATCACCCTCTTCCATTCCTTGCCAGGTCTCTGAATGTTCTTTAAAAATTGTCCATTTGAATATTTCAGCAGAACATTATTGGGTCCTGTCCGGGTGAATTGTTCGTTCAGGAAACATCCCTGGCTATTACAGATGATTAAACCCCTTTTGTATCTAAACTTGATTCTTACCTAGGGTTCTTTAGACAAAACCTATTCACAGCAATGAGAAAACTCAAGACAGTACCAAAATAAGCAAAGCCTGTTTGTTTAACATGATAGTATGCATGATTCTGGAAAAATATTATGGAAATATGCTCAAAGTTGGCCTTCTACTTAGATGAAACCAGAATACTGGATCTCTTATAGAAAGGTGTAGAAGCTAGTGGTATGTCTATTTTCCCTAAAGTGTGTTTAGTTTTTAGTACCTCCTTGATATGGATTGGAATGAATGAAGTATCAGAATCTACTGATTTAATGAGTATTGTTATGAATGAATTTGTCTGGCTATATTATTATTAGGGACTTTGGGTTCCTTCCAGAAGCAATCTTGATCTACGAAAAGGAAACAGCAACGTTTCAGAGACTTGGAGACATTACTTTACAGATGAAAAGTTCTAGAATCTTCCAGCCATTGAGAGAGAGAGAGAGAGAGAGAGAGAGAGAGAGGGAGGGAGGGAGGGAGGGAGGGAGAACATTTCCAAGTTGCCTCACACCAAACCAGTCAACTGCTGTATCTGGTTCAGTATTGTAACCAATAACAGAAAACAACTATTCATGTTTTCAGTCATGGGACTTTTCCCAGCATTTCCCAGCATTCTCCACACAAACCTGGAGTCTTTCTGCCTAAATTCAGTTTCTAAAGTACAGTACCAACTGAGGTAGTGGCTTGTATGTACACAAGTAGCGACTTACCAACACACAATTAATTCATGGGTCTGCTCTAATTGAGATTTAGCCATTGTGAGTCCATTGTGCAAAGAGTCATAGAAAGTAGGGCTGGAAGGGATCCCATCTACAGTACAGTATTCAGATTCCTTGCCAAGCAAGAAACCCACAGCTGAAGCATCCCAGACAGCAGCCATCTAACATCTGTTTCAAAATCTCCAATGAAGGAAAGTCTATTGCCAAGGAGTTCTCCTTATGTTTAGCTGAACCCTCTCTTCCTGTAATTTGAAGCCATTCTCTTGGGCACCTGTCGTCTGGAAGTGCAAACATAGCCCAAGTGTACATTCTGGCTGCCTAGTCATGCTGAAATTCATACAGTGGATAAAGAGAAAAGGTGATCCTTGTCAGTGTTTAAATCTGGTCTATTAACTGAGAAATGTGTTTGGAGAATAATACTTGGTGCCAGTTCAAGTGCAACTAATTAACATTAATCTTCAACAGTTTATTTGCACTGATTTTATGACTGTCATTTGATTCTCCGGAATTAAAGAACAATACTTATGTTTTTTATCTTCTGTATTCATATTTGCAGCATCACTGAGAAATATTATTTTATAAAGAAAGGTTTTAAAATATTTTCAGTGATTGAGACAGACAGTGATTTTATTTATCTTGCTCCTGAGCTGCTGAAAGTCTCGATTTGTATGTTTATAGCTGGGATGATAAAGTTACACAATTCTTTCGGAAGCTGTTCTCTTTTCTTTATGCTAATTTGTTCTCTTGTTCTCCAATCAATAGTTCTGCTTCCATCTAGAATCTGTGATTAGAAAAAAAAACCAAAGACAAAAACAGGGCAGAAACAAGCAAAATTCTTCCTGTACTTATAGGTTGCTTTCAGTTTAATTAGTACAGGCATTAGTGCAGATTTTTCATCAGGGACTCCGTAAGATCAATATAGATATACATGTTTTCCAGCATTAAGATTTTAGGGCACAAGACACTGAGACACTTTTCTGCTCAAGCTTCATTGGAAGAAATAGATGTGTGCAAAACCACTGCTATACTGTTGTTCTATTTCTGTTCATTTCAGTGTAGCATTTTGCAGAATTTTTCATTGCATGGAGCCCTTTGTATTCCACAAACCCAGATGGATCATTCTAGTCTCCTAGTGCCTATCAGTGAGCAACTAGAAAAGTATGCTGGCTATTCTAAAGAATGCATGCCACATTCATGTGGGATGATGAGAAATCTCCAGCACAACAGCTCTTATTGGTGTGCTCCATGAACTCAAGTGTGCTCACTAGCATGGCCCTCAGAGTGCTTCACAATGCAATAAAGCCTGAAAAACAATCTACCCCAGAACCTGCAGAAAGGTCAGCATAGAATGCATTTCCAATGAGAGATCTGAAAAGCATTGCTCTTGATAAAGCTATTCTCTGTTGGGAGAGGGAAAACAGACAAAAGAAAGTAATGGAACATGATGTCGGTTAATAGGCACAGGACTGCATCCACCGCCCCCCCGCCGCCGCCCCCAAAGTGTGATTCTGGATCAGGCCTTTAGTACCACTGCAAACAGTCATGGGAAGATCTATTCTCAGTATAAGTTATGAATGGTACCCTAGAAAAAGGTCTTGCGAATGATCACACTACATGCAATTCTTAGCACAGGTCAGGCTTTGGCCCATCAAAGCAAGAATATAGGAAGCTTCTCGGTGTGTCTAGTAGGCTGGCAGCAAATTCACTGGTGATGATGAAGATCGGGCTTGCCAGGTCTCAGAGAATGAGCTGATGTACCAGGAAAAGGCTGGGCTCCCCTGAATCTCCAGGCCAGGCAGACAAATGTCAGGAGCAGTGGCGGAAGGGAAGGAATGAGTCTCTGTTGTTAAGGGGTGGCCATAGTGTTTGGGTACCCAACTCCAACCCTCTCTGAATGGCACCAGGGCTCACTGGCTTCCTGGGTCTGTCCAGCACAAGACATAATATACTTGTGACAGCACAAGGCCCCCAACCAGGACTTCACCAAGACCCACCCCAGGCATTAGGCCCCAGATATGATGAGGGGATGGGGAAGATAAACCCGTGACAGCCCCTGACAAACAAGACAACACTTCAAAACCATTCCAGAAAAACACTTTTATTGTTTTTGGAAAAGAGGTTACTTTAACCTCCGCTGAGGGTATATCCTCAGCGGAGACAACAGCCTGGTTCAGCTCCAGGAGGACGCCTGCCTTCTGGTCCTTTGCATCCTCCTGGGGAATAGGAAGCCTCGGGCTCTGCAAGAGAAAGAGAAAAAAACAGCTAAGTGGGAACTCCTCCACGGCCGTCAACCGGCTTCCACCCAGGCATATCCACCCACAAGTGTTCTGGCAACTTCATCCCGAAGTTCCGCCTGCCAGCCCATTCACACACAAACATCAGCCACCCCCCGACACACACACCTTCACTCCACCAGCCATTCACACACAAGCCCGGGCTTCCATCCACTGATATCCGCACAGCTTCTGCCAGCTGGTTTCAGGAGGCTGACATCCACCGTCCACCGGCTTCATCCGCCAACCTCTGCCGGCCTCTTGCCTGGCGGCCTCAGCCACCTTCCATGGGGAGATCCCACCAGTTTCTCTCTGCCAATGTCCACTGACTTCTCTCCAGTCCATCGCCGACATCAGACAGCTTCCAGCCAGGGATCTCCAGCTGTTAACTCGCAAGCCCTCTTGGCAAGTTCAGGAGTGGCCTTGGACAGAAGGGTTGGGTCCCCTGCAGGCGCTGCTGCTCCCTCTGCCCGACTGCCCTCCGGCCACTGCCTCCTGCCCTGCCCAGCAGCCCCTTTTATCTGCTAGCAGAGAGGTGGGGCTCTGTGAGGTGACAAAAGACCCAGGAGGATGTGTTTGGGTTCCCAAGGCAGCAGCAGCAGCACCCTCGGGATTGGCTGAGTCCTGAAGATGATGTCAACAATCCCTCTGACCCTGTGATTCACCCACAAAAGCTTTCATTTTATATGATTTTATATATTTTTTAATTAGTGGCCTATAAATGTATCCGCTATCACCAATCCCTCTGATTGTTAAATCTCCCCATGTTGGCCTTCAGACAGGATTCTAGGCTGGTGCTCCAAAACTTTATCTTCCATCGTTTGCACCACAAGGAACTTTCCTAAGCTCTGAGCTTGGAAAAAAGAATAAAGTAATAAATGAATGAGGATGGGCACAGTCACACAATGCAGCCTTTGACCTTTTTTTTTCCTTGCCTCTTTTTGGACATTTTTTTTCCTGCCCTTGCCGTGAAAAAGATATTATAAGGAGCCCGTTAGGAATAAACCTAAGTGTTTGAAACACATACCTGTATTTTAACACCATCCCTGCAATTTCAAAGATGCAGCTGTGTTTCAAAGATGCTCCAAGCCTTTGGAACTCCCTCCCACGGGAAGGTAGACTTGCCCCATCTTTGCTGTCCTTTCACAAGGCACCGAAGACCTTCCCATTTAGGCTAGCTTTCCCTTATGGACTGGCTGCCTGGTTTAGGATTTTGAATGGACTCTTGTGCCCTATTGCTTTGAATGCGTTTTTAGTGTTGCTTTTGTTTACTGTTTTTAGTTGGATTATTTGTTCCTGTAAACTCCTTTTTCAGGAACGTTTGGAATTGTGGCTGTCAGCGACAGTACCTGCAACTTATGTTCTTAATGAGCTGGAATTCCCAAAGCTTCCCAACATAATATCAATAATCTAAGTGTATTCAGTGTTAACACCTCTGGAATAAAATGTGATACATGTGATTCTGGAATTCATAGAATCAAAGTATCATAAAAAAATTGAGGGAAGGAGCGTAGAAAGCCATGGGGTCCAACCCCCTGCTCAATGCTGTAATCCAAGTCAAAGCAGATCTGACACGCGGTTGTCCAATTTTCTCTTCAATGCCTCCAACGTGGGTGCACTCACCACCTGCCAAGGTCACTGGATCCAATGTCATGCTGCTCTTCCTATAATTTGGGCCCATTATCATGCGTCCTGCAACCTGGGGTGAGTGAGAACAGATCCTGCCTCTCCTCAGTACAACTGCCTTTTCAGTATTTGAAAAGTGCTATCATATCTGCCCTCAGTCCCCTTTTTCTCAAGGCTAAACATTTGCAGCTCCTTAAGCATTTCCTCATAGGGCTTGGTTTCTGGTCCCCTGATCATCCTCAGGCGAGTAGAAACCATCATCCTGGAGATGACTAGAAGAGAACTCTTCCAAATGTTGAAAGAGAGAAAACACGCTAGGATGAGCACCGGTGCTAGTTTTCAATTAAAATGAAATACGCAGGCAGCAGTAACAACAACAAAAGAGACCAGAATAGAATATAACTGAAAAAGTAGTAATGAGAATTCTAAATATTTTAAAGATGACATACGTGTGATGGAGTAGGCATGGAGCCATTGGAAGCATTGCCAATGCTTTAGCCTTCAGTGGATAAGCTAAATCCCTAGATAATGCTACTCTTTGCGACTCTTAATAGATCATGGGTAAGTGTGGAAAGTATGGAAAAAACTGCCAATTATTAAGAAGAGCCTGGACAATAACTTAATACAGCCAGTGGCTGTGCTTTCCATGCCTGTATTTTCATTATACCTGATGTTGCAGGCAAGTGGCTTAACTATCTTGTTCCTGGGACCCTATATTTTAGGAAAATTCACATTGACCCATTTGCTGGAAGAATTTGCTTTGTAGCTAGAGATTTGCAAACCTAAACATGTCTCCTCAGAGTCCGAGCTGAAGGGAACATACTGTTGGTTAATAGGCACAGGACTGCCTCCCCTCGCCGCCCCCAGAGTGGGCTTCTGGATCAGGCCTTTAGTACCATTGCAAACAACAGTCATGGAAAGATGTATTTTCAGTATAACAGTTCTGAATGGTACCCTAGAAAGAGGTGTTGCGAATGATAACACCACATGCAAATCTTAGCACAGGACAGGCGTTTGCCCTTCAAAGCATGAATACAGGAAGATTCTCGGTGTGTCTAGTAAGCTGGCAGCAAATCTAGTGCCTTAGGCCCCAATGAAAACGAAAGAACAAAACTGTGTATCTCTCTCAAACTGAAAGAAATCAATGCTTGCATTCATAGACACCTGAACCACTAGGCGCTGAGAGGTAGACATTGCCCTGAAGCAGCAGATTTTGCAGTACCAGTGTATTTTTGCCATCTATCCATGGGATGGATCCACATGAATTATAGTGTACACTCATCTCCAAATCATTGCCCATCTCCATTTCCTCAGTTGTGGCACTGGCGTGAGAGGTTTGACTAAGCTTCTTTGAGGTGGCATATTTTCTCTCCACTTATACTCCACAAGGAACTGTCCATGAAATGCTCACGGTGTTGATGATGAGGCTTGCCAGGTCTCAAAGAATGAGCTGGTATGCCAGGAAACGTCTGGGCTCCCCTGCATCTCCAGGCCAGGCAGACAAATGTCAGGAGCACTGGCGGAAGGGAAGGAATGAGTCTCGTTTGCTGTTACAGGATGGCCATAGTGTGTGGGTTCCCAACTCCAACCCTCTCTGAATGGCACCTGGGCTAACTGGCTTCCTGGGTCTGTCCAGCACAAGACATAATATACTTGCTTAGGAGCTCAGACAGGGAACCCACCATGCCTCGCTCCCTCCCTCACACACGCATGGAGAAATAATATGTTCCCAATTGCTGTGACAGCACAAGGCCCCACACCAGGATTTCACCAAGACCCACCCCAGGCTTTGGGCCCCAGATATAATGAGAGGATGAGTAAGACAATCCCCTGACAAACAAGATAACACTTCAAAACCATTCCCGAAAAATACTTTTATTGGTTTTGGAAAAGAGGCTAAACTGATATATTCTCAATGGAGACAACAGCCTAGTTCAGCTCCAGGAGGACGCCAGCCTTCTGGTCCCTTGCATCCCCCTGGGGAAGAGGAAGCCTCGGGCCCTGCAAGAGAAAGAGAAAAAAACAGCTAAGTGGGGACCTCCTCCACTCTTGTCAACAGATGCTTCTGACAGTACACGAGACAATGTGGTCTCGTGTGCTGCCAGAGCATCTGGTGGGGCCTCTGTGAGATACAGGGAGCAGGACTAGATGGGCCCTTGGCCTGATCCAGCAGAGCTCTTCTTATAAATTTTTATGTTCTTAAGGAGCTGAAATTCCCAAAGCTTCCCAATATAATATCAATAATATAAATGTATTTAGTGTTAACACCTCCGGAATAAAAGATTAATCATGTTGTACTTCCTCTCATAGCAAAATGTGATACATGTGGTTGTGGAATTCATAGAATCAAAGTATCATAAAATAATTGAGATGGAAGGAGCGTAGAAAGCCATGGGCTCCAACCCCCTGCTCAATGCTGTAATCCAAGTCAACGCAGATCTGTACCACGGTTGCCCAATTTTCTCTTCAATGCCTCCAACGTGGGTGCACTCACCACCTGCCAAGGTCACTGGTTCCAATGTCATGCTGCTCTAAACAGTTAAGATGCTTTTCTCTATCTTCCGCCTAAATCCGGCTTCCTATAATTTGGGCCCATTATCATGTGTCCTGCAGTCTGGAGTGAGTGAGAACAGATCCCACCTCTCCTCAGTACAACTTCCTTTCCAGTATTTGAAAAGTGCTATCATATCTGCCCTCAGTCCCCTGTTTCTCAAGGCTAAACATTTGCAGCTCCTTCAGCATTTCCTCATAGGGCTTGGTTTCCAGTCCCCTGATCATCCTCAGGTGAGTAGAAACCACCCCCCTGGGCATGACTACAACAGAACTCTTCCAAATGTTGAAAGAGAGAAAACACCTTGCAGCCTGGTAGGAGAGGAGTGAACAGAGTGAAAATCTGAATTATCCCCAAGAAAAGACCTGCAAGGGGAAAAAGTGAGGTGGGGGAGAAAAGAAAGAGAAGAGAGAAAGAGAAAGGGTAATTGTTGGGAATACAGGAGGAGGGAAAAAGAATCAGGACAGCTGAGCGGAGAGGAAGACTGGGTCACTGAATGGGTCCATGGGAGGACCAGCCGAGAACAGGTATGCCTCGGTAGACACGTGAAGGAAGACACAGCAGAAAGCATGAGAGATTTCAGGACTCCTAAATCCTGCAAGGAGGAGCACTGGTGATAATTTGAATTAAAATGAAATACGCAGGCAGTAAAAGAGAGCAGAATAGAATACAACTGAAAAAGTAGGAAAGTAATGAGAATTCTAAATATTTTAAAGAAGACGTACGTGTGATGGAGTAGGCATGGAGCCATTGGAAGTGTTGCAGGTGTGCTCCTGATCTCCCCTCAATTTTAGCCTTCCAGTGGACAAGTTAAATCCCTAGATAATGCTACTCTTTGTGACTCTTAGTAGATCATGAGTAAGTTTGGATAGTATGGAAAAACTGCTAATTAATAAGAGTCTGGATAATAAATTAATACAGCCAGTAGCTGTGCTTTGCATGCCTGTATTTTCATTATAGCTGATGTTGCACGCAGGTGGCTTAACTATCTTGTTCTTGGGACCCTATATTTTAGAAAAATTCACATTGACCCATTTGCTGGAAGAACTTGCTTTGTAGCTAGACATTTGCAAACCTGAACATGTAAGTTAGCTTGGGAAGCAGTAAGCAGTAAGTTCCATTCAACTGAGCTGAATGGAACTTCCTGGTGGGAACAATTTAAGGACTAAAAAATAACAAAAAAGCAGTCACAGGACTGCCTCCCCCCCCCCTCCACCGCCATCCCTAGAGTATGCTTCTGGATCAGGCGTTTAATACCAGTGCAAACATAGTCATGGGGAGATGCATTCTCAGTATAACAGTTATGAATGGTACACCAGAAAAAGGTCTTGCGAATGATAACACATGCAAATCTTAGCGCAGGACAGGCTATTGCCTTTCAAATCAAGAACACAGGAAGCTTTTTGGTTTGTCTGATGTTGCAGGCAGGTGGCCCAACTGTCTTGTGCTTGGGGCCCTATATTTTAGGAAAATTCACATTGACCCATTTGCTGGAAGAACGTGCTTTGTAGTCAGAGATTTGCAAACCTAAACATGTCTCCTCAAGAGTCCAACTGACCTGAATGGAACATACTGTTGGTTAATAGGCACAGACTGCCTCCCCTCGCTGCCCCCAGAGTGGGTTTCTGGATCAGGCCTTAAGTACCACTGGAAACAACAGTCATGGAAAGATGTATTCTCAGTATAACAGTTATGAATGGTACCCTAGAAAGAGGTCTTGCGAATGATAACACCACATGCAAAGCTTAGCACAGGACAGGCTTTTGCCCTTCAAAGCATGAATACAGGAAGCTTCTCGGTGTGTCTAGGAGGCTGGCAGCAAACTAGTGCCTTAGGCCCCAATGAAAACGAAAGAACATAACTGTCTCTCTCTCTCAATCCGAAAGAAATCAAGGCTTGCATTCATAGACACCTGAACCACTCAGAGCTCAGGGGCAGTCACTGCCCTCAAGCAGATGATTTTGCAGGACCAGTGTATTTTTGCCATCTATCCACGGCATGGATCCACATGAATTATAGTGTACACTCATCTCCAAATCATTGCCCATCTCCATTTCTTCAGTTGTGGCACTGGCGTGGGAGGTTTGACTAAGCTTCTTTGAAGTGACATATTTTCTCTCCACTTATACTTCGGAAGGAACTGTCCATGGAGTGCTCATGGCGTTGATGATGATGAGGTTTGCCAGGTCTCAGAGAATGAGCTGCTGTGCCAGGAAACGGCTGGGCTCCCCTGAATCTCCAGGCCAGGCAGACAAATGTCAGGAGCAGTGAGGGAAGGGAAGGAACGAGTCTCTGTTTTTAAGGGGGGTCATAGTGTTTGGGTACCCAACTCCAACCCTCTTGGAATGGCACCAGGGCTCACTGGCTTCCTGGGTCTGTCCAGCACAAGATGTAATATACTTGCTTAAGAGCTCAGACACGGAACCCACCATGCCTAGCTCCCTCCCTCACACACGCATGGAGAAATAGTATGTTCCCAATTGCTGTGACAGCATAAGGCCCCACACCAGGAATTCACCAAGACCCACCCCAGGCATTGGGCCCCAGATATAATGAGGGGATGAGGAAGACAATCCTGTGACAGCCCCTGACAAACAAGACAACACTTGAAAACTGTTCCCGAAAAATACTTTTATTGGTTTTGGAAAAGAGGCTAAACTGGTATATCCTCAGCGGAGTCAACAGCCTCGTTCAGCTCCAGCAGGACGCCAGCCTTCTGGTCCCTTTCATCCCCCTGGGGAAGAGGAAGCCTCGGGCCCTGCAAGAGAAAGAGAAAAAACAGCTAAGTGGGGACCTCCTCCGCTCCTGTCAACAGATGCTTCTGGCAATACACGAGACAATGTTGTCTTGTGTGCTCCCAGAGGCATCTGGTGGGGCCACTGTGAGATACAGGGAGCGGGACTAGATGGGCCCTTGGCCTGATCCAGCAGAGCTCTTCTTATACGTTCTTATGATCTTAAGAAGCTGAAATTCCCAAAGCTTCCCAATATAATATCAATAATATAAGTGTGTTCAGTGTTGACACCTCTGGAATAAAAGATTAATCGTGTTGTACTTCCTCTCATAGCAAAATGTGATACATATGATTGTGGAATTTATAGAATCAAAGTATCATAAAATAATTGAGATGGAAGAAGGGTGGAGAGCCATGGGGTCCAACCCCCTGCTCAATGCTGTAATCCACGTCAAAGCAGATCTGACACACGGTTGTCCAATTTTCTCTTCAATGCCTCCAACGTGGGTGCACTCACCACCTGCCAAGGTCACTGGTTCCGATGTCATGCTGCTCTAACAGTTAAGATGTTTTTGTCTATCTTCAGCCTAAATCTGGCTTCCTGTAGTTTGGGCCCATTATCATGTGTCCTGCATTCTGGGGTGAGTGAGAACAGATCTTGCCCCTCCTCAGTACAACTGCCTTTCAAGTAGCTTCATTGAAGTGACATATTTTCTCTCCACTTATACTTCGGAAGGAACTGTCCATGGGTGCTCATGGTGTTGATGAGGCTTGCCAGGTCTCAGAGAATGAGCTGATGTGCCAGGAAACGGCTGGGCTCCCCTGAATCTCCAGGCCAGGCAGACAAATGTCAGGAGCAGTGGCAGAAGGGAAGGAACCAGTCTCTGTTGTTAAGGGGTGGCCATTGTGTCTGGGTACCCAACTCCAACCCCTCTTGGAATGGCACCAGGGCTCACTGGCTTCCTGGGTCTGTCCAGCACAAGACATAATATACTTAAGAGCATTGGGCCCCAGATATAATGAGGGGATGAGGACGTCAATCCCGTGACAGCCCCTGACAAACAAGACAACACTTCAAACGATTCCGGAAAAAACACTTTTATTGTTTTTGGAAAAGAGGTTAAAGGGGGATTTCCTCAGCGCAGACAACAGCCTGGTTCAGCTCCAGGAGGATGCCTGCCTTCTGGTCCTTCGCATCCTCCTGGGGAAAAGGAAGCCTCGGGCCCTGCAAGAGAAAGAAAAAAAACAGCTAAGTGAGGAGCTCTTCCACGGCCGTTAATCAGCTTCCACCCACAAGTGTCCAGGCAACTTCATCCCGAAGTTTCGCCTGCCAGACCATTCACGCACAAACACCAGCCACCCCCCGACAAACACACACCTTCACTCCACCAGCCATTCACACACAAGCCCGGGCTTCCATCCACTGATATCCGCACAGCTTCTGCCAGCTGGTTTCAGGAGGCTAACGTCCACCGTCTTCATCCTGCAACCTCTGCTGGCCTCTTGCCTGGCGGCCTCAGCCATTTTCCGCAAGGAGATCCCATCAGCTTCTCTCTGCCAACGTCCACCGACTTCTCGCCGGTCCATTGCTGGCATCAGCTTCCAGCCAGGGATCTCCAGCTGTTAACTCGCAAGCCCTCTTGGCAAGTTCAGGAGTGGCCTTGGGCAGAAGGGTTGGGTCCCCTGCAGCTGCTGCTGCTCTCTCTGCCCGACTGCCCTCTGGCCACTGCCTCCTGCCCTGCCCAGCAGCCCCTTTTATCTGCTAGCAGAGAGGGGGGGTCTCTGTGAGGTGACAAAAGACCCAGGAGGATGTGTTTGGGTTCCCAAGGCAGCAGCAGCAGCAGCAGCACCCTCGGGATTGGCTGAGTCCTGAAGATGATGTCAACAATCCCTCTGATCCTGTGATTCACCCACAAAAGCTTTCATTTTATATGATTTTATATATATTTTAATTAGTGGCCTATAAATGTATCCCCTATCACCAAACCCTTTGATTGTTAAATCTCCCCATGTTGGTCTTCTGACAGGATTCTAGGCTGGTGCTCCAAAACTTTATCTTCCATTGTTTGCACCATAAGGAACTTTCCTAAGCTCTGAGCTAGGAAAAAATATAAAGTAATAAATTAATGAGGATGGGCACAGTCACACAATGCAGCCTTTGACCTTTTTTTTTCCTTGCCTCTTTTTGGACATTTTTTTCTTGCCCTTGCCATGAAAAAGATATTATAAGGAGCCCGTTAGGAAAAAAACCGAAGTGTTTGAAACACATACCTGTATTTTAACACCATCCCTGCACTATCAAAGAAACAATTGTGTTTCAGCGTTGCTCCCAGGCTTTGGAACTCCCTCCCACTGGAAGGTAGACTTGCCCCATCTTTGCTGTCCTTTCACAAGGCGCTGAAGACCTTCCCATTTAGGCAAGCTTTCCCTTATGGACTGGCTGCCTGGTTTAGGATTTGAATGGACTGTTGTGCCCTATTGCTTTGAATGCTTGTTTAGTGTTGCTTTTGTTTACTTATTTATTTATTTTATTTATACCCCGCCCATCTGGCCTAAAAGGCCACTCTAGGTGGCTTCCAGTGAATATAAACCATAAAATAATACAAAATGTTACATAAATTATATTATAACACACATAATACAAAAATAGAGCAGAAAATAAATAAAAAGAGTACAAGAAAGAATCAGATGTTAGCTAGAGGGAAGGCCTGAATATATAGCCATGTTTTTAGTTGACTTTTAAAGGTGCCGATAGTGGGGGCTGCGCAAATCTCAGGAGGGAAATTCTTCCAGAGGCAAGAAGCCACCGCCGAGAAGGCCCGGTTTCGTGTCTTTTCCTTCCGGGCCTCCCTCGGTGTCAGGCTCCTCAGCCTCACCTCCTGGCTCGCACGGGTGAATTGGGTAGATCTTGGTGGGAGCAGGCGTTCCGCCAAATATCAAGGTCTTAAACCGTTTAGGGCCTTGTAAGTGAGCATTAAAACTTTAAAGTCGATGCGGAAACGAATGGGCAGCCAGTGCAGCATGGCCAGCGTGGGAGAAATATGCTGGTATTTTTTCACTCCCCTGAGGAGTCCGGCCGCTGCATTCTGCACCACTTGAAGTTTCCGCATCAGCCTCAAAGGCAGCCCCACATAGAGCGCGTTGTAGTGGTCTAATCTTTAGATTACGAGTGCGTGGTCCATGGTAGTGAGCGCCCCCGTGTCGAGATGGGGCCACAGCCGGGCAATCCACCAAAGGTGGAAAAAGGCGGTGCGGATTACCGACGCCACCTGCGTTTCCATGGTGAGCATCGGATCCAGGTGTACCCCCAGGCTGCAGACCCCACTCTTCGCAGCCAGGGTCACCCCCCCCAAATGTGAGAGAGTCACCCAAGCCGCTGACCACGGGGCCACCCACCCTCAGAACTTCCGTCTTGTCTGGGTTCAACCTGTGGCAAGGAGTTCCACAGACTAACAGCACACTGGGTCAAGAAATAATTTCCTTTCTCTGTTTTCACTCTCCCAACACTCAATTGGAATGGATGTCCCCTGGTTCTGGTATTGCGTGAGAGGGAAAAGAGCTTCCCTCTATCCACTTTATTCATCTTCTGTATAATTTTATAGTGTATCCCCCTTCTTGTGTCAGCAGGTGTGTGAGTTCAGCTGGCTGTGACTTGATTTCAGCATTTTGGTAAGGAAGCAATCTGTACGGGTATGCATGACACACTATGTATGCACAACTGTTGACACGGGGAGTGACTTTGGAAGTGGAAAACACAGTTTCTGAATCAGAAAGCACAGCTGCAACCCCATATCTGTGGGGGATTGGTTACAAGCCCCCCACGGATGCTGAAAACTGTAGATAATAGTGAACACTATAATAATAATTAGTATGGCAAAAGAGCAAAATCCAGGAATATGTATTTTCACCTGTATCACCAGAACTGGCCAACCAAGGGAGCCAGAGACCATGCCGTGTATTCTTCAACAATAACAATACCTAGTAAGGTCTCGGGCTCGCTGTAGTGGCCAGTTTGGGTAAATACAATGTGCAAATACCTATTTCTGTTTTTTTCCTTTTCTTTTAATCGTTTTCAAAATTTTAGACCACGGATAAGTGAAACTGTGGATACTGGTCCAGCGGATACAGGGGTCCTACTCTATGTCCAGTCTGAGGGAAACAGATGTCTATCCAACTGTCTGCAGTACTTTTGCAGTAATCTGCTCAATGCTGAAAGGTAGACAGAAAGGAAGCAGTTTCCTTTTAAAGACATTTTAATTGCCAATAAGATATGGAAGATACTCATATCTTATTGGCACTTGCATAAGATATGAGTAACTTGCCATGGCTACTTGCAGCTGATGGATGAGGTGCTGGGGTACATCCTGGTTGCACAAATCAGGCACATGACCAGCCGTGTGACCCAGATACTCCTTGGCATCTTTCAATTAGCTGGGGCACGTTACTCAAACCTTACACCAACACCAGTATGCAAGCACCTGCATAGAATAGGGGCCTGGCATCCATAACCAAAGGCTACCCAAGGCCAGTGATGGCACCAGCAATGGGAGCAACTTAGTTCAGAGGCCAGCAGCAAGTCTGGCATGCGGGAAGTTGCAGGTACAGTCCCTGACAGCCACGCTTCCAAAGGTGCTGGAAAAAAGAGTTTACAGGAACAAATAACCCCACTAAAAACAGTAATCAAATCAGCCAGGCCGAAAACAACAGAATGGGCCACAGCAATAATAAATGGGTCTTTCATTGAGGCAGGTTTCCATCTGCCCTCAAGGAGCCACTCATTAGGCCCATAAGAAAGAAACCTAATTTGGTGGCAGACGAAACTCACAATTATAGGCCCGTCGCCAATGTTTCTTTCATGAGCAAAGTGGTGGAGAGGGTAGTGGCTGACCAGCTTCAGGCCCACTTGGATGAAACAGACGCCCTGGATCCATTTCAGTCGGGCTTCAGGCTGCACCACGGCACAGAGATGGCATTGGTCGCACTGTACGATGACCTGTTGAGGGAGGCTGATAGGTGCAAAATGTCTCTGTTGGTCCTCCACGACATCTCGGTGGCCTTCGATACTGTCAACCATGGCATCCTCCTGGGAAGGCTCTCCGAGTTAGGAATTGGTGGCTTGGTGCTTGCCTGGCTCCGTTCCTTCTTGGGGGACCGCCCCCAGAGAGTGCAGCTTGGGGAGAATGTTTCGGCCCTCTGCAGTCTCAATTGTGGGGTCCCACAGGGGTCGATTATCTCCCCAATGCTGTTTAACATCTATATGAGACCGCTGGGTGGGGTCATCATGGGATGTGGAGCATCATGTCATCAATATGCTGATGACACCCAGCTCTACATTTCCTTTTCACCTACTGCAGGTGATGCCGTCCTGTCCCTCCAGCGCTGCCTGGGGACCGTACTGCGATGGATGCAGGAAAATGGGCTGAGGTTGAACCCAGACAAGACGGAAGTTCTGAGGGTGGGTGGCCCCGTGGTCAGCGGCTTGGGTGACTCTCTCACATTTGGGGGGGAGGTGACCCTGGCTGTGAAGAGTGGGGTCTGCAGCCTGGGGGTACACCTGGACCCGATGCTCACCATGGAAACGCAGGTGGCGTCGGTAATCTGCACCGCCTTTTTCCACCTTTGGTGGATTGCCCGGCTGTGGCCCCATCTCGACATGGGGGCGCTCACTACCATGGTCCACGCACTCGTAATCTAAAGATTAGACCACTATAACGCGCTCTATGTGGGGCTGCCTTTGAGGCTGATGCGGAAACTTCAGGTGGTGCAGAATGCAGCGGCCAGACTCCTCAGTGGAGTGAAAAAATACCAGCATATTTCTCCCACGCTGGCCATGCTGCACTGGCTGCCCATTCGTTTCCGCATCGACTTTAAAGTTTTAATGCTCACTTACAAGGCCCTAAACGGTTTAAGACCTTGATATTTGGCGGAACGCCTGCTCCCACCAAGATCTACCCAATTCACCCGTGCGAGCCAGGAGGTGAGGCTGAGGAGCCTGACACCGAGGGAGGCCCGGAAGGAAAAGACACGAAACCGGGCCTTCTCGGCGGTGGCTTCTTGCCTCTGGAAGAATCTCCCTCCTGAGATTTGCGCAGCCCCCACTATCGGCACCTTTAAAAGTCAACTAAAAACATGGCTATATATTCAGGCCTTCCCTCTAGCTAACATCTGATTCTTTCTTGTACTCTTTTTATTTATTTTCTGCTCTATTTTTGTATTATGTGTGTTATAATATAATTTATGTAACATTTTGTATTATTTTATGGTTTATATTCACTGGAAGCCACCTAGAGTGGCCTTTTAGGCCAGATGGGCAGGGTATAAATAAAATAAATAAATAAGTAAACAAAAGCAACACTAAACACACTTTCAAAGCAATAGGGCACAACAGTCCATTCAAATCCTAAACCAGGCAGCCAGTCCATAAGGGAAAGCTTGCCTAAATGGGAAGGTCTTCGGTGCCTTGTGAAAGGACAGCAAAGATGGGACAAGTCTACCTTCCAGTGGGAGGGAGTTCTAAAGGCTGGGAGCAACTTTGAAACACAATTGCTTCTTTGATAGTGCAGGGATGGTGTTAAAATACAGGTATGTGTTTCAAACACTTCGGTTTTTTCCTAACAGGCTCCTTATAATATCTTTTTCATGGCAAGGGCAAGAAAAAAATGTCCAAAAAGAGGCAAGGAAAAAAAAAGGTCAAAGGCTGCATTGTGTGACTGTGCCCATCCTAATTCATTTATTACTTTATTCTTTTTTCCAAGCTCAGAGCTTAGGAAAGTTCTTTATGGTGCAAAGGATGGAAGATTAAGTTTTGGCACACCAGCCTAGAATCCTGTCAGAAGGCCAACATGGGGAGATTTAACAATCAGAGGGTTTGGTGATAGCGGAGACATTTATAGGCCACTAATTAAAAAATATATAAAATCATATTAAATGAAAGCTTTTGTGGGTGAATCACAGGATCAGAGGGATTGTTGACATCATCTTCAGGACTCAGCCAATCCCGAGGGTGCTGCTGCTGCTGCTGCCTTGGGAACCCAAAGGCATCCTCCTGGGTCTTTTGTCACCTCACAGAGACCCCCCCCCCTCTGCTAGCATATAAAAGGGGCTGCTGGGCAGGGCAAGAGGCAGTGGCCAGAGGGCAGTCGGGCAGAGAGAGCAGCAGCAGCTGCAGGGGACCCAACCCTTCTGTCCAAGGCCACTCCTGAACTTGCCAAGAGGGCTTGCAAGTTAACAGCTGGAGATCCCTGGCTGGAAGCTGTCTGATGTCGGCGATGGACCGGCGAGAAGTCGGTGGACGTTGGCAGAGAGAAGCTGATGGGATCTTCCTGTGGGAAATGGCTGAGGCCACCAGGCAAGAGGCCAGCAGAGGCTGACAGATGAAGCCGATGGACAGTGGACATTAGCCTCCTGAAACCAGGTGGCGGAAGCTGTGCGGATATTAGTGGATGGAAGCCCGGGCTCGTGTGTGAATGGCTAGTCTAGTGAAGGTGTGTGTGTGTCGGGGTGTGGCTGGTGTTTGTGTGTGAATGGTCTGGCAGGCGGAACTTCGGGATGAAGTTGCCAGAACACTTGTGGGTGGAAGCTGGTTGACGGCCGTGGAGGAGCTCCTCACTTAGCTGTTTTTTTTTCTTTCTCTTGCAGGGCCCGAGGCTTCCTCTTTCCCAGGAGGATGCGAAGGACCAGAAGGCAGGCATCCTCCTGGAGCTGAACCAGGCTGTTGTCTGCGCTGAGGATATACCCCTTTAACCTCTTTTCCAAAAACAATAAAAGTGTTTTTTCCGGAATGGTTTGAAGTGTTGTCTTGTTTGTCAGGGGCTGTCACGGGATTGACGTCCTCATCCCCTCATATCTGGGGCCCAATGCTCTTAAGTATATTATGTCTTGTGCTGGACAGACCCAGGAAGCCAGTGAGCCCTGGTGCCATTCCAAGAGGGGTTGGAGTTGGGTACCCAGACACAATGGCCACCCCTTAACAAGCGAGACTGGTTCCTTCCCTTCCGCCACTGCTCCTGACATTTGTCTGCCTGGCCTGGAGATTCAAGGGAGCCCAGCCGTTTCCTGGCACACCAGCTCATTCTCTGAGACCTGGCAAGCCTCATCAACACCATGAGCACTCCATGGACAGTTCCTCCCGAAGTATAAGTGGAGAGAAAATATGTCACTTC